>NC_040239.1:32092449-32402092 GCF_001444195.1 Xiphophorus couchianus | reverse complement strand
TTCAGTTGGCAGCAGTTTCATTTCATTTCTGGATTCCCTCCCTTATCAACAGTTTGGTTTCAGTTTCAACAACAGGGTTAAAAATTCTGCACTGACTTCCTACATAAGGTGGCAGAAATATTTACAAAAGGGGAGGCGCTGCAATTCATTTTGGGGACGTTTGTTCTAAGGTAAACTTTACACCTTATATGTACAATACCAGTTTAGACTTTGAGCTACTTGCTAAAAACTGAGGTGTGTATCATTAAAACATGCTGCAACTTTAACTATGGCAGCTTTTCTTCTCTTTAGTTTTTCTGTTAGCTTCTTGGCGCAGGTTCACCGCACTTATCAGTTCAGTGTTACACCCTTATTCTGATTATCTGTGCTGCCCATTAATCCGTCCTACCTTGTGCTGCCCTACAAGGTAGGACGGATAGCACAGATAGTTAGAACACAGGTATACTAATAAACCAGATTTAAAGTGCTAGTATTGCCGTTGCATACCAGCGTTGTAACTACCTGACCAGGTAGTTGTGATGGAAAAATTAAAATTAGGTCACATCTGCTAGTCATGTTATATGAATGATTGTGAACTCTCACCAAAAGAACTATTTGGGCTACATGTAGAAGGTTGGAAGTTGTTTTCTACAGCTGCATCAGAACCAGGCTGTCTCGCCCCTTGTTGTTAATTCTTTATCCTTGGTATAAAACTCATGTGTTGTCTCTGCGTGGCAGAGACAACACATGAGTTACTGATTGTCATACAAGCTCTCCATAGCCTGGTGGGCCTCCAGACCAAGCATTTTCTGCTTTTATATACTATTAGGGTTTTTATATACACTTAACAGATAGCAAAGACAGGTTAAAGAGTCTCTGGTGAAATTGTTGGAAGCAAAATGGCAACATAGTATGATCAGCATGTCAACACAGAGAGCGTGAGACCAATTGTCTTTTTATTCTCAACTCCACAACCACTGTCCATCTTCACCAGTTTACACACTAAACTTCAGTGAATGAAGTGACAAGTCACGGATGAAACGGTTGAATTGCAAAAAAAAAAAAAATATTTAATTTGAATTGTTTTTTTAAATTTGCCTTTTTAAAGATTATAGTTGGTGTTTCTGAATTGTTAACACATAATGCAAATGTAACATTAACTCAAGGTAAATCTGTTTACTACTAACTGAGCTTCACTAACATTTCTGCATTTCCTATAATAAAAGCAGAAGTTGAAGTATTTATATAGCAAAACCTTTAAGGATTTCAACTACGTCTCTTTGGGATTTTATGTAATAGACCAACACAAAACAGACAATTATTTTTCAAGTATTGTGAATTTGACAGGAAATTTCAAAATTTCCAACATTTTTTTAAACAAGATGACTGTCCTTACCACCAAGCTTACCAAGTTTTCTGGAGGTAACCCTGAATAATGATAGTCATATTAATCATAAAATAATATTCAGTGGAAGTAGTCTGCATCTTCTTTGATGGGGGGCAGTAAGGGACGTGTATAATTAATAGGGGGTGTCAATAAAGGTTGAGAAACACAGTTTTAGTTTAATTGATAATGGTTTAATTTCAATAACAGCTTGACTTGATTCACACAAGAGACAAGTACATAAAATATACTCCAGTCAAAAAAAAAAGAAAAAAAATGAGTGAAAAATAAATAATAAAAAAGGAAGAAATCAGTAAACAATCATGAAATGATTAAAAAAATATATATTAGTAAAAGTGACAGTTAGGTGGTTCTCTGTTCCATACAAAGATTTATACATAATTTGCACAGGGTTGTAAGGACAGAAACCCATAGAAATAGTGTTGAATACCCATCTTTGTTCCGCTCTAGAATCTGTTATCTATTGACTGATAGAAGTGGTTTGATTCAACTGTACTCTGGGTTTTTCTCACTTGGTCTGAGCTCATCATCTCACTGATTCTTGAAGAACACAGACACTTGCATACATCAGATCAACTGACTAAAAAAATACTAACTGTTGTAGATTTCTAAAAGCCACAACAGTTTGTTAAAACAGACTGAAAAGCTAAATGAACAGGCTTTTCAACAAAGGTACCTTAACAAGAGTGTTCAAGCAACTGGTCTTTGTTTGTCACCATTATCATCCACTGTGCTCATATTTGTAGTTGAAGAGGAAATAAATGTGTGGTATGTGTAGTAAAAAAGCTCAGGGTCTTCCTGGTGAATGAAAAGTTGGGAGAACAGTGGTTGACTCGGACATGCTTGGTGAAAACTGGCTGCTTAGTGATTGCTGCTGTGAAAACTTGTGCAGTTACATCAACATGACCTTTACTGCTAAAACAGAGCAGGGTTCAGTTTGAGAGCTGCAGGTGGAAATTGATTTTTGTTCACAGAGTCCCGAGTTCCATGCCCTGCGTCGGCTACGTTTTCCTCCTTTCCCACAAAGAGTTACTCTGGGGCCTGAGGGACAGATGTGGAAATCACCTCTCCCTGCTCCTCCCCCTTTGCGGTGGAAGACTGGAAGCCATTGTCATTATGTTGGAGTACAGGGTTTTCTGGAATCGATTCTCTAGTTTCCTCAAGTTGTGTTGACATTGGCATTGCCTTATCCGTCTCCTCCTGGTTGAGATGTGGCAGCTCCTCTGACACTGGTTGGTGGTATTCTTTCTTTTCCTCTCCCTGTATATTAACAGAAGCCCCATCTGCAGCAAGTTCAGCTTGGGGTGGGACGTCTTGGTCACATGGTTCAACTGCTTTTGACTTGTCTTCCTTCGATTCTGAACCATCGGACATTTCTGAAGGGTTCTCAGGAGTTGTGTGTGTAGCCTCAGATGCTGTTTCCTCTGAAGGAGGTGGAAGTTGTAGGCGTTCCTCTGACATCTGGAGTGCTTTCTCTTCTGCCACTGCTTTGCTAACCTCTTTAAGCTCCTCACTTAAATCTGAAGCATCGTCTACAGCATAGTTAGACAATGCAACATTTTCTTTAAATAGATCATTTGGGTTGGCTTTCTCTACCTCTAAAACAAAACCATTGGACAAGTCTGAAGGATTTTCTGGAGTTGTTTTTGTACCATCAGCCAATATTTCCTCAGAACACAGTGAAGGTTCTTGCATCTCCTCCGACTGCTTGTCCGGGGATGGCTGCTCTTTGACCACAGGCTGGAGGTTTTCCCCCTGTTCCTTCTCTACATTACCTGATGCATCTTCCACAACTGAATCAACCTTCACTGGGTCCTTTTCCTTATTCAGCTCTTCTGGGTTAGCTTCTTTCTTTAAGGCCGAACCATTGGTGGAGTCTAGTTGGCTCTCGGTCACTGGAGAACTGGACTGTATGGTAGCTTCACCATCTGCTTTCTCCTCCCCAGCTCCATCGTTCTCCTCTAAGATCACATCAATGGTCGGTGTGTCTCTGAACAACTCACTGGAGCCTTCCACTTGGATCATTGACACCACCTGCTTTACCCTTCTTATCCTCTGGGACTCTGAGGATTCACCAACACCCTCAGAAACTTCCTCCAATTCTTCTCCTTCCTCCTGTTTTCCTCCATACTTCTCTGCCCAGTCAATGGACGGGCTTTCTCCCAACAGTTGGAGGCTGGGGTCACTGTTGCTAAGGACAATGCTGTCCCTGTATAGGTTGTGTCTCCTCTGGACTGCTGCCTCCTTCACAGCTAGAAAACAAAGCGACAACAAGTTGAGGATGAGCATCTACAACTTGAGCTAAATAAACATGAACAGAAAATAGATGTAAAGCTATTTTCTGCTTTGTAAATCTCTGGGGCAACTGTGGCTCAGTAGGTAGACTAGTCGTCTTGTAATCGGAAGATTACAAGCAGATGGTGAAGCTACCATACAGAAAAGATCTCCAGTGCCTATTTTTGGACCATAGCTTCTGAACAACAATGTGTACAGTTTATGTAATGAACCCTGTTATTCTTTCACATCATGAGTTCTCCTCTTTACCTTGTTCTAACACACATGTAACATGACATATGTATTAGCTTAATATGTTTTATATTGAAAAAAATATACTTAGAAAAGTGTTTTATGTGGCTCAAATTGTTTTTGAGTATTTATGATTCATTTGTATTTTTGTCATTTTAAAATACTAAACTTTGCACATAACTTTATATTTTTGTTTGTCTGTAAACATTTTAAAAGTTTAAATCAGATGTTCTGATGAGTTACTTGGTACTCAAGTAGCACCAAATACTTTTTACTCATTGAGTAAATTTTTTTGGATGGTTACTTTTATTTCAGTAAAAATATGTTGAAGTAATGTTTCCCTTACTTGAGTAAAACGTTTTGGCTACTCTATCCACCTGTGACAGTGCTATGACCTTCCATATCCAAATATGTATGACAAGTCCTTTAAAGAAACAACAAATGTGACCATATAAGGAAGAGCTGCCACAACTGTTTCCTGACCAGTCATAGCCAAGATATGCCATTACAATCTGTACCTGGCGTGAGCAATATAAATTTATATTGCATATAAAATAATATAAACCTAAAAAAACGAATAAAACACATTAGAAGACTGACCCATCATGATGTCCTTCATGACTGAGTGCAGAACCACTTCTTCAAAGATGTTCTCCACCAGGATAAACCGGGAAAAGTCCTCAAAGATCAGCTCCTGGAAGCGGGGAAGCTCCTGGTGTTCAAAACAAGAAAAGTCAGAACGTCTTCATATCTAAAGTTACAATTACTAAACAGTGGCCATCTTTTCAAAACACACCATGCATCACCATCATCGTGTCCTCTGCTCAAATAAATGTAATAGACTTACTGAAGCACAGGATGGGGTGAGCTGCTTCAGCATGTAGGGGATGAAGATCTGGAGGAGAGCCTCGCGGAAGAAACGCTTTCTCACTGTACTGCTGTCATAGTCAAATTTCTGAAGAAACAAGCAGAGAAGAAACTAGAAAACGCTAAAGGTTCCATCAGGGACATTCCTTATTAACATCAAAGAGTGAGTACCGAGTGTTTGGGAATAAGTGATAGTACGTAAAGGGGACATATCATACAAAATTCACTTTTTTGGTCCTTAAATAAATGTTTTGTATTTTGAGTGTCTAAGATTGCAAAAAATTAAATCTACTCTCTTCTGGTGCTGTGTAGACATCTTCATATTCTTTTTGGATTCTATTTTTCAGTCTGTTTATTTGTCTCTATTGCTATAATGTTTTCTTGTCCAAGACGTCTCTATATTTGCTGTGGAACTGCTAAACAAGGTCTGAAAATGTGTGCTCTTGGATTATGGCAGAACAATTCCTCCATAAGTGGAGTCAGGACTGCACAGTAAAAAAAAATAAATAAATAACCACTCAAATATCAATCTTTTATTTATCAAAAATACAAGCGATCAGAATCAGAAGAATAAACAGGTCATTATCATGAAAGCTTCTCATCTAGTATCTGTAAAGCAGAATACACAATTAATTGCTTCTTTATAAAGGTACAGGGGCACAGATCAAAATTCTACCTAAAAATCCTCAATAACCCACAGCTGCTGTTGTGTTATGTCAATAGGCTAGTAAACAAAGAACAGCTGGTTGGTTTATTTTTAATATGAAAATTTCCAGCATGAAAATAAGAACTGGATTTATGAGCAATGGATGCCTGAAGAAGCATGGTTTTATCACCAGTATGCAGGGGTGTGTGCACGCGCCTGAGTGTGTGTGTGTGTGCGTGGGCAAGTGTGCTGTACCTTTATAACTCTGTCCTGACACCGCTGGATGGTGTTACACAGATCCTCAGTACCCTGAGATTCCAGACTTTGGTGGAGGATTTGTTCAAATGTATACACCGCATCGTCCATTTGCTGAGGATAAACATTTGCAATAAGACAGACATCTTCCCTTCTGTGACTTCTTCAGAAAACAATATTTCAATAATTGTTTTGCTTAAGTAAAAGGCAAAAAAAGTAATTTGATCCAAAGTTTATTTGACGGGGTGTGCATAAGACTGACATGATATTGTCATAAACATGACATAACACATCAATCAGATTTTATTTGTACAGCACCTTTTGGCAACAATGCATTTCAAAGTCCTTTACATCATGTAAATGCAAAAATACAAAGTCATAGAACACACAGTCAACAACATTACATTTTGCACATCAGATTATTGATTAATGTTTCATGATTAGGTTTCAAAAACAAGTCTAAACGGCTGAGTTTTTAGTCTAGATTTAAAGGAACTCAGTGTTTCTGAGCTACTTGTTATGAACATGAAGGAGTCTTTATGAATGTTTGACTGTTGTCATGAAGTGTCATTAGTAAATAATGACACTTTAAATGCAAAGTTGCATTACAACTCGTAATAAAAGTCCATCAAAATGGTCAACTTTGCATTAAAAGTGTCATTATTTACTGAATGACACTTCATGACAACAATCATAGACATTCATGAACACTCCAGCTTCATGACAGGTGTTAAGTCATGTTTATGAACATGTAATGTCAGTTTTATGCATACCCCATCAAATAAATAAAGTGTTTCCAAAGTTTAATCTAAAGCTTAGGCCATGTTCTTATGTGTTCAAACAATGCAAAGAAATAAAGTTTTAATTATCTAATGACCTCGGGTCAAACAGCTGTCACACACTGACCTCATTTCACCCTAATCCACACACTGATGACAATGTGTGGTATCCTATATTACCTCCCAAGCTGCTTCCCAGTCTGCTACTCAGTGTTAAATATGCATTACAGTAAGGTCAGTACATTAGAATCTCTTCAGTTTTGAAATCAGAAATTGGAGCGTGAACTCTAGACTTAATCTATTTCTTCCCAAGTTGTAGAGTTTGGACTTTAGCTGTACAAAATGTGTGATGGCATTCTGAGAAGCCCTAGACCTTAAGGACCCATTCTATTTCACCTCCACTACTACAAGTGCAGGCTGCAATGTGCCAATCTGGACACTTGGTGGCAATAAGTCCTATGGTGCTCCTTCAATATCAGCATAAGAATCAGATTGTTACCTTTCTCATGAGGATTTGGGCCCTTTGAACAAACACTGAGGGGCTGGAGACGTCAAATCGCTGCTGCAGCCCCTCCAGACTCAGCTGCTCCACCTTTTCATAGCAGCTCTGCATCTTCACTGGGTGGAAGGCCAGCATGGAGATCTTCTCCATGTGCTGGGGAGAAAAGAACAGGAGGGGTCAGGTGTGTGGGACATCAGATTATTGTTGTTGTTATGACAACAAATGGATGCATTTGGGATGGAACCAATAGAGGTATAAATTGTTGGTTCTCCAGCTCACCTGTGCTACAGTCTCCTTTGTACCGTTATTGAGGCTGTTTTTGCTCATGTCCACCAGCTCCCTGAAGAAAACATCACGGACCTCAAAGAAGCCTCGGCTGGTGGGCTCCATCAGGGCATCTAGAATGGAGCTGATGTAAGGCTGGATGCTCACCTTCAGTAACTTCTCAGCCTTAGGAAGAACCACAGCTGCAGGAGAGCAGGGAATGTTAGAAATAGGTTTGAGCCAGTTTTAAAAAAAAAAAAAGAAAGAATCAATCAATAAGCCTTCTGTTCAGAGAAAATTAACAGTCTATGGAGATGAGCAGTCTGAATACATTGGCTGAAATAAGTGATAAAGTTCCTCCATAATAATGTGAAAGTCTAATAAAGTTGTAAAGCTGTTGCTACAGCTAGTTCTACAAGCTGTTCACACATAGACAAAAAATACAGGCGGAACAAATGATTAATAAGCAGCAGTGCATCAGATATTTGGCATATGCAGCATATCATATGCTTCATATTTGTTCTTCATATCTTAATCTTCCTTTGACCTCATCCCAGGTTGGTTCATAATAATCTACTTAACAGATCTCTGCAGTGAAATAAAGACAGCTGAAGCTAAAAAGCCTTTCACACACAGAGTGTGAAAAATGCTGCTAATCTGCTTTTTTCTATTGCACTACAATGGCAGGGAGCTGATAGATAACTGAAGGTAAATGTTTGCTAAAGGTGACTGTGTAAACAGTGTGTTGACAGTAAAAGTATTTTAATGATGAAAGTATCAGAAAAGGAAAGTTTGTAGATACTTTCACTACTATACTAATACATCTAGAAAGAAATAATCCTCTAATCTAGAACAGACTTGATTTTTATTCAGAATTTGATGGTGCACTTAAAAATATTAATTTAAGTTAGCAGCAAGCAAGTGAGATAAAACTGAGTGATTATACAAAAAGAATGAATAGTTTCAATATAAACCGTCACACTCTTAGTGTCAAAGCCACATATATCATTTTAAACTGCAGCAAAAAGCAATTGCATTTGTGTAGTAAAGGTTTCAGCACCAAGATAATAAATAGTGTCTGACATTATAAGATAGAGAAATTTTTGCTGCTATTGTACCACTTTCTCAAACAATTTTGCAAACATCCACACCCAAATAAAATGTCAAGAGTTATCAGCAGCAGCCATTTTAAAACTGCAGAAATGTTCTAAGATCTATTACAGTCTCTTCCTTAGTCTCAGAGGTCAATATATGGATTTAGGATCTCCAGAGTATAGCATTATTATAGGTATGAAAAGCTCTTGTCAGGCTTAATTATATTAGTTATCAGTTACTATTTATATTTTTGGAACTTTTAGAAAAATATGGTTTCTAAATATTTGACCAAAGTGTCACTATGTCTTGACAGTATTAAAGCTACTCCACCTCTTCCATAAGCTACTATGATCGTCTGAGAAAATGAACTGTTCCCAGTCAAAAACAATCAATCAGAGCCAGGAGGAGGGCCAATCAACCTTGTGAACACACTGCTCAATGTGCTAATCGTGGAGAAACAACTGTTAGAGGAAACTGTTTATCTGCCATCACCGGTGACCATGTTAACTAGGCTGAGCATTCCTGACAGACTCTGCTGTAGTGAATCAGATGTAAGTTAGCAGAGAGTGAGAGGGAGGGTCTGAGCAGGGCATACACTAGGGTAATTGACAGTGCTAAGACCCTCTTTCTGGCTCTGAAAGAGGGTCTTTCAGAGCCTGAAAGAGGGTGTTTCTGTCAGAGCTGTGTATTTGTTCAGATGACAGCAAAGGCAAAGCAGCTCAGTTTTTTTCACAGATTTTCTGACTTACATTATACTGTCACAACATAATGATAGTTTTAACAAATATGCAAAAAACTTGATCAAAGTCAGTTCATTTTAAATAATCTTTTTTAAAATAGCAGCCACAGAAACCCTTAAAGACACTGATCACCCAGGAAAAGGAACAGGCTGATGCTGCTGACCTTTGATCTTGTTGGTGACGTGCTCCTTGGATGTGATGATCTGATCCATATCTGTTCGTATGAAAGCTTCCAGAGAGGAGCTCGCTCCTTCACATTTGTGCACCACAGCTTCATACTGGCTCTGACACTGGCTCTGCACCATCCCATACACCGCATCTGTGATCTGCACACCGAACACACACAGCTGAAGGATTACACTCCTGTAACAGTGGTACTGGTTTTAAATTGGCCTAAATCAGGCCATGACCCTCTTTAATAGCAAGTTTTTCTAAACAAATGCACAAACTGCAGTTAGACATACAGTACAATGACTAAAAGTTACAATCACTGGCCACTCTGTGAGGTACACCTGGAAAATGTCTAGCCAGTCAACTGAAGCCATTTATCCATCTCGATGTGATGTTGATTTGATGTTCAGACTATGCATCAAGATGGTGGAGAAATGTAACACAAGTGATGTTGAGAATGGCAGGGTTTGGTACCCATGGCGATGGCCTGAGTAGTTCCAAACCTTCTAAGCTACTGGACGTTTTACACAAAACCATCTGTGATTTACAGATCTGTATGAGAGAAGAGTCAAAGAATACCAAGTGAGCACCGGCTGGATGAAAACACCTTGTGGATGTCAGATTTCAGCTCGACCTGACTTAGTCTTATGAGCATGACATGCTGGACATGCCATGCTGAAAAGCTTTTTTGGCCCTTCTCCAGTTGGAAGATGGGCATGATCTGTGTCCCCAACTAAATATTGATTCAAGGACCATGCCCATCCCGTATGGATACAATGATACCTACTTCCAGCAAGATAATGCACCTGGTCACAAAGCTCAAACAATATCAAACTGGCTTTCCTGAGCATGGCAATGAATCAACTGTCCCATAATGGCCTCCAGTCACCAGATCTCAATCCAATAGAGCACCTTTTGGGTGTGGTAGAATGAGGGATTTGTATCATGCATGAGATTCCTGTGAATATGGACAAGATGTTCTGAGGAATGTTTCAAACATTGGTTGGTTGAAACTAGGGCTGGGTATTGTTAGGAACCTCACGATTCGATTCGATTTCGATTATTGCTGTTGCGATTCGATTTGATTCGATATTGATTTAAAGTTGTGAAGACAAGTGATTTAAGATAATGTTGACATTTTTAAAATATTTATTTTCATACAAACTTCTGTAACATCACATTTCTGAGCAAAGAAACAAATTTCTTTCTGCAATGTGCTTAAAGTAGAAAACTGTTCTTAATAAACAATAAAAAATAAAGTGCATGTAAAATAAAATTAGGCATAGCTTGTCTCTTGAAAGTCTAATATAAATAAAAATGCATTTCAATAACATCTGTGCATATTAGTGCAGATTTAAACACAAATCCTAGGGTTGTATTCAACTGAATTGCACTGAAAAAGTTTAGTGCTTGTAAACATTCTTAGCTTTTGAACATGTAGTGATTAACCTCTAATTTTTGAACATATCTTGAACTGAACTATAGTACTGTAGCCAGAAATGAAGAACTGTACTGTAACAGTACAGTTCTTCATTTCTGGTTACAGACTAAGTGGGCACGTGGAGATTCTTGTTCAGAAAAAGCAGCTGATCCACATGCTCAGGCTTCAATGCACTTCTCTGGGCTGTGACTATGTCACCTGCTGTGGAAAAGATCCTTTCAGCAGGTACACTACTGCCTGGGATGCAAAGGTACCTTTTAGCTTGGCATGACAACAAAGTATAACTTCCATGAAGGGGCCTGGTCTGAAGCACATTTGACACCAATTCCCACTCGTTCGATATGAAATGAGAAGTGATGGTTACGTAGGGGTCGGTCGCTCTCGAGGTCCAGCCATCACACGTCAGAGCAACTCTTTCGGCCGACTTTAACGACTCCAAAACGGCTGTCTTCACCTCTGTATACAGTGACGGCACAGCGACTTCTGTCATGCATTTACGTGTTGGTATTGCGTAGCGTGGTTCGAGTATCTTTAGCATATTCTTAAAACCCTTGTTTTCAACAACACTGTACGGTCGTAGGTTCTTGCAAATAAACACGGCTACAGACTTTGTGATTTTTTGTGCGCGGGCAGAGCTTGGCGGAAGTTTAGAGATGAATGATTTGTCGATTTGTGTCTGTTTGGAGTCAACCGGTTGTGCTTCGGGTTTTTGTAGCGCATCTGCGTGGTATCTGGTTAAGTGGTTGCGCAGGTTTGTCGTGTTACTGCAGTACTTTAATTCTCTCTGGCACAGCTTACATACCACCTTGCTTTTGTCGACTTCGTGAGTTCCAGATTTAGATGGGAAAGCAAAATGAGCCCAAACATCTGACTTAAAAGTTGACGGAGTTAGCTTTCTACAGCTGCTCGCCATGACTGTTGTTATGCGCTCAGGTGCTCAGCACAGTAACCAAACTCGCAGCGCCCCCAACGTGTCAGGAGGTGAATCGATTCTGAGGAGCCCCCTAATCGATTATGAATTTTGCGTGAAATTATTGCGATGCATCGATTCTTCAATTATTTTACCCACCCCTAGTTGAAACTAAGGTAAGCGGGGCCCAACTGCTCTTGCAAGAAGTACCTAATAAAGTGGCCAATGAGTGTAATTTCTTAATAGTTTTTAAGAATCATTTCTATAAAATAAAACAGATCTAAAACTGATCATGAAAACATGACAAAGGAGTAAAGCAAAAGAAAGAGTAACAAACCAAAGAGTTTAAATTGATAATTTTTCTAATTTTGGAAAAATAGGGGTATAAAAGACATAAAACATAATTTAAGCTATGAATATTTTTTGTTAAACCCAAAGCTGAAGACAAGTGATGGAGTGTCTCACCAGCATCCAGTTCCTCTGCCTCTCATGCAGTTTTCCTTTGAGGCGAGGGGAGATGAGCTCCCGCAGTTCAGGCAGGAGGTTCTCCATCACCAGGTTAGACAGGATCTGCAAGGAATCCTGTAGTTGAGCCAGTCTGCCAGTCTGGCTCAACTGGCAGACTGTGTGTTCACCAAGATTCAGAAACTGGAGTATCATGGTAGAACATCTGTGCACTGGCAAAATGGTGCCACCTGCATGAGGTCAGGGGATGAACAGACTACTGTTTTCCTAATTACTTCCATTGGCTGCGCTTATTCTGACAATCTGCTAAAAAGATTTTACCCTTTAATTCTCACCTAGCACATTAAAACAGATTGTTGTGAAGCTCAAAACGTTGACTTTTATTTTTTCATTAGTAAAAACAGCAGCAGAAAAAGAAGCTAAAATATCCCAAGAGTCACACTGCAGTTTCTCTAATGTATGCAACTAGAACAATACAATACAAATCTTCGAATTCCATTATGACTTCTGATTTTGATCTGCATCCAAAAAATATAACAAGCTCCTCTGGAGATGCTTCAGACTCACAATATCTTTAAAAACAGCTCACAGCAGAAAGATGTCACAGTGTAATAGTAATACTAAAACATAAATCAGTTGTCATATAAAGATAACAACTACTGTAGTTGAATTCTCCTATTGTAACAGTTGGATTGATGAACTACAAACATGTCTAGGTTTGTGTTTTAATTTGGAGAATCAACCTGTAGTTTTAGCTGTGTTCAGCTATTTCAATTGTAATAAACAAAAGCTTTCATATCTACCATGAGATCCAAACCAAATACTCTCATCCCCAACTCAGAACACACATGGTGAGTCACTGGTATGTGGCAGAAATATGGTCATACATTCAGTATGTTTTACCTGTGACGGTACACCACACATCATCTCCCAGGTGCCAAAGTGCCCTTGAGCCTGGCGGTAAAGTCGGACTGTGTCAGTAAAAGCTGGCGTTTGGACTTCATGTTCCTCAGACAAACCTAAAAACAGAAAATGAACAGTGTTTAGCAGCTTGGTGTGCGTGCGCTCTTCTTTTGGCAGCTTGGAAGGAACTGAAAAATATTTGTCATTGCATTTTTTGGCATTAGGATCACATTGAGACATGACTGAAGGTGGGAAACGTGAGAGAGGTACCTAAAATTATTCAACCACCACAGCAAATTAAGTTTTCTGTAAAATAAACAGTGTTCTATTTTGATTTTGTTTATTGCAATTGAATAGTTCAATTGCAATAAAACTACAGGTTGTTATCTGAATTAAAACACAAAATGACACTTTCCATGGAATCTTTCCCTTTCATGACAACCATGATAGAGAGAGATAGAGAGATAAAGATAGAGAGATAGATATTAACAGAAAACTTGCATATATAAACCTATCCATCATATAGGTAGATAGGTTGCCACAATCTAGGGTTTGCACCAACTGGTCGATTCTTTACTCTGCAAAGACTTTTTACGGGTTCAGTGGACTAGTCGCAATCATGTAACAAAACAAATTTTTTCAAGAAAATTAAAGAAAGTGAAGTAGGTGAGTTTGTCAGACAGCTCAAATTGTATAAAAATGTAAGTAATTTACCAAAGAAAAACTGAAAATTCCAGCCAGGGCTACCTGGAGTCTGACTCCTGTCCCCGGTTCGCTGGCCCCATGCCTCTCTCTCCCATTCCATTCTCCCTGCCCCCTTCCTGTCTGACTGCTGTCAAATAAAGCCAACTAGTGCTGAAAAACATTCTCTAAAAAAAGACTACTGTAATGTGCGACAATGTGGCATGATGTCGGGCTATTTTATCCATCCAACTGACCAGCATCACTCTGCGTATTGAAACTTCTAACCTGGCAGCTTTACACTCTTATAAAAATACAGTTTAACAACATCTGGAAACAAAGTTCAAGTTGCATTCTGAGGATCTGATAAAGGCAATCTCTGCCGCCGTCTGCAAGTCAGTTAATCTTGCAGAGAACTTGGAGCTCCAAGTTGCTGTGAAGCATTTTGCGCTTATGTCACTGTAATTAATCTACTTCGGCTCGACTTTTATCAAGCTGCAGTCAACCTTAAAAAATATTAAGTCGTCCAACCCCTAATCGATAATAGCCACACAGGAACACCCAGTAGAAGGAAACAAACGCCCCCAGTACAACACTTTCATTCTTTTGGCTGAAACAGTACATTTTTGTTCCATGCGACCAGAGAATGATTTGCAAGTGAGCAGAGAGGCCTGCTTCAAGCAACAGATTTGTAACAGATTCAGTTTCTAACTGAACATTCGTGGCCTTTACTGTCTTTTTGTGTTCCTTTCCTTGTTCATACAAGGCAGTGATCTTTTCACTTAACATTTTGGACAATAACTCAATGAAACAATAATGGGAACTGTCCCAGCATTTCAAGTTGTTCCACATCAAACAACTGATGAAAATAATAAAGCTGTCAACAGGATGCATCAAGGGAAACCAAACAATTGAAGTAATTGATTGACAAGGACAATTTAGTGTTCAATTTGGAAATGATTGCAATATTAGCGTTATTTAAATTACTTTTTTGGCACTTGTACACTGCAAACACCTGAAAAAAGTTACGTTGTTTGCAGTTGCCAAACTCCACAATCAAGAAAAAACAAAAAACCCCGAAGCTGTGTAGCTTTATTACTCAATACAGCCGTTCAGAGCAATGGTCTAAGCTCAGAGACCTAACTACTAAACTACTGACAGAACTCACAAAGTCACAGCAGACTAAAGAACTGAAAACATCACCAACACTGTAAAGTGACAATATCTAGATCAAGAAGTGGCATGGCCTCTTGAAAAGGCGTCAGTAGAACAAGCCCTCACTGATCAAATCAAGATTTGATCTTGATTCACATGAACCAAAGACAAAAATGAAACACAAACAAGCAGGTCGAGCAGGTTTTCAGGAGACAAGTCACTTACATTAAGCTAAAGATTTCGTAAAAAAACAAACAAAAAAACAAAACAGCCTTCAGATGTTCATCTGCCATACTTTACAGACAGGCAATTGATTGGACACTTGTCAGATATTTCAAACTAATCTTATATTTAAAGAAGATACTCAACCCACCCCTTGTTCCACTGCACTGTTGGAAGGGTTTTTTCAAATAAGATGTGACTCAGGAATATCAGTTTACAATGACTGGCTGGTATTTGTGCTCTGTTAGATGCCATAGCTCTGTAATATCAGCAAAGTGTACTAAAGCCAACCAAGATTTAATCCATTAAGGTGTTCAAACAAGTTGAGGCATCTTTTAAAAGTAGGTTCTCACATAGAGGGTGGGAGTGACATGGAAGCATTCCCACCCCTTCATTTTTATAGGAACAAAGGTCCGATACCCTATCAGGAGGAACAGGGTATCGACTCTGACAATGTATTCAAACACGACTCCATAAACACAATTCGTTGTTTAATTAATGTGTCTTACAGTTGCCTCAATACAATAAAATTACATTACTCTCAATGTGAAGAAAACATAAGCATCTTCTGTTAGTGGTTCATACAATAAACCACTGTGATGGTGGTTTTATTTTGAAAGGAAATGATCCTTGTTCCACCTTCACAAGAACAGCATGTTGTAATAAAAGGCTGCAGTCATAAAGTGGCATACTAAATTACTGGAGTGTAATTACTGGGTGTTGTGGGTTTGTAATGACCTGGTGTGTCACTGACAACCTCTGCTAAGAATCAGTTTGGTGAGCTGAGGTGAGCCAATGGAGAGTCTGAGCTCATATTTCATCCAGCAGCGTGTCATGCCTAAAACACTAATGTCAACATTACTTATGGCTTCTTCGCCAATCACCACTGTAGGCATTAGGGAGCGAACTTTACAGATTTATATGCTACAGAAATAATACCACTGCATAAAAAACAGCAGTTAAAAAAGACGCTGTATACACATATAGAGAGGTGTGTGAGAAAAGTAAAGTGTCTTAAAAAAGTATGAGTACCCCTGAAGATTTTTCATATTTGGTCACTTTACTTTACAAACCACAATAGGATTGTTGGACTTTATTACTGAAATATTGATAGAGCAATACAAAAAAGTGCATATATGTGAAGTGGAACAAACAATATACATGGTTTTCAAATTCTCTGACAAATAATATCTGAAAACCAAGGTAAGCAGTTGCATTCTCATCCACCTTCACAGCCAAAACTTTATACAATCACATTTAGAGGACGGAGGGGCAAACCTCTACCAGCTGATTAGGAAAAGCATCCCCATCACATGATGCTGCCAGCACCATGTTTTACCATGAGGATGATATGTTCATGGTAATGGAAGCATCTTGCAATTTGGTCTAAATGTTCATCTGACTACAGAAACTTTTTTGTGCTTCATATAATTGGTTCACAACAACTGCAAACAGGATGACTATGGCTTCCTTTTAATAACGTCAGTCTCATTGATATTATTGTATCTTTACACAGTAATGCATGACTAACAGTTGTCCTATTAACAGATTGTCCCACCTGAGCTGTGGAGCTCTGCAGCTCTTCCAGTTATCTTAGGCATTTGTCTATTGTTTGTGGTTGTAACATGAGAGCAAGCAAAAGAAGTTAAAGGGGCACCGTAGGAATTAGCCACCCTACCATCTGAAGGATAAAATATGGTATTAAATTGTCAGAGTGACGTAGAATGGGAATTTAAAAACTCTCCTCCAAAGCAATGCAATAAGTATTTCAGAGACAACCAACAAGAGGCCTAGCCAGAGGATTTTGTCTGAAGCTGTACTCCCCTCTGAGCTCTTACTGTTTATCCATCTTACTACTTAAAGATGGATGAACACCGCTGGGTGAGCAGTCTACAAGCATTATGAGCATGCTTATGTTACAAGTTATATAACTGAAGTGTAAATTTATTTGGGCATGTTAGCAGTTCAGGGTTGAGGTGTTTATCCATTCTACATCTTACCTTTTACAGTCAGTACTGCCTACTCTGTACTGATTCACCCATTTGGCTGCAAAACTCAAATTTATAGACTAAGGTGAACTAAAGGACAGCTGCTAGCCCTTAAGGCTAACCAGGTCATTGGATGAATAAATGACCAATTAAGGGACAGTTCTACCAAGATCTGACTGCTTTAGCACAAACATACTAGGATGAACTGACATTATGAACCTTCATACCTGGAGAAGTCATTTTTCCAAAACCACTCTGTGACTGTTGGGAAACATAAGAAAAATACAATCTATAGTTCCAACATCACTGACTAAACAATTACAGAACCACCATGAAGTCACAATATGCTGTCATTCAAAGTTGTACGTTTTAATCTGCTGCCTGCACTAATTAAGACAGCAGCTTCAAACTGTGGAGTAACTGTAGGTCTTTAGTAAACACCTGGACATGTTAGTCCATAAAAACTGTTAGTTAAAAGGGCCTTTGCTAAAGCAAGCAGCAGCAGCGAAGTAGGAACAAAGCTCCTGTTATGTTCCTCTAGGCCAGGGCCCATACATTGCACAGTGAACCGAGAACATTACTGATCAGGGAAATGTGTTTGTGCATCAAACAAAAGATTTACATTCTTTCACACTTTCAGTCGCATGCTATTTTCTCACAGAGTTTAATAAAATTTCTGGAGAGCAAATTACATGTTTTTCTCTCAAAAATACAATGACATGCCTTAGTGAAGTAAAAGGAGTGCAGCCTGAATTGTTCATGGTACCTGTGAGATGCTATCCATATTATCATAAGCCAATAGATACAACAGAAAGCATTGGCAGGATGTTTGTCTGAACAGGAGGTATTAAGTGCTTTGGTTCAATAGTACGCTTTCTCATGGAATCGGACAAATTACTCCTCAATCCTATCGATCCTGCGCTCTGGCTGAAACACCAGTTTGTGAAAGTGGAGTAGTTGAGGCTATTCTCAACATAAATAACACACCCATGGATTTCTGATCACTCACACAATATTTTCATGTTGAGAGGTGGCCAAAATGTTTGTCAGGAGGCTTGTGACAAAAAGGGATGAAGGACATGAGGCAGAGAACAAAACGACATGATGTTCATCATGCAACTGCGGCAATAAAAACTGACGTCTCCACTTTGGCCCAACCATGCAGAGCCCTTAAGAGTAAGATGATATTATGAAAAGTGAGATGTGGAGATATTAGTGCACAGAGCACAGAAACATCAATGGTCCTAAAGTGTGTGTCTAAACTGAGAAATTCTGTGCATAATGAGCCACACCCCATTGGTGCCAACATCCCGGTTGCTTCTTCTGTAAGCACACAGAGCTGTGATCACACTGAAGCCACTTACATGATGTGAATGAAAAAAAATTAAAGGAAGGTTGGTGGTTGAGTCTTTTTATTGCAAAGGGCTGATCTGAAAGGGGCAGATGAGGCCTTTCTTTTACAGCTGACACAGCGAACCTTTAGTAAGGGTGATGCAGATGGCTGTAATAGGACCAGCTTTTAGCCTGTTGCCACAGAACTTGAACGTCCCCCGTTGAATCTATGCTGGACGTATTGTCAACATCTAGAGTGTATAAATAAAAAAAATAATCTGAGGATATAAATACTTCATATTTTCTCTTTGGCAAACAAAAATAAGCTGAAAACAGGTCTGCTGTTATTCTGAATGCCATAATAGTGTTAATTACACTCACTGGTCACTTTATTAGGTACACCTTACTAGCCTGTAGAACCTCTGCTCCAGTCCGTATCTGTCCACCAACGTGTGCCAGGAATCTCCTCAGACACCTGAAGGTCCTTCTTCAGTGTTTCAGTCAGCTGGTAGTTTTATTTTAAACAGTTTATTTTTTATTTTTAAGTAGAAAAAAAAACAGTTAAAGGAGATGCAACTAAATGTTGCCAAGGGCCTGGATAAAAACCAGCTCTTACAACACAGAGCCATATGAGGGCAGAATAGGCAAGGACAATAGAACTGTTGTGTCTATTATATTACAGACTAAGGAATGAGCCATCACCTCTATCCACTCAACACAAGCAGCTGCAACGTCATCAGCACACATCCCCTGGTTTTGTACCAAATACACAGAAATGAAAAGCACTGTTTAAAGACGATGACTTCACCACTGCTAGGGAAGTTGCTGTATTTCAACAGTTTGCCTCCAGCAGTACGAGCAGTAAACAGACCAAACATTGCTCAATAAGACTGAGCCAGACGGCTCTCATGGTAGACTGAGTTTGGAAGGCTGTGAGCCACTCCTATCAAAATGGGTTTTTAGTTTTGAACACCCACAGACGTGATTAAAGAGATTTTGTTTCATTCAGTTCACTCAGTGTTTGTGTCTCATAGGATGTTTGCCTATTTGTAAAGTGTTTCGCTTTACAAATAGGCTAACTGTGACTTACTGGAACTGACAGGTTTCTGGCTGACTGATTCACTACTGCCCTTTGGCTGGTTTCAGGATTCACTTCAGGTTTAATTTCTGAATCACAGAACAAAATTCGGAATGTGGTAAACATCTCTTAACCACAGATATGGAAAAAAAGAGAATATGTAGAACAAGTGGTAAAAGCAGTAAACAGACTTTTTGGAGCTACAAAGCAGTGAATATGTTCAAGATAAATGGACTGCTCAAAGCATTTTACACCATAAGGTACATTAACAGGAAGGAAGAACAAAAAGCACTATATTAAGCCAGTCCATTCCCTTAAATGAATGCAGAACATTTGGTAGTTTGTTATTTTAGATGAGGTGTGTGTTAACAAAGGGAATTGTTGCTCTGCACCAATCTGAAAAGTTTCTATCTGTCTAAAGTTGGAACAGTTGGTAACAGAAGGAAAATATCTCATAAAATTGGAAATTTTCCCAGGAGTTGATTTCCTGGTAAATTTACCCAGGGATTAGCACACGCATTGTTCAGAAAACTCACAAAAGAAAAAAAACAACTAAAAGCATGTTTAGTGTTCATGGCAAGACAGTTAGAAAAACACTGAACAAGTAGAGAAACCTTCTCTAAGAATATGGTCATGCGAATTAGGCTTCTAGTACTGCATTCGATCAAAAGAAACGACTTTTTAATTAGAATACTTTGGAAATATGAGACCAATGTAGAAATGTTTGGCCAAAGTAAATAGTGTCGCATTTGGCTAAAACAATGGACATCTGCACAAACTCACTATGCTCACTGTCAAGCATAGTGATTGGAGGCAGATGATTTGGGCTTGTTTTGCAATAGGTCAGTCAACGGTCAAATGTGAGGCTCTTTGTAAAAAGGTAGAACTGTGACTGGAACTGGGTCATTAATACAACAATAACCTCAAACACTTCAGTAAATCTGGAAGAATTTTGTTTCTTTCTTTGTTAATTAAACAGCAAATTACTGATCGGTTCTTCAGCAGTCATTGGGTGAGAGGCGGGCCTGGAAGGTAGACTACTGCAGGTCTGGCTCGGGGCTGTTAATGTGTCAATAAAGTATTTCTGATTCTGATTCCAGTATTTAACTCATTTAAGATTTGGTGCTGAACAGACAAGAGATGCTGTAGCTATTCGCTCCAGCTGCAGAGAGTATGCTGCTTCCTCTAGTTCCTCTAGTTGAAAAAAAAAAAAACTACCTATGATAATAAAATCAACAGTCCTAGATTAGCAGTAATATTTGTATAACTCAGTTATCAGTTGATGTATTTAATCTAGCAGTCTCTGTCGACAATTAGCTGGCAGCTCTTACCATCGTTTGCATGTCTAACACAGTCCTGAAGGACAGCATGCCACTTCTGCTGCTCTTTCTCCGTCTCCACACAGAAGAAGTAGTGTCGGCCGTAAGGATGCCACAGCATCAGAGGAAACTGGGAAGGAAACTTTAGGAAGGGAGCGCTTCCCACCTTGGCTTTCACACCTGAAATAATGTATGAGACGCACAAAGCAACACACTGAACATTACATAGTGACATCACAACAGAACAGCACTGGGTTCCACTGTCCTCAGTGAAAATCCAACAGCTTCAGCTGACAAAGGCACCCAGCAATGGTGTCTCAGGTACCAATGCAGTACTCACCAGGCAGACTGCTGCTGATTAAGTCCATGTACTGCTCCATAGAACTCAGCACTTTGTAACCAGCACAGTTAATGGTTCCTTTGGGAGGGAGGTGTTTGTCATAAGCCTGGAAGGTAAAAAAGGCAGCAGGTGTGTTAATGCATCAATGAAGCCAGTCGGCATCATCTTAAGCTGTCCAGTCAGTCTCGCTTACCGCTTTGTTGTCGTAGTAGCTGATATTGTAGGTGTCAGGGACAAAGAGGAAGCGATTTCTCCATTTCTTGTTCTCTTCCAAGCACTGGAAGATTGATCCAGAGAAGATGGATTTGTTCTCCAAAGGGTTCTGTGAGAAATAACATACTTTAACTAAAAACTGAAGGAGAACCAAAGAATATCCCTTCATCCCGTATTTAAAAATAAATCTACATAAAAAAGTAAACCAATTTTACAGTTATAGTTCTTTTTTCTTTACCAGTAGGTACCATCCCAGAAAAGTCAATGAAACTCTTTGAAGTCATTTGGTTTTTCAAATGACTTAAAAGTCTGACCCATGGGACAGACCTTTGCATAAATGTAAATAAGGTACAAACACAGAAAGCATTTCCATGTAGCCTGGTTCTATGTGAAGACTTATATCAGACCTTAACTTGTTAAACATCTACATGTTTTTTTTAGCTGTTCAGTCCTGCAAATTTGAAGATAATGCTTGTCTTGTGTTTGCATAGACTTTTTGGAGCTACAAAACCTTTTGCTTAATACTGAATTAACATCTGTGCAATGGTAAGAAATGACAAGTTTTTGTACCACAAGTTACAAATGACCTATGCAACCTGGACTGAACATTAGGCATTACTCTTAGCACGGCCTGTGAATTCTGCAGCATTCTGCAACAGGTGAGTTTGTGAAAGAAACTTTCTGTTGCCTGATAGGCTTTAAACATGAAAATAAAGTTGGGAACAGACTACACCAGTTTAACAGAGTGAACCTCAAGTCTTTTTAGAATTTGTGACTACTAACAGACCGTTTCCATTTCATGACAAGGATTGAGGATCACAGACTTAAATGGCTAATGGATCACAGACTACATAATCGACTAAACTAAATAACTAAAGTCAACTGGACACATTAGACTCATCAAAATGAGAGTGACAGTTTGATGGAACAAACATACCAGTAGGTGGTGGTAATAGATGATACTCTCAGAATTCAGTCAGATTACACACATGAAGAAAATTATTGGTACTCTTCTATTAATGACCCAGAAGCCCACAATGGTAAGGCTGGGCAATAGATTAAAAACAATATATTATAATAGCTACACGATCAACATCAATAGAAAAAAATACATTCAATATTACATTCAATAATTCCAGGGGTGCCCAAAGTCGGTATCCTGCATGTTTTAGTTTTCAGCAGGTCAATGTTCTTCTTAGGCCTCTAATGAGCCATCATTGGATCCAGGTGCGTTAAAATAGGGAGAGAACTAAAACATGCAGGGTGCCGGCCCTCGAGGACCAACTTTGGGCACCCCTGGTATATTCCATAAATTCTAATCCAGAACTTCACGTCTCAAACTGCAACCCTTGAGGGCCAGAGTAACTTGCACCTTGCCCTGCACAATTGAATTAAATGGTTAAACAGCAGAGAGACATCAAGAAGTTGCAGCCTTGATGCCCGGAGTCTGAGACCACTACAGCTGATGACCATCTCACAGCCAGCTAAACTGGCTGTGGTCTAGCTAACTCCCCATAGCTAGTCTATGGGGAGTTAGCATCAACTAACTTGCTCTCTCTTTGGTTACCTAGCAACAAAATGTTGAGTAACTTGTGCACCATATTCAGTCTTTGGCCGCTTTATTAGAACTTTATTATGAACCCTACTGGTTGATAGGCTTATTCTCTACGGCTTTTATTTACCTTCTTTAAGAAAAGACAACTTTTTTGTATTTGCTTTGCATGCACAGGAATGTAAGTTGCAATGACTAACCCTTGAGAGTGCTTTTTGATGTGCCCTCCATGAACTGTCTCAATATTCACAGAGAATAGGATAACTGTGTGTAGGGGTGAGAGCGAGTCCCTTACCTTGCGCTGTAGTAGCTGTGGCTGTGGGCCGCCTCCTCCCTCCATGTCAAAGCGAACTTTGTTGAAAAGAGCTACAGCGTACTGTTGCTCATACAGATGCCCAAACTCAGCCATCATCACCCCAGTCCGGGCTGAAATACAATACAGAGCAGAAGTTAGACTCCCATGGCATCTATACAGTGTATATTGTTTCATAGACCATAATTCAAACAAAAGAGCACAATAGCTTCAAGCGGTGATGACTTCTCTGTGAGGAGATCTCACAAACAGACATCAGAAGTGTTGAAGAACAAGGTAGATCACCATCTACCTCACTGGTGTGGTGCAAACCAGTGAAGTAGCCTGCTAAACACTGATATTTTTATGCAACTCTAACCCCAGTGAAAATGATTTATGTTTGAGAACAAGGATCACATTATTCTACTAAGAATCCTGCTGGTTACAAGATAATGTAATCTCATCATTAAAGCCTAAAGAAAATGTGTAAACATTCCTTATACTGAGTATACCCAACTTGCTACAATTAGTCAAAATTACTCTGCTACATACTTCCACTGCCTGTAACCATTAATGACCTGACCCATACTCAGTCTTTGAACAAATATGGAAAAATCACCAGATTTTTGTGTGTGTGTGTCATAAGGGAAATGAAAGTTCACTGTGAAATCATGTGAACAAAAAAATCAAGTGTGCAAGAACAACATGGGTACAGAAGCAGAAATAAGTTTTTTTAATACAGGAGGATGAAAGATAAAATGAAGTGAGTACACTGATGATTACAGCTAATCAGTGATTATCTGCATCTTTAGGTTGAATTCAACTTGACTGCTTTGAGCAGCAGGTTTGCAGGTCCTGAGCAGTGCATACTGCTGTCTGCTATTTTTTTATGACAAACAGCATCGATCTGCAAATAGGGGAAAGCTAAATAAAACCAAAGTTGGATTGTTTTTTGTTCTCAGCAACCACTATAGTTTGCTGACCTCCCAGAAATAACTACACCACTGTTTTCTCCTTCTAATATTTACCCTTTGGATATCTTGGTGGCCTTTAAAACCTGTAACTTAGCGTCTTCTGTGTTTTGATCATGAACTGCCACCCTAGAAACATTTCTTAATTTGTTGGACATGGAAGCCAACATTCAGTCCAGAAGACAAATCGGTAGAACTGTTGGGAAACATTTATAGTGATGTAGTGGTGCACAACTATATTCAAATCTGATGCAGTAGGAAAAGTAGAGACAACTGCCACTACCCACTGAGTGGAACAGCAACTAATCTATGGGGAGTGACTAAATCCAGACATTGATGCTTTCCAAGGAGCAACAGAGTTCATAAGTTTCCACATGCTTTCCACTTTCAACAAACACTCAGAACTTGTAAACCTTCATGGCCCCTTAAGAAATTCCTCCCAGTGCCTGCACATCAGGAGATCCAATAGATGCTTTTTCCCTTCTAGCAGAAGGAAATCTGAACTTCATTGATAATCCCGGGAACAGAAGAGACCAAAAGTAGTGTGAATAAAGACAATTATAGATTTGAATCCACTTGTTCCTGATAAATAAGAAATGCTTTTGCAGTTATTGAAGGATCAGAAAGGTATGAAATTTCTAAAACTTCTGAAACTGTCACTCACTCCCAAATTTCACAAAAGCCTGAGTCTTAATCTGTATACCGTTAGTTTGTTGTGATACCTTTAAAACACCCACTTTAACAGTACAATTTTCCTCAATCAAAAACCATTCAGGGATAGATGATACTAATGTTCTTGTCTCATCTGAGCGCAACTGCAATAAATACGAGTGTTAAGTCCCTGTATGACCAGTGCCAGAGTCTGCTCTGCATTGCCAGCAGTAAGTTGGGTTCGTTTCCAGTGAGAGTTGGACTGAGCCAAGGCTGTCCTTTGTCACCGATTCTGTTCATTACTTTTATGGACAGAATTTCTAGGCACAGCCAACGTGTGGAGGGGATCCACTTTGGTGGACTTATGATTACATCTCGTTTTGCAGATAATGTGGTCCTATTGGCTTCATCAGGTTGTGATCTACAGCTTTCGTTGGAGCAGTTCGCAGCTGAGTGTGAAGCAGCCGGGATGAGAACCAGTGCCTCCAAATCTGAGGCCATGGTCTTGATCTGGAAAAGGATAGAGTGCCCTCTCTGGGTGAGGAAGATGACCTACCCCAAGTGGAGGAGTTTAAGTAACTCGGGATCTTCTTCAAAAATGAGGGGAAAATGGAGCGGGAGATTGACAGATGGATTGGAGCAGCGTCTGCAGTCAAGCGGGCGCTATATCGGTTTATCATGCTGAAGAGAGAGCCGAGTCAAAAAGCGAAGCTCTCGATTTACTGGTTGATCTATGTTCCTTCCCTCATCTATGGTCATGAGCTTTGGGTCATGACCAAAAGAACGAGGTCACGGATACAAGCAGCCAAAATAAGTTTTCTCCATAGGGTGTCTGGGCTCTTCCTTAGAGATAGGATGAGAGTCTCGGTCATCCAGGAGGGACTCAGAGTAGAGTCACTGCTCCTTCACGTCGAGAGGAGACAGTTAAGATGGCCCAGGTATCTGGTTAGGATGCCTCCTGGACACCTCCCTGGTGAGGTATTCGGGCACATCCCACCGGCAGGAGGATCAGGGGAAGGAAAACCAAGGGCACGCTGGAGGGACTATGTTTCTCGGCTGGCCTGGGAACGCTTTGGGATACCCCCGGACTTCACTCTCCCAGAGAAGTCTCCTTTCTGAAGCTGCTACCCCCGCAACCTGACCCAGGACAAGCGGAAGATGATGGATGGATGGATGAATGCCTCAAATCTGATTTCCAAAATTAAATCTTTAATAAATGGCTGGACTGAAAATGTCCAACAGCAGAGTGAATGAAATAAAAATAAATGATTTCTTTCTTATGGGCTTAGATTGAACCCGACATTATTGTATTTTTAAATAAGTTTTTTTTTTTTCATTGCCAGAATTATACAAACAGTATGTATGCTATGAGAGGATGACAGCCATGTAGGTGTTCCTGGAACGTTCATCAGGATGCTAAGTGATGCAGACAAATTAAGCAAGGCAAACAAAGACATTAAACTAAACTAATAATGTCTACTCTGATACAATTCTAAGATTAAATCACTGAAGTATAAATTGTGTTTAGCTTAAGGGTAAAAGAGCTCCCATATGCTAACACGCTTGTCTTTTAGGAACTGGTCCTGGAACACAAAGGAGGATTATTGAGTGAGGTACTGATAGGAGCTTTAGCTGATAAAGGAATCAAATGGAAGAAAGATGTGGAGGTTACATAAATCCTGAGGAAATGTCTTCACTTTTGTCATGTGGGAAAAGCCTGGAGACTTGTTTCACTATCTTTGTTGCTTTCAGAACAGAGCCAAGCACCAATAAAAACACAATGCGTCCTCGGATTGACCTCTTCAACACTCCAGAAAAATGGTATTGGACGCTGTTGAAAAAAGGATGTTGAGCCCACCCACCCTACATAGTCAGGAACCCAGAATGAATTGGATGCATTCATCCAATCACTGAGATTCAAAATTAAATTCCATCTGCATTTTGTGGGAAGGATGCTTCCCAGCTGCCACTGCAGCAGGGAGGAGGATGACCAACTGGAGCCCATCTGTTCTGTGTTGTGGCTAGAAACACAGCTTTTACATTTTGTAGCTGTGTAATTAAGTGTTCTGCTAAAACCATTAGTTATCCCTATGTAATTATAATTTATTGGCCAGATATGAAGAATCAAATTGATGAGAATTCCAGGGAATGGTTAAGCACTGCAAGACAGCATATTGTAGAACTTGAGTATATATACAGTATATATATATATATATATATATATATATATATATATATATATATATCCAAAAATGTGCAGTCCTTGGCACAGGACTGCAATACTGCGCAGAACCCTCAAGCTCCCAGGCCTCTGGTAGAGGACCCGAGCTCAGAGGATAAGAACCACCCGTGGTGGGTGAGAAGGGAATTTTATATATATATATATATACACATATACAGTACAGACCAAATGTTTGGACACAACTGTGTGTCCAAACTTTTGGTCTGTACTCAGTTCAGACCAAACGTTTTGGTCTGTATTGAGTACAGACCAAAAGTTTGGACACACCTTCTAATTCAATGGGTTTTCTTTATTTTCATGACTATTTATAAAGGCAAGAAATCCCACTTACTAACCCGACAGGGCACACCTATGAAGTGAAAACCATTTCAGGTGACGACCTCTTGAAGCTCATCAAGAAAATGCAGAGTGTGTGCAAAGCAGTAATCACAGCAAAAGGTTGCTACTTTGAAGAAACTAGAATATAAGGGGTATTTTCAGTTGTTTTACACTTTTTTGTTTAGTGCATATTTCCACATGTGTTATTCATAGTTTTGATGCCTTCAGTGTGAATCTACAATGTCAATAGTCATGAAAATAAAGGAAACTCATTGAATTAAAAGGTGTGTCCAAACTTTTGGTCTGTACTGTGTGTGTGTATATATATATATATATATATATATATATATATATATATATATATATGCGGAACCAGTACAGCTCTTTGTACCTAGTGTGTCATTCCCTAAATGAGAAGTTTAACAGTCAGAAGAGGTCAGTATGATGAAAGTTGAACTCTTTTCTATTTTGAACTTTGTATCGCTGCTATTGAATGTATTCTTTAGGCAAAGAGATGTGGAAAAACACCATGTTATTGTTGTCTGGCTAACTGACAGGAAGCCTCAAGAGGACTGTGATCTTTATCTTAAAAAAAAAAAAGTAAGAGCATGTTTAACTGCAAGTTGGTCTGGAGTAGATTAAGGAGTGTTTACACATATTTGCCATTTTCATTTGTATTGGTATTTTTGGCATGGGTCCTGCCTGCTTGTATGTTTTTCTTAAGCTTTCTCACCCATCATTCCCTAAACTCCACAGCATGTATTATGTGAACAGAACAACAGGACAAATAAAAGTTTCATTGTACTGAACATATAATACACTTCATTGCCAAATGTATTTGTTTGCCTGTATACACCAATATAAAAACTTAAGTGACACATCCCATTCATGTTTCAGCTCAACTTCTCATCTACAACAGCTTAAACTCTTCTGCAAATGCTTTATGCAAGACTAGACAGTGTTTGTGTAAATTCTCTCTCACTTCTCCTACAATCCCATCTGTAAGGTTTATCACTGATGTTGGATAAGAAAGTATGGCTTCTTTTCTCTGAGGTGAAAGTATTTTCTCTCTCTTTTGTTAAAGGGGTAACTTTGTATGTTAAATGGAGAAAGAGCCATAAAATTTTAAAGTTCATTTGTGAGGTGACAAACTGATGTTGGAGGAGAAGGCCTGGCTCTCAGTCTCCACTCTACTTCATCCCAAAGGTTTTCTATACTTCCATTTTCTTATAATACAGCCGACAGTTGACTGCAGAATATTTAGGAGTGAGGACATTTCACAACTGGATTTGTTGCACAGGTGGCATCCTATCAGTTCCATGCTGGAATTCACTGAGCTCCTGAGAGCAACCCATTCTTTCACAATGTTTGTAAAAACAGCCTGCATGCCTAAGTGCTTCATTGTATTCACCTGTGGCCATGGAAGTGATTGGTACACCCGATTCCGGGATGGTTGGGCAAATACTTTTGGCAATACAGTTTACTACTCGGCTTTGTGGCCCATTTTGGTAATTTCTGCCTACATGCCGCCCTCAGTTAAAGCTTCACACTTCAGCTGATGTGTTTACACATAATCAAGATTTTATTAGAGAGGAACAAGAGTTAGAGGGGACTGCATTGTTCCTCTCAGAAGGCATACTTACAGTCAGTGTGCATTTTCAGAGCTGCATAGAAGTGAAACTCCATTCCAATGAACATCTGAGAACTAGAATGCTCAAAATAAATAACTTTAAATAAAGCTGTTTTTTTTAAGTCAGACATGCCACCAACCCAGGGGGACTGCCAGGAATCTTGGGGCCCATAACAAGAAATTAAATTGGGCCCCCCGTGCAGGTGCTCTTACAATTTCTTGAGTCTGACCCATCAAAAGCCTCACAATTTTAAAGGCTTGCAACTGCCATGCTTTCTTTGGTTCAAAACTGATACTAGTACAATATTTACTGCTAGTGAATTTTACCTGCAACAGTACTGTATGCAAATAGGTTGCTTACATTTTTTTTATTTTTAGTTTTAGCTTACTAAAAGGTCTCTCCCTACCAGCAACAGTCACAGGCAACGTGCAAAATATACATAAGGCAATTCAGACTTCTCAAAAAATACTACATGGTTGCGTTTTGTTCAAGCTGCACTATATAACTTTAATAAAAAATATCGCTAGCCTAATATTATAATTGCCCAAGTCATTTGTTGGACAAATTGTGATGTCTGCCTGACTTTATTTTCCTACCACTGCTGCATCATCCTGCCTTATTACCTACAGTGTATGTCCTCAGCCAATCAGAACTCGTACTGACAAGTTTTGACTTACGCGTTTTTGCGGCTACTTACAAACATGGCACACTGCCTGAGAAACAGGGCTCTGCTGACCACAAATGAAGTATTGGCTCTTCTCTTTAATAATAATAATAATAATAATAATAAATTTTATTCAGCAGCACCTATCAAAACACCCGAGGACACTTTACTGTTTAATTTGCGTTTTTAATGCTGTAAAGAAATGGTTGATTATAGATTTGGAAAAAATTATAAAAGGCGAGTCATACAAAAGGGTGAATACTTTTTACCTACCTACAGCAGTTTGTTTTCCCTGATTGTCCAAGGGAAGGGTTCAGCATGCACCACTTTGGCCATTAGAACACTTGCCATGAAGCTCTCTACATACTGTCCTTTACCTAATCTGAAGACCACATTAAGTTAGGAAGTCTGTTGTTTCTGCAGAAAGTTAGTGACTTCTCCTGCACCGGTGGAGGATTTTATACATGTGGACACCATTATATCACCTGAATTCAATGAATTCAGGTGATATAATGGAGGAGGAAGTATACTTATGGTATTATAGTGCATGTAGCTGATTGAAAAGCAACTGTGAATGTAAGGGAGAAAATTATTATGGAAGCCAAGAAGGACGTCTAAAGTGCAGTGCTGCTTGGTTAATGTTTAGTGTTCATGATTTTCTTTCCACAGACATAATTCTGAGAATACACATCTGATAAAATGGTTCTGCACACTAGTGAAACTGGATCATTTTAACCACTAAATTGTGCTTCTTAGACAAAGAAAATTACCCATATCATGGAATCAACAACCTCCTGCCTTTCTATGGTGCCCACAAACATAAGAATGTCTGCTTTGCACCAAAAATTCTGCAGATTGAAAATTCTTCCATTCACTTAGATCCTCATTTACAGGCTTTGAAAACAGCAAAAATCAAACCTCATTTGAAATCCCAATCCAAACCTAAATATCAATTTATTTTGGGTCCATAGGTAACCTAGCCTCATGGACTGTGTGGGCTTCCAGATCATATAGCTGGGATTGCAGAATCAAACAGGACATGTCTTACAACTCACAGCCTCAGTGGAGGATTTGCGAAAAAGAATTTTACATGGTCTGAGTTCAGGGTTGTGATCCCCGTGCATGCTGACCAAAAGCATTCAGTGCTTTATGCAAACCCATCACTAGGCCTGTCACGATAGCAAATTTTGCTGAACGATTAATTGTCTCAAAAATTATTGCGATAAACGATAATATTGTTTGAAGACCTTTTTACACTGATTTAATGGAAATGATGTAATAATGCATGCGATTTCCTGCCAAAGATAGATACACTTTATTTTCAAAAGAACACTAAACACTGGAACTGATCAACAATATAAACAAAACAACCAAAAACAAAAATAAAATGGATTCTCAGTCTCCATTAACAAAAAACTCACTTGAAAAAAAACTAAACAACATAAAGTCAAAGTGGAAATAAATACTGCATTCAACCAAAAGATTATGAAGTCTGTATATTATGTTGCCCTTCAGTAATAATTAGATTTAAATAGAGAAGATGGGCACATCCACTACCTGATGCAATAGTTCACACTACATGATTTTTTGCTCCTATTTTTCCCCATACAACAATCTTAGATCGTTGGTCTTTCTAAGATTGTGTGGTGTGTTATGGTAGATCGTCGTTGCTGCTCCGATCTAAATCAGGGGTTTTCCCCGACTGGGAACTTAACTCAGCCTGTTGAATGTGACAGGCAGCCAATCAGAAAGCGCGGATTCTCCTCAGTGTTTTCTGAGGGGAAATTACGGAGGGGAATCCCAAACAGCTGACACGGCGCAACCCGAAGTCCAGCGGACATTGGAGATGATATGTGGAAACAACATTAATGTTTATTCAACATGCAAATAATATAGAAATGACAAGAGGAGGAGTTGGAGCGAAATTGCTACCGCAGTTGATAAACCCGGTAACTTTTCAGCTGTTCTTCGTTAACGTGACGTAAATAGGTTATAATGATTTTCATTCAGTCAGGACTTTACGCTGACACTAGCCACATGCATTGCAGGTAGATTGTAGTAAAGCATTGATTAATACCTGGTTTTAAAATCAGTTAACTGAACTTGTAGCCATTATTTTGTGCCCATTGTTGGACACCACACGGCAGGACCGTTATGTTATACCTAGGATTTCTGTGGGCTCATGTGTGATCACTCAGGTTTTGAAAATGTGCCGACAATCGGCCGACAGCTCTAAGATCGTGCAGGATAAGATAGTGTGCGCTGGGCTTTGCACTAAGGAAATGAGGAAGGGGGGTTCAGTGGAGAGCACCGGAGTTGAACCTTTTTTCATTCAGTGTCATTAACAGAAAGAGAAAAAGGCCGGAAGAGATGATAATGCCGATAATTAAAATGACGTTGATAGTTTTAATTTATCGTACGATTAATTGATTTATCGTTTATGGCGACAGGCCTACCCATCACACACCAGCATGTTACTGTATTCATCTGAAACTGTAATTCAATACATGTGACTGTCACTGGAGGAACAGATGATGTCTCTATTCAGTGTGAACCGACTGACCGACCAACTGCTGCTTCAATCTTTGCCTTGTACTGTCACACTGGTAAGGCTCCACAATATGTTGAAATTTTGCTGGTATTGTTAAGTTACTTTAACAATACCAGCAGATCAGTTATTTCTGATACTAACAGAAATAACTGCTGCCATAAATACTATAGCCTATATCTAAATATGTGAGCAAAAAGTATTCAGGCCATCTTTGTCAGTAGTATATTTGGTGAGGTTTGTTATTTAATGCAGCAAATTATATTTTAGAAAGACATTAAAATCTTCTGGGAAAATCATCAAGTAATCCCAACTAAGAACTAGAAGCAGCAGATGTATCCAGATGGCACTTTGTGATTAAAGCCACGTGGTTGAGATGAAAATAATCAACATATTTTTTTTCCAGTTAGAGAACAGAAACCCAAGGCAGAAAGACATCATCATTTGGTTCAATATTTGTTTATCTTTTGACAGTCATTTCATCATTGTGACAACATCATTACTGCATGTTCTCCTACTATTGTTCAACCTGACTGTTGGTCTTTGATGTTTATTCCATCTCTGCTTCTATAAAGCTCTTTGATTTTCTAGAGTATAAAAGGCATTACACAAATAAACTTTCTTTTATATACTGTATGTAAAGACTGTGTAGAGTGCAATTTCCTGGCCATCTAAGGTATTCTGTAGATAGTCAAAAGATCAACACAGTCCAAGAGGCTGTAGTTAAACATAAATATCTGAGAAATTGTGATTCAACAGATCCAAAAATCACATGGAGAGTGAGGCAGGGCCACATTTCAAACAGCTGGGAGTAACAATGCAGTCATCCCTGACACATTAGTCACACAGCACCAAGTTCCTCATGATAACTACATAAGAGCACTAGGAGTGAGAAGCTCCCCCCCCAAACCTCACACACTGGGAGGACCAGTGTTGAAATGAAAGCTCTCAGTGTTCTTTACTTTACAACTCATCTATTCAGCTTTAAAGTTTTAGTTTTGCTGTTGACTAAAGCAACTACTTTAGTCAAATTACGCACAAGAAACTTTAAGACTTAGCCGATGTTTGACTTGACTGGTTCCAACTGGGTCACAACTGAATCGGACACAGAAACACACCAGGACAAGATCATGGAATATTTACTCTTCAGTCACATTAAAACCAGAAGAAAACTGATGAGGCGAAACAGAAACGTCAGTAACTATATTTTGGATAGATCACATCAACTGGTTATACAGTACACTCAAATTAATATGCAGTATTTGACTTCCACTTACTCATTAAGTCTTCATGTACCTGTCATAAACCTGACACTTCATGATAGGTTCTTCAAAGTACTACAGGCTTTTCTATGCATCAGGAGCTTCTTTTTCCACAAAATAATTCAGCAGCTTTATATTTACAATTACGAGAGAAAGACTGTCCAACCTGTTATGTTTTGTGTTATAGCAAGGGAAGGCAAGAGAAACTGAAGTACCTAATTCATTTCAGTTTTCTTTAAATGGAGCCAGTTCACAACAAAAGGTAATCAAGAGATTTTATAAGACAATGGGTTTCAGTTCGTGTGCAGTTAAATAAAACCCATTTCATTACAGTCACAGTCAGATTCAAATTCAATTCCAACTACAAACCACTGAGTTCTAATATAATACAGTCGTTTAAAGCAGCCTGTATGCTGTAAGCTGATGACATTTCATCATGTCTAAGAACAACAGCAGCCTGTACTGGTGCACTCAAAACCTTTTTTCTTAAGCCATCTACAGCAAGTTATCTGATACATTTTCAGATAAGGGTTAAATTGAATAAGACATTAGGCATATCATTTATAATAAATATGTTTTATGAACATATAAAAATACCTTTTGTCCCTTCAGTTTCTTCATTACAACAATCTATTATAAGAGAATTCCTAAAATTTTACATCTTGCAGGAGGTGTGCAGGATCACCCCCTGCACAGTGGGGTGAGAGCTGTCAATTATATATGAGCCTGATTGACAGTGGCAAGACCCTCCTCCTGGCTCTGATTGGTTGTTTTTGCCTTCTAAATTTTTCCTGGCTGGTGATCGTAGTTTAGTGTGAGAAAACATATGTAAACACAACCTTACTTTGACTCCTGTTATAGCTCTGTGTTGACGAGTGAATGTCAATGTCAATTGATCTAGCCGGTCATATAAATGCTTAGAACAGACCAGGTGAGAGGCAATAAAAGCCTGAATTACCTTCTTGAGATCTTGAAAAGAGAGATAAGGCTTTGCTTTTGCAATGACAGTTGGTAAAGCTTGATTTAATAAAAGCACTTTTCTGTCTGTCTGTCTAACCCAAGGGTGTCAAAAGTACGGACCATGGGCTGGAACCACCAAAGGATTTAGTACGGGGATAAATGCATTATCATTATTCAATAATGATTATTTTGTCTTTTTCAGTAAACATCAGGAGTGCTGTGTTTTAGTCAAAGCAGACAACATGACGCAACACTACGTCGGAACTAACAACAGATGGTAGCACTGAGCTTCAGGTTCTGTAATAAGCGTTTGGTTCGATCAGTTTATCAGCTTTTTTTTGTTGGCCCTGGCCAACAAAAAAATAAATAAAATAAATAAAAAATCAACAAAATATATTTGTCAAAAAAGAGAAAAGTAGACACAGAGTGTTGGATTTTTCAAGAAAAATTGACTTCTTTGTAAATGTTCATGGAGGTGAATGGAAAACCTGTGTGCCTGTAGCCAGTTCCGGTGCTTAAAGAATACAATATTCAGTACCACTATGAAGCTCAAAATGACTAAAAAAAATACAGCAGCTTGCACTGAGAAAACAGAAGAAATGAAATGTTGGTGAGTCTGAGGAAACAACAATCTGTTCACACACGGAGCCGAGAGGCCAGTGATTCTGCGGTGAAAACCAGCTAAATAATTGCTAGTCAAATTGCCCTAGCATCAAAGCCGTACTGTGAGGGACAGTTCATCAAGAACTGAATGCTGAAGGCTGTCGGAAATTGTGTGTCCTCAGAAGTGACAAGCTTTTGCCAATATTAGCTTGACGAGAAATACCGTGGCAGACAGGATATTAAACGCTGCTCAGTTCAAAATCAGAAGAATTCTCTGAATCTAGAGCTAAAACAATGTTGTTAAAAAAATCTTAAAAGGGTGATCCGTGGTGGCATGACCTAAAACATGAAGGAAGTCCCTCACAAAGATCAAGGGCATTTAAAAACATTTAGCCTTCCTACGCAATTTCCATCTCCCTTCAATGCTACGTCTGGAATTTCCTCCCATTGACCTAAATTTCTACAGACGAATTTCAAATGGGCCAATCAACAAACAGACATGAAGAAGAAGAAGAATTACTTTATTCATCCCAGCAGGGAAATTATGTCGCAGTTACAGCAAGAATTTTTTATACACAGATTAACACACACACGACGGGAGCTGCGTCTGCAGGCAGCCAGCTGAGCCGGCGCCATTTTTGAAGGAGGACATGCGGCAAAGGTCGTCGGGACCGGGAGTCGAACCCGCGACGTCCACGGGTCTAAGGCCTCCAAATGTGGGGCGTGCTAACCCCCTGCGCCACCACAGCACGACATAACATAGATGCTGATTTTCTGAGCTGTTTTATAATTGTAATTGTAATCTGCCTGTAGTTTTAACAATGGTAGCAGGGGAAGTGAACAAAGCCCTTCAGTCCATGTTAGCCACTCTTCGAAGTATTGAGCAATTACAATCGAAGCAAGAGGACTGTACAAACGTGTTGGTACCCCTTGGTTAATGAAAGAAAACCCACAATGGTCACAGAAATAACTTGAATCTGACAAAGGTAATAAAAAATCTATGAAAATGGACAAATGAAAGTCGAGGGTCAGCATCCTGCATGTTTTAGTTCTCTCCCTGGTGGTAGTAACAACCTTCTCAATATGTCGGTGTTCTTCTTAGGCCTCTAATGAGCCATCATTTGATCCAGGTGCGTTAAACCAGGGAGAAAACTAAAACATGCAGGATGCCGGACCTCGAGAACAGACTTTGGACACCCCTGGACCAAAGGGACGGGTTAAATCAAGGTGTGTACACTAATTAGCATCACTGGTGCCCCCATCCCCTTTCTCTCTGCCCTGTATATCTTAGATGAGCGTCTGTTCCCCAATGCCTGATTCAAATGACTTCATGCCCTTCTCTGCATGCCATCAAGTGCTGCAGAAGTCTCTTAATCACCCACTTATTCAAGTCAGATGTGTGGAAGAAGGGAAACACCTCAAACATGCAGGCCAGTGGTTCTTGAGGACTATGATTCAGAAACAAAGCAAAGCTTTGTAAAAGCTACTTTCTCCAAATCTTTGGAAGAAAGTTTGGACATAGGCCAGCAGTTTGAGAGAACAGTTGGGTCAAGGTTGTTTTTTTTTCTTCCAAAGGAGGGTACATAGTGCATATAGATTTAGCATTACCACAAACTGTAATATCATAATAAGTACCAGAGTTCTCTGTTAACAACCAAAGCAAATGGAACAGATAATCTCTGTGGTTAAAATAACAGGAATACCATAGACACATGTTAAAACATCCAGTGACAGCGTCTCCACACAGTCCCACATTCCACAAATTATGCCTCCTGTTCCCCCACCGCCCTTCCACCCTGTGTACTTCAGCCCCAGAGCACAGCATTTCAGAGAGCAGTGTAAGCTGGTGCTGTGCATCTAGCTAACTCTTTGTTGTGCTCCAGCCAGCTGCCAGATTAATTGTCCCTGGGGCCTCCATGGTGCTGAGGTCATCTACAGTGCTGTCTTCCATCACTGAGGTAACCGGATCACACCAATAGGGTGTTCTCCTGGAATCTATTCTTAAAACTTAAGGTTCATTCAACATTCTGAGATTACTGGGCTCACAAAGATCCCCATTCCTCTAACACAGACTAATGAAACCCTCAACTTAATTTTACCACATTCCACCCCATTTTCTCCACACTGCTTAAATAACATTCCACTGAGATAGACCCACACACTGACTCATAAATAAAGCCTGTGTTCCCACAGTGCTAATGGCAGCACCAAATGTTTAGCTGAACTTCAAGGCAAAAATGGAACCAGGAACATAAGAATGGATGTGAAATAATTACACACCAATGGCTGAGCTCAGGTTCTGTTGTTATGACGCTGGTGAAGACTGCAATCTGGTGGTTGTGAAATACTAGGATTATCTTGACGTTGAAGAAGAATACTAGATTTTTACAATGTGGTGGATGTGCCTTGTTGCAGAACTGTGTGTTTAACTAGTTAACATCTAGTGAGATTGAAGCACTCGAACTGCTTTGATTTTAATAAAAACAGCTTTCCTCAGTCTGTACCCTCCCCCTCATCCATACTCTCTGAGTTCCCTCATGATGCAACTTTCTTGAAACTGTCCTATTTTCAGGGGTTACTTAATGGGATCACTTATAGAAGATATCTGTTGGTGCAGGGTTCTCAAGGATTTCCTGTTTCCTGTTCTCTCACCCACCAGACTGTTATTGGACCAACAATTTCCTTTTTCTTTCTTAATGTTGTTGCTGCTCTTTTCACTGGTATCCAAGATAGCATTTTAATATCTCTTTGTCATGAAATGGTGACAGTTTCATGACAAAGAGACAAAGAGCCCACCAGACTGGCTCTTTGTCTGCATGGGACAAGCCTTTATGACTGTTCAAGGATTATTTCATTGTTATACCACCTTTGCTCTTTTGTGGTAAAAAATTCGGACTCAGGTCCCAGATTAAGAAATTTACTACACAAAAATAAATAAATAAAGTAATTTATGTGATATAGGTATGTGGAGCCCTTCATGATGAGGAGTGCCCTCCTCATGCATCATGTTGTGTAGAGGTCTGAGGTGCAGGAAAGGCTACCCCCAGGGTCCTCTGTGCAATCGTAACCACTACAGAGCCATCCTCTCAGCAGCAGTGCAGCTGCTGTGCCACACGTTGATGCAAGTGCAGAGGACGCTCTCCACCACACAGCGATAGAAGCTTCTCAGAGTTTCCAAGCCAAGCTCTCTGCAGCTTCCTGAGGAAGCAGAGATGCTGGTGGGCCTTCCTGACCAGACGGGAGGTGTTGGTACTCAAGGTAAGGTCACTGGATATATACACAACCAGGTACCTATAGCTGGAGACCACCTCCACAGCTGCTCCTCTGAAGTACAGAGCTGAAATCCATCACTATCTCCTTGGTCTTATTCACATTGATACAGAGATTATTTTCTCAGCACCACTACCCCAGATGTTCCACCTCCTCTCTGTAATTAGACTCATCACTGTTCATGATGCGTCCTACTACTGCTGTGTTGTCTACTTGTTGCTATGGTGTTGTTACACATGTGCCTTTAGAATCCATGTTTTGTATAATATGACTAGAACAGGTTAGCCACACAACACATGCAAGTTCAACTGATTTCTTTAACGCAGCTGTTTAAACAATTCCTATCAGATTTGCATGTACCACACTAAGCTAACATCTGAAGGCAGATGCAAGAAGAAGATGTTCAACTCATATTTAGTCCCTCCAGTTTTTGCAGTTCTGTGATCACAGGAATTCATTCAAAAAACAACAAATTTCTGCATTTTTCTGTGCTACTGCATAATTGTGAATTTATTGCAATTTTTTGGCAAAAATGGCCAAAAATATTAGTTTAAGTGACTGCTACCTACAATATTCTTCTTGCTTTTACTTCACAGCTGCTTCAGCCTTACTTGATGTCAAGTTATAGTTTGTGACCCAGGTCACAACAAAAAGTCACATTTAGCATCATAAACAAGCTGAACAAACTGAGCAAAGCAGAATCCATAGGTTCTCCATGAGAGTGGGGGATAATTATCTTGCATACCATGTAATAAAGTATTTTGGAAGGTCTTTAATGTGGAAAAAATAAGAATTTTATTTTTCCACATTGATCAATTTTCCAAATAATCAATTTTGATTCCAAAAAAGAAGTGTAAAATTATGGAAGAAGCAATATCCAGCTGTATAGAATCCAAGCTGATATAAATGTTATTCAGAACAACCTGATTCCTTCCAATCACACTCTTATCAGATTCATGTACATACAGTCAATGGCTTCACAATATCAGGCAAATTAAACAATTTTCACAATGTCCCCATTACTAGCATTTCAGCCACCAAAACTATGCATTCTGTGTGGACATCACAGCCTGGAAGAGTCCATTCAACAGGCCCCATATATTATTGTCATGCACAGTTGCATGCATGGAATTTTAAATATACTATGTAACCTAATATTGCATCCAAGCATCCGTTGGCAGTGACTAGTGCATATGTGGAAGTTGCAAAGGTAACTGGGACTTGATATATTATGTTGTACTGAACAATCAAAACCAGCTGATTGTATAAAGATAAAGTAAACAGCTGAAGCCCAACTGATTTTATCTAGTCTCTGACCTTGAAGCAATCCCTCTGTCTCACTGGGGGCTGAATGACATTAGGAAAATGTAACATTGCATTTTTATTATTGGCATGATGTGTTAATGAAATATTGAACCCTGGCAGGGACTGGAGAGGCGTGAATGCAAAACCAAACTCTGATGCAGACCAAAAAACTAAATTCTGGTTAGCCTATGAACCTAGGTTTTGGTTCTGTGAATTCTGGTGCAGTTCAAATGCATACGTGAATGTCAAGCGGACCCCAGACTGCTCTAAAAGCAGGAAGTGGACTACATCGCAGGGCCTTCTGGGTCAATCAACCCAAACAAATGCAAGAGTTTAGTGCTAGAGGGAGAAATAACTGGTGGTCTTTTACCAAGCAAAAGAGAAAACTACTCAAATCTGATGCTACTCCAATTTTGTTTCTTAAGTCTTCTTCAGATGTTTTTGTCTCATTTCCTTCAGTGGTTCTTGGTGCAGCGCTACCTCAGACAAGGGGTGAACAGATTTTTCAGTTAGTTTGGATTGTTTGACAGTGCAGTGTAAAAATAAACCACACCAGCTGAAAATGTAACAAAGTTTCAATTTTAGTCCCTAGTCAAACCAGGTCTTCCAGACTATGAGGTGTGAAAACACTGTTATTTTCTCAGACAGTCATCATAATTTTCAACTTCTCCTTCCATCTGCTGCTCGCATTCAGTGCAGATCACAAAACCATCTGCAAACATTATAATCCTGAGGACTTCTGCTTAACCTCATTTATTAACTTGCAAATAAGAAAGGACCCGTAGCACCGGAAAGAAGAGCAAGAACAAATGTCTCATGGTAGAACTCAAACCTAAATAAAAATTAATAAACTATTCTAATCTGTATAAGCATAAATCATAAACGGTTGTATTAGAGCATAAAACAAATTCTAAAAAAAAAAAATTGACCTATTTAGTAAGACAGGCTGTGTTACTCTTATTCACACACATTAGTTTTAATTAAGAGTAACCGCTCCAACCAAGAAATCCAAGCATAAATTTAAGCAACAATGCATGATACAGATTTAATTAAAACTGTAGTTTTTTTTTATTGATTCAACTAAATTAGCAGCTCTTTTTGATGTGATGAAAAGATTCTAGTTTGAACCTCCATGGTTCAAACTGTTCTTCCCAAAACACAGAAGACTGATAACACAATGAAACCCTTAAAAATGCTTTGTTTGAGTGTATATCGAGGCCTCCGACTTTAACACATGCTTGCTCATCATGCCCGTTACTAAACGGAAATGAGAGGTTAGTCACATGACCTGGGCCATGTCCAACCTACCACACACCCCCTCTTCCCCTCTCCAACTGCAGTTGACCTCGCCCTTCTGCATACGAGGGAAGTTGAGTACAACTGCTGATTGCTCAAACAGGCAAACCTCCTCCAGGACTCCCACGTCTGTTCTTATCAGTAAGAACAGCGTTCCCTGCAGTGGGATGACAGACAAGCGTGGCTCATCCATCAGCAGAGTAGGAAGACACTTTGTAAAATATGCAAGGAAGTTACTTTAGTTTTTAAGCAAATTATTCAACCAACAGATTCTTAAATCTGAAACCAGTGCACCACACCCTATTACCAACTTCAGCAAATAGACCAAACTTGATTCCTGTGGCAAAGATTTGCCTGCTGTAATTATGTTTATTGCTTGCATTAATCCCTGAGTATAATTTATTATTTCTGATCAAAATTTGCATCCACCAGAGAGGATAGTAACTTTAAAAAGTTTATGATTAAAGCAAAACATTCCTCTATTAACCATCCCGTGTTCTGAATGGTCTAAATACAGACCATTTATTTCAACAATTGAAGTTATGTCATAACGTGCAACTATAAGATAGGTGCTCACATGATAAATGAAAAGATTTATTTACTGAGAAATGTGTGGACAGCTTTGTATTTGCCTGTGGGAAATACGCTTGATGCATTGTGGGAACTATTTTCCTGACACATATTACATTGTGGTGGACTCATTTCTCCTTATGGGGACTGAAGCCTGGTCCCCACAAAGAGAAATGCGGTTTTTGGGTCAGGGGTCAGATTTAGGACTATGATTTGAATTGAGTTTTGGGTTAGGGTTAGGTATGTGATGACTAGGTTTGGGGTTAGGATTAATCTGTAGAAATGAATGGAAGTCAATGGAAAGTCCCCGCAAGGACAGGGAGACAAATGTGTGCTTGTGTGTGTGTGTGTGTGTGTGTGCTTAATGATAAATCCAGGCTGGCACTCGGCTCATCTCAGCTGCAGAGACTATGTGGCGCAGGCTGTGCAACTCAAGGCCAGGAAGTTTCCATCCAATCCGTACACACACATGCTCACACAAACTTTTTCATGCATTCCTCAGATTCCACATCTGATAGATTTTTGTGGGTCTCACTACAAACAGGCCACTAAAGGCAGACATGATATTTGGCTTGTAACATGGCATCTGCTGTCCACATCTCTGGGCAGCAGATGCCAGAGAAGCGGACAGCTCTAACAGATCCAGCTCATGCCTTAAATAGGTGCAGTGCCGAGAAGGGGAAGTCACTGTAGCAAAGAAAAGTAATACTTAAAAGCATCAGCAAGTCACCAGGCCACAGTTACAAAGTCTGGAAGTCTGAGCAGAAAGGATAACATTTCTGCTGGTTTTAGTCTCTTACTGCAGATGGTTACTGTTGTTCTCTCTAAACTTTACATGTATCTGATCATTTCTTTTCTTGAAAGGTACTGCTCACAAGGAAAGCTTTGCTCAGTTAGAAATGAAAGGCACTGTCACATGTCCCATCTGTTTATAGCTGCCCCTTTCTGTTGCATAAAAACAGGTTATGCAATTAATTGCAATATATTTTACAAAATGTAACCAAAACAATATCACTATTAGGTACAGGCCTAATTTCAACAGCTCCCAGCAGTGGGAGGGGTGTGCCCATTGTCCATTCAGGTTTCACAATTGATGTGTTGAATGTTTAATTCCAGACAACTGAGTCATAATATCCTTTGAATCGACTTGTTTAATCATGTGTGGATAGTTGATCCAATGTTTGTCCATTTTCTGGGAAAGATATGTTATCAGGATGGGAAGAAGATAAACTGTTTGGGTTCTGGGGAGTATTGGACAGTAGTTTACTGGAAAAGTTTGGATGCAGCCATATCATGGTGGTGGAGTTTTTTTTAACCAAACCAGTTGCAGTGGTAATCTGGTGCAAGTGAATGCTTGTCAATCATCCATTTTCCTGTTTTCACATCTCATAAGCTCTGAATTTTCAGTAAGCTTCATCAAGCTGGCACACTGCGTGTGTCACAGCCACATATTGGTGACTGGTTAAAAATCAGATCCAGTTGACTAAAACTTCAACAGAGTTTACGCCTCCAGGAAGCAATTGTTTCTCAAGCAGAGGGTCCAGACCTTCTGTATGAAGCAAAGCATAGAACATGGAGCTAGTTCTTACCAAGCTAATCTGGAAGCAGGGCCTCATATAAACCAACGACCAAATAAAATATTATGGACAGAATATTTAAGGGTTATTAATCAGTCCAGTTAAAAAAGTAAAAGAGGGAAAAACTGATATTCGCATGAGCAGCACAACGTGGTCTTATTTTTACCTGGTTTATTTTAGGGATGGTCATTACACAATGTGGAGCTGCAGTTACATTCCTCACTTTACACAAAATAAAATGATACAAAACTGTAGCAGTGAGATGACTGACTGGTTGTGAAAAACCAATCTCCTCAGACGCCTTGGGTGAGTCTGTTTTCCAGATTTTCCAAACTTTTGTTCAGATGAGCTGGACAAACAGATCTGCTCCATTTAGGTTCCATCTTTTCTACTGCAGGGAGCTTAATACCAGTCAGTGTTAGGGATGATATCAATAATCTCATAGCTGATTGTATATGTCCACTTCCATACACTGTTCTGGAAGCTTATCTACTGTGCTCTAGAGCTGACTTCACCAGGACACATTCCAGCAGGCCACATGAGGAGCTGAAATGCTGGTATCTTCATGGTTCATTTTAGTTTCAAGGTAAATCAAGGAAAATGTTCAGGCCCCTATGCATCAATTATACATACAGCAGGATCTGTCCTTGCCACAGAGAAAACAATGGTTACCAGGATTTAAACAGTGACAGGCTTTGGCCTTGAAAGCATGATTCCTTTTCCCTGACTACAGCCCTTTCTGTGAAGTTAACCTTGGTTAATAAGCTGTGGTAAACTCAACAGAGAGGGTGGGGCTGGCTCTTCCATAACACAAAAGGCCACTTTCACCTATCTGCATGTCTGCTACTCAAACACTGAAACTTTAGCTGACCTGGAAACTCAGCAGTATGTCACTGACTTTTAGTTGATTAGTTTTTCCAAATGAAATCCACAGAAACCTGAAAATTAGGATTCAAACTCTTTAAAGGGAAACTTTTGCTCAGTTACACATAAGATTTTAGTGCTCTTCCCTTAATCAGTAGAACTAAGATGTATTGATAAGCAACTTGAAATGTTGTCAGAAACTGGGACATAATGCATCTTAAATACCAAAATGATAAACCAACAGAGATAATAGATCCAGGTATGCTGGCCTAATCTGTCCTGTGTCTTTTACAATATGACTGATTAATACTACAGATAACGGCCAAAAATATTTTGGCGTAATGGGACACACACAAAACTAAGCATGAGAGCCAGCAAAAAGAGAATGAAACGTAACCAGTTTGTAACTTAAGGGGTGGGGTGGGGCCACGGGGCTTCATCTAAAAAAGGTCAGAAAAAGAGAAATGAACACAATATCTGCTGTGTTTATTTCAAAGTTCAATGGGATGAATAGTTGTGAAAAATGTTTTATGCAGTTTTTAAAAGGAATACGAGCAGGGGTACACCATAGGTCTTCAAACTGGTCTGTCTCCACCTCCTACTTTCTTCCACACTTCAAACCTGGTTGGTATAGCCACCCAGCATTTTAGTACGACTCTTCAAAAGAATCAAACAGACTGCCCCTCTCTGATAATTACTCCACTAACATTTCTGTCTGGCATCTGAACCTGAGGAGGATCTCTCTGTGAACCGCACATGGATCAAACGCACCGCGCAGTCTGGTAACACGCTCCTCACCTGAGATAATCTCCCGCTTGGCTTCATCCAGGTGACTGGAAACAACGTCCCCCATGGCAGAAGAGAGTCCAAGTCTCGATCTGACTCCACAGTATGTCTTCAAGAACACTTTGGAACAAACACGCCTCTTCTCCACCGTAACCCTGCTGACAGCAGCGTCCCTGTAACAGGCTCCAAGGATCTGAGTGGCACGGCGAGGAGAAGGGAAAATGACTTCCAGACTGATTTCCAAATCTCCAGAGGAGTTTTTTTCTTCTTGAAGAGACACACCCTCCATTAAAAGTAGGAGGGAAACTCCCACCCTCCTGTCTGCTTTGGTGCGTTCAAATCATGTAGGGAAACAGCGCTTCTCATCCTTGTTTGAAGAGTTACCGTCTATCGTCTTATTGGTCAAATTTGGAAAGAAACATAATAATAAACACATCAGTAAAATGTATTTTTTTAAAAAGATGCTCATCAGCAAACTCACATTTTTAACATTAGGATTTTGTTCAAATGAATGTACAGCCGCATCATTTATTTTACTTAATGAATGATTGAAATAAAGGCACTTATATTGTCCAATAATTTATAATCATCAATCATAATTAACTAAATTGTTTGTTTTGATTCTAGAAAAAAAGCGAACTTGCGTTTTTCAGAAAATGTGAATGTGATGTAAGACCAATAAAAAGGTATAAAGTACAGCATGGCTGGCTCAAGATAAAGTTAACCAGCTGATAAGTTTGCTTAAATTTAATTATTTTTTAGTAATGATTTCTATGTGATTATGTGAACAAAAACACAAAATTTCATCATAAAGTTGTGGTTTTTACAATAACCTAGACTTGATAATATATGTAGAAATTATTCTTTATAAGGACAAAAAGAAAAAAGAAAATGCTCTTGGGTCCCCCTGGTGGCCGCAGTAGGTCACGTTTCACCGGTAATAGGAGCTGCAGTTCAATGTCCTTAATGAAAATGATGTTCAACACCTGCTTAATGGTAGTAAAAGGTACTTTTAATCTTACAAACGAGCCTGATTAGAACACAGTCTCTTCAGGTTCCACTCAAGAATTTCAGAATTATCAAATTAATATCTCGACTTTGACTGAAACATTGTGACACTTTGAATCTTCTCTTTGTCATTTAGCTGGAGATTTGCTGCTGTGTTTAGCAAAAGTTGATCAAATGACAGCATGTCACCCAGGTTGTGCTGAGCAGTGGCGGTTTCTGATATGAGTGACATGGGCTACTTCCCAGGGCGGCATCATGTGAGGGCTCTTGGTCTGTGCGTACCTGGGCCCTGCTCTCTCAACTACAGGATCTGAAATGTCAACTGTGCCTGATCAAAGATACCCATTAACCCCACCACCTCTCCACACTCCTGGACCACAACTTCATGGAGGGGGCCCAGGAGGGTGGTTCACTTCATGGCTCCAATCATGCTATGACTGAGGAACATGGATAAACATTTAACATACATAAAGGATTCATCTGCTGTCATAAAATCAGAAGATCAGTGGAAAATAAATGGATCAGAACAGCTGTAATACACTTAACACGAATATGCTCAGAAAAGGTTTAAATGTTTCCAGAATTTACATGCAGTGTGTTTTTCTTCCCATATCGCCTGTTTTGATCATCTGAATTATTTCTGTTAGACATCTGGAACTCTTTTAGAAGGACCCATTAAAGCTGCATTCTGTAGTCACACACAGTTCAGTGGTGGCTGCTGAGGCTACTGTAATAGCAAGCAAATGTTTCAGGTTTGATGTTTTTTTTCAGCAAAATATCAGTAGAGGAGAACAATTAACTGGAGCTCAGTTCCTCACGTTAAATCTGGATTTGATGACATCGACAGGTAGCTGATTAGAGCTGCTGGATCTCCATGGAAATCGTCAGATACATGTTTTATAATGTATATATTTTACTTAATGAATTGAGTTACTGAAATAAATGAACTTTTCAATGATATTCTCATCCAGCGTTTCCCAATCCTGGTCCTCAAGGCACATTGTCCTACATGTTTTAGAGGTTTCCCTGCTTTAATGTGCCTGATTCAACTGATTGCAGTTCAACAAATGCCTGTTAATCAGTCATCAATTGAAATCAGCTGGACTGAAGCAAGGAAATACCTAAAACATGCAGGGCAGTGTGCCTTGAGGACCAATATGTCTGTTTGCACTTTATTGGTCCTTTGACGCCATCTGATGGACATAAATGGCTTTCTGTCAGCTTTTTAGAATCTTCAATGACAGAAAGCCCATATATATTTTCTTTGGCATAAAATAAGGTACTTAAAATATGTATTTCTGTATGTTATCATTCATTTATTCATTGTATTTTTTTGCCTAACAATGGTGTTACTGAATTATACATCTAGAATTTACCCATTAGTCTCCAGGAGACTGCACAATGGGTTAAGGTTGTAAACAGCAGCTGGCAAGACTCTTGGAATATGTGATGGATTGTTTCAGACAGTTTTTTTATGGCCCCAAATTCCTAACAAAGGTCATCGCTGATCCAGTAAAGAGAAAGGGAACAGGTTTTGTTTTGGTTAATTTCAATTCCAGTTAATTTTCAGGTTCAGGATAGTGATGCTTGAATAAAATCAATTTTAAATGATTGTTTTTCATAACTCATCTTGTGTTATGAGGAACACGCAGCTCTTAACAGAAACACCTCCAACAGAACTTGGCTCAGGATGGGACAGTGGGTCGTTGTTTGGAAAATCTATGTTCACTGAGGTTCTCTGTTTAGTTTTCTAGTATGGCTTTTGTTTTTTGTACCCTCATGTTCATCCAATGCCAGCTAGAGATGAAACATCTTTGGTCTTTTAACTAGTAGAGATGATGTGACAGAGCGATTTAAGCCTGTCCATCTGTACGACTGTTCCACTAAACAACTCTGAGCAGCAGCTGGATGGAGACATTTCAGGGACTTAAGTAGATTTTCATTTGGGACCCCCATACGAACATGTCAACACCAGATGCTTCTTTGTGTGTGTAGCATCATTATAATTCATAATAATAACAATACATCAAACTTATATAGCACTTTTTAGGACATTCAAAGACACTTTACAAGGGGAAAAATAGCTTGTGTCATACCAGTATTGTGCCAATACCAGTACTATTGGTATTGGTTTTAACCTTAGAGAAACTAAAAAAAAAAAAAATTATTTAATGCAGAAAAGTATTTAAGTGTTCCTTATTATTTTCACAATTTGAAAGTAACATCAGACAAACAATGATTACAGTTAACATGTTTAACATCTTAATTCCTCAGAAGCAGCAGCAGCCAACAGAACGAAGAGATTAACCTAATATTTGTGTTCAGCCATAAAAATAAAATAGAAATAGTTTTTTCTTTGTGTAATAGCATATAGTTTAGTTATTTAATGTTACTGTAAAAATATATGTTTGTGCTATTATTATTATTATTATTATTATTATTATTATTATTATTAATATTATTATTATTATTAATATTATTAATATTATTATTATTATTATTATTATGCTTGACGTTCTTGGGGGCCCTCTGGCGGTGTGGGGTCCTTCAGCAGCCGCTGTCGTCTGGTTCTAATACTTTTGCAAGATAAGACTAACAACTTGGCAGGCAGTTATATTAGTCTTTTACCAATTAACCTCAGATAAAAAGCTAAAGTGATAAACCACACAAAATGACACTTAAAAACACCCATCATGTTAAACCGTATTTACAATCTTTTAGAAAAGCATTCCTTTAGATGTGATAAGAAAGAATTTTCTGATTCAGTCTAGTCTAGCATGCTATTGAATGACAATATAATCGTTGGCCAGGCTTTTAATTTGGAACGGAAGCCTGTTGTGTCCAGATAAGCGCTGCGGCAGTCGGAGCTGTTCGCAGTGCGGAGCGGACAGGACGCACCATGGCACCGCTTGGACTGAAAGCTATTGTTGGAGAAAGTAAGAACAGTTTTATTGTCTTCATTTTTAGGAATACATTTCGGCCATGTGACAAAGAAGAACTGAGTTTTGTCTCTGACGTGAAGTACAGTCAGTGTGTCCCACTGGGAGTGGATGTTGTGAGGTGTGTGAGACTGGGAGACAGTCTACAAGTTTGCGGATAATTGTCGATAAAAAGTAATCTGATGACGCAGGTTTCTGTGTTTGCTGAGCTGTTTTTGCCCCTGATGCCCGTGAAGCCGATTTCAGCCAGTTTCTTAGGTTTCCACGGAACTGTGGCATACAAGGAGCCCGTATTCTGGTGTTTGTTGGAAAAATAGGCGCATGGATACTTTGGTCGATGTAAATCCTGCCTCTCTAATCTTTATCTGTGGGATTAACTGTTGTGACAGCGTTTCAGAGGAAGAGGAGAACAGTGGAAGGAAGATCAAATTCAGTCAAACCCCAAAACAGATTAAAAAGTCTGTCTCATTATTACTCAAATCCATTTCACTTTGTTTTAAAATAAAACCCCACGGATGGGTTAGTGTTCATTTACTCTTTGATTCAATCTTGAAATTCTGAAAGTAGTGACAAGATACAAAAGTTTTAGATTTTTCCATAAATCAGTTACGAGATAAAAAGCATCTTTTAAATTTAAATGCAAATTATTTTCAGTTTATTCTAAGTAGCGTGCAACAAGCTGATGCAGCATTTTTTGAGGATCTGTGTCACATAAATATAAAGATAGTATTAGAATACACACACAGCCCCCCACACAAGGATTTTCTGACTTCAAGATAATGATAATTTATTAAATTACATTAAAGAAAACCTTAAATGGAATACCTGAAATGAGAAACCAAATTAGATAATGAAAATCCATAAATAACCAAAAATAAGCAAAAGCCAAAATAACCCTGACAAAAACCAACCATAAGATACAAACCAAACCAAATGGGGTTCTGAGGAGGAAACACATCCTGTGTCCTGCATGCAAAGTAGCTTCAAAGCAGCAAAGCAACAATTAGGGCAAATTACAAGACTTGCATAAGACCTGTGTTCAGAACCCAGCAAGAAAAAAGGACAGAGCTGTACTGGAGCTGTAACAAGTTTTAATCAAATTGCTGTCAACACTCACTTTTAGTAAGTTACTCGGCATTTGTGGTTGAAAAGTCTGTCCAACTCACTCCACTTGAGTTGGAATAATTTAGAAAAAGTACTTTTTAATAATTGTGTGTTTGTTCCATTGCTTTGCCTCAATACTGCATGCATGAAGTACAAATGCTTTACTTGAGTTTTTTTTCTGGAGTCAGTAATTTATCTGATCTGACTCATGATAAAGAGATAATGGTGGACTTTCCATGAACAGGAGCACATTCATATAGCAGAACATCAGAAAAAGTCTCCATGTATCAATTTATCTTAAGCTAGGTTACAGTCAACTAACAATGTTTGTTTTTGTTTTTTGGGGGGGTTAAGGGAGCATTAATGCAGTTAGAAAAAAACTGCAGTTCGTTGCGTTAATACCCCCACCCAAAAAAACAAGACTGAATTCATCTTTACGCCAGAACAGGTTAAAGCAATTCCACTGATATCTACTTTTTACACACTAGACCTGCAGATGGAAAATAAAAATAGAACAATGTGTAAAAATAAGAAGTCTGACTTTCACAGGTGTGTGTGTGTGCGTCTGGTGCTTTTATATGGTTAAAACATCTTTATTCATTCAGTGAAGTAAGAAGCCAGAAACCTGTACTCAAGTCAGAGGAGTACTTCAAAACAATATCACTCAAGTGGAAGTAAAAAGTACACTGCAGTAAAATTCCCCTATACATTTGGAAGGTTGTGTGTTTGTTTCCATCTTTCTCTTGTCACTTGTTGATGTGCCTCTGAGCAACTCGCTTAGCCCTAAGTAGGGTACTGATTTATATATAGATTTATGAATTTGTGCACATTAATGAGCATAACTGAGTGAATGTGTCAGTAAGTGTAAAACTATACTGTAGTCAAAAGTGTCACATAAATTCAGTCCAATTAGCATTTAAATGTAAATGTGAGTGTACTTCTCAACTTTGCTGAGAACTTTAATGCTTTTCACACCCTTCAATCTTTAATGCTATTTAAGGACAGTTTATTATAACCAATTTTTCTGCTAGTTATTCTATATTTGGTTGAGTATTTGTAGGTTGAATTTTATGGCTACAGAAATGAACATTGAACTAGTTCATGTTTATGCATTCTCATTTGAATTCTCAAATTAAGTTCATACCCTCAAAAATGAACTCAATGCCATTTATTTCTCCTTTTCTCTGACATATTATTCATATAAATATAGTATTGTATATGTACCACAGTTAGCTGAAAATCACAGATTTCCATTCAACCGAGTCTAAAGATAGAAGGATCCACCTTGTAGTTTAAAAAATATGATGTAAACTTAATCCTGGGTAAACAAACCCCTCCTGTTCTCCAAATATTTTGCAAAAGCATTTTAATGGAAAAGGTAATGTAATTAATAAAAAACATAACTAAGTTAAACTAAATATTAATCTGTCAGTTTGGTTGGACAAATAAGTTGATTTGAAAGACATTTTAAGGAAAATTAGGAATATATTTTCTTACATGAAGGGAAACAGAGAAATTATTTTGTCATCCAGGTTTCTCTGTAGTTGAAATATGTTGCTTTTCACACTTGTCCTAGTCTGAGGTGGTACTCATGTACAGAAAACACAGACAAATTTCCAGTTTTATGTTTTCACAGATAAAGAATAGGTTTCGGAGATCTCATAACTGAGCTTCAAAGAATCTGTGTTCAATATAATATACTGTGTTCAGTTCATATTTCATCAGCTTAGATTTTGATTAATAGAGGGTGAAACAGTACAGGTTTCACGAGACAGACATTCCAATCTAATAAGGTTTCAAGTCAGGTGACACAGTTTGCAGAAAACCCATTTTCATACTGTGTCTACACTGGACCCATCACAGATTTAGCTGGTGTCAGTGTGGTTTGAATGTTCAGCATGGCAGCATGGCTGAACATTCAAATCAAGAAAAGCATCTTCAGTGTAAATATTAAAGCATGTATGCATAATCCATCCATCCATCCATTCAGCCACCCATCCATCCATTTTCTTCCGCTTTATCCGGGGTCGGGTTGCGGGGGTAGCAACTTAAGAAAGTTGCTACCCCCGCAACTACCTCCCACGTTACTACCTCCCTTTTGGTGTACATAAGGTGCACACTAAAAGGGATTTTTAAAATATAAAAGCAGTGAGTTATAGACTTGAAGAATTTATGAATATGTGAACCTAAAAGTTTCCTCCTAGGAGTTGCTGGGCTCTCTTCATGGACCTTATGGAAAACCATAAAAGTTGATCTGATCAGAACAAAAATAATCACCTTGGAATAAAATCTTACTTTTGCTTGTATGTACAATAGTCCAACAATTACCCTGCACATCATGTTATCACATCATATCACATGTGATACATAGACAGGATGGGACAGTCATTACATTTTTGACAAAGCCTAAGTTACTACATTTGTATATTTGTGCAATATTCATAGTGTCTCCCTATTGGATGACTCTAGTGTCCTGTGTTTTTTAGTGTGTGTGTAAGCTAGAACCAGCCTGTTTACATGTGACGTCACCCACTGACACAGAAAGAGAACAGAAATAGCGGCAGGGAGTGGTAAGAGGATTGGGAGCAGATTAGTGGAGTGATTGCAGCAGATCCCTCCTACTGAGTCTCTTCATTCTCCATCTGACAGATTGGACTTGCACAGTGCTGGAAACGCTTGTATTGACTACAGAGAAAGACTTTCAGTGTCCGTGTCAGCACTGAGGTGTGAGAGTCGTTGCTTATCACAGTTAAAAACTGCCACAGTTAGGGCTGTTTATTCAGTTTCTGCTTTGGAGGTCTGGCTGTGGAAGAATTCAAAGTTATGTTGGCCAAACACTGCAATGCAAACATGATATATAATAGAAAATTTAACTTGACAGCAAGTTTTCATCAAATTACTATCAACACTCACTTTCAGTAAGTAATTCTGGAATTTGTGGTTGAAAAGTCTCTAACTCACCAACTCACTTAAACTGGATTGATTTAGAAAAGTAGCGATTTGATAATTGTGCTTTTTTTTCCTGTGTTGGAAAGTATTTTGACTCAATGCTGCATGCATCCAAGTACAAATGCTTGACTTGAGTTTTTTTTCTGTTTTGGAGCCAGTAATTTATCTCATTTGACTCATGAAAGAGAGACTAATCCCAGCGTTTCCATGAACAGGAGCAGATTCACACAGGGGAACATCAGATCATGTCAATGTATCATTTCATCTTAAGCTAAGCTGTTGGCACTATGCTAAGTTTAGTTGCTAACAATAACAGTCTGTGCTTGTCAAAGACAGGACAACCACTGTGTGTTGACCTATGATTAGAGATATCACCAGTCAACTAATTTAATGTTTTTTTTCCTGGCCATTAATACAATTATTTGATGTTTTCTACATGCAGACATCCCAAACCGGAACCTTTGTATTGTTTTTCTGGTCTTCCTGTAAATCTGACACACAAGCGACAATGATGGTTGAGAGTGAATTAACCTTTGTTGTATATTTTATTAAAATATTTTATGCTGATGTAATTGGTAATTGTAGGAAGTGGGAGACAGCGGTGCTACGGTGGCTCAGAGGTAAAACAACCCATGTATGGAAGCCTTAGTCCTGGATGCTGTCACAGGCTCAATTCCCAGCCTGATGACCTTTGCTGCATGTCTTCCCTTTCTATCATTATCCACTTTCCTGTCTCAAGAAAAGGCCACTAGAGCCAATAAAACCTAAAGGAAAAAGGAGAGAGGAAGGGCAAAGACTCATTCAAGAAATGTGTATAATGCAGTCCACACACAAAAAATTTAACACAATGCATAACAAATGAGTTACATGAACTTATTTTGTGTCAGTTGTACTACTTGATTTAGTACTGCTTTCTTACTGATCTTAAGCTTATTTCCTTAATTTTTTGAGGTAATGAGGGGATCAGGGGTTGTAACATAAAGTGTCTGAAGAAACAAGTGAACTTTAACATTATTTTTTACAAACAAAGTACAGTACAACTTAACCCAATTAACATTCAAAAATAGGACTAAAATAAAAAGAGGGTTAAGTACAATTTAATGACCAACACCCCCCGCCCCCAAAAAACAAGTCAGTCTAAAGTAACTCAAAACGAACACAAAGGGCACACCAAGCCTCCATAACACAAGCTTCTAGATAGATTATAAGCAGTCAAAAGCAGAGTCAAACTGCTCTGTAGAACAAAATGGGTCATCAGAACCAAAATATTCCAAAATTACCAAAGACAGTCAACAGTTACAAGCAAGCAAATTAAGGTGATGCAGCTGAACAAAACCTCTTCCTACAAGCTGGGTTGCAGGAGTCTTTTATAGGGAGCAGGTGCGTCTCATCAGAGTCTGATTCCCCTGCTGTTCCAATGGTGTCGCTTCTCTTCTGCAGCATCCAGGCAGCCAATGAGGAAGGTGTGCGTCACAGCTGAACCTGCATAAACAAAAGAGCCTAGACAGCTCTAAAGGCCAGGGGCCATAACATGTGAATGGAAGGAAAATTAGACATGATTTCTGTTTGTAAACAATTTATGTCTGAAAAATGTGACTTACATTTGTATTCATCTCCCTGAGTCAGACCTTACTGGAACCTGAAAACTGATCCTTCAGTTTGCTGGCAAAATAGTTATTCTAATATTTATAGTTATTCTAATAGAAAAGTCTTGAGATGTTTCGCCAGCTGAAATGGAGCGCACCTGAGGTAAATTCATCTGATTTTACTTGATTTGGAAAGACTCACACCTGTCTATATAAGGTCCCATAGATACCAGTGCATGTCAAAGGTAATACACCAAACATAAAGTCAAAGAGATTGTCTCTGTAGACCTCAGAGACAGGATGGTTTTGAGGCACAAATCTGGAGAAAGGTCCAGAAACATTTTGTTGAGCATGCAATGGCTGTGGGCAGGAAGGATCTCTGGACTGAAGTTGTTCTGTTGTTCTATACCACATCTATTCCACCTGATGTGGTAAATGTTTGGTTGACAGTCTCAGGGTTGTCCATAATTTTCTTGAATTTATGAAGAGTCCCGTTTTGCACCATCATTTCCAGAGGTTCCGCTGAACTGGCCTTCTTCATTATGAACTTCTGGGGCTGCACCTGTCTCTGAAACCTTTCACCTCATCCATCCTTCTTTGATCACACTATAATCAGCCTTACAGCCAGAACCATACAAGGCATTTATGATAAACTTGATACAAGCACAAGATTTCATAAAATGGCTGTAAATATGTTTTGATACATTTATTATTTATTTATAATCATGTCCTGAAGCTCTGCAGTTGACCGGGAAAAGCTGCAAAAATGTTTTTAAATTTTATTGCAAATGATGGTGAATTAATGTGGGTTCAATATTAAACTCCTACTGCTGTTTTCACCTTTTGTCTCTTGACTTTACAGAGATAATGAACAACGTGATTAAGAAGGCAAGAGAAAAAGGAAAATGGAAGGTATTTGTGCTGCTCTGATCACATTTTTCATCAAATATTATTCTTCAGTCTGACCTCAAGTGAAATGTGGATCTTCCTCTTGCTATGTGGAACTGTGCTGTAGGCCCTGGTGGTGGACAAGCTGAGCATGAGGATGGTTTCATCCTGCTGTAAGATGACAGACATCATGTCAGAGGGAATCACCAGTAAGCTCCGTCTGATTCTATATTAGCTGTGAAATCAATTTTGCTTCATTTTATTGATTCAAAGTTTTATTCTGTTCACACTTTTTGACAATGTTACTATATAGTGAGTGTTGTATTTTTAATAATTTGGGGCTTTAATGATTTAGTTTTAATGAACAGTTTTTTTCTGTGTGGAATTCTTATGCAACAAATAACTTAAAAGATCTTTAAAAACAAGAATTGGATGCCAGGATATAGAGTTATTGTTGCTTCTCTCCTGTTTTACTGCCCCTCTTTGACTTGACTATGATGATCAATAAACCATTATTTCAGTGCTTTATACTGAACCATAAGGCATGCTTGCAGATTGTAGTATCTTACTGTATCATAATAAATGTTGGATAGAATACTTTAAATAAGATCAGCACATACAGTTATAGATTTGAGTGATGAGGCTTAACCTTTACTGCCTGTGCTCTTCAGTTGTAGAAGACATAAACAAGCGGCGGGAGCCTCTGCCCAGCATGGAGGCCATCTACTTAATCACACCATCAGATGAGGTAAATAATTCAGGACCAGCCAATTATTGAAAGTCTAATCTTTATATTTATCAAAGATTAGAAGATATGTGTCAACTTATTGTTTGAGTTCATGCAAGTATGTTTATATGAAACCCAACTAACTCCTTTTTATATCGATGAGCTGCCTGTTCCCCAGCACAGTTTGGAAGGTGTCACATAGTTTTGTGTTGTTTTAGTCTGTTGAGGGTCTGATTGAAGACTTCAGAGACCCTCAGTCTCCGAGGTACCGAGCAGCCCACGTCTTCTTCACTGACAGTGAGTTCATTTAACCTTCTCCAAATACAAAGTGTTTCCATTCCATCTGATGCGGTAAAGGTTTGGCTGAGAGTCTTTAGTTATAACTATAGTTCTCGTATTGTTGTGCTAATTATTTCCTATTTTATGTTGTTGAAGGACTGTAAAAAAAGCAACATTTTAATGCATCCTAATGCTTCAGTGTGGCCCAGGAGCAGGAGCACATAATCAAACACAGAAGCATACTGTACAGTCAGGAATGATATTGCGGGAAAAAATGATTTGATCTCCATTGCAACATCAAGTGAAAAAAAATATTGAAATAAAATTGTATTTGGAATTGAGAGAAAAATACAGAAATGAGTTGATTAAAATGTATTAAAAAATTGTCATACTCTTTCACTTATACTGCCCACTTTGTGGAGACATTAACACACTTGACCCCAGAACAGAACCAACCTTCTTTATCAGACTATTGAGTCTTTTTAGGTGAAGAGATGACGCTCTCAACAACAGACTTAGAGAAAATCTGCAGCATTTTGCTGCAACCCTTGAAGGATCTTAGCTTCTTCAAGAAGTCCAGTTTGGTCTGTCCTTCTTATAGACGATTTCATTGTTGTATCTGGAGTCCAGTCTGTTGCCCAGGCGAACACAGAGGTATTTATATTCCTTGACCACCTCCACTTCTTCTCCCATGATGGGAATAGGGTTTGATCCGACATGTACAACTAATATGGCTTGATTTGATTGCAATACATTTGTTTCTTTATCAGTTATTTCTCTAATAACCTCATCACTGCAACGGTCTATTAAAGGCCTTCCTGTCTTTAATAGACCGTTCAGTAACAGAATATGTATTTTCTAACACTATAATGTTAAAAAAATAATAATACCTGACTAAAAACCACAATAAATTAGTTGTATTTTAATGCAGGGTGATAAAATTGAAAATGGAGTCATGGACAAAACTAACTGATTTATAATTGGTGTGATCATTGACTGAACAGAAAAGAAAAGAATCTAGGCTTACCTAAGCCTGGCTGGTAGCCTGGTCTGGTGCAAGCCAGCTTCACAGAATAAATCACCATGGTAACCTGTGTGTTACCGCTTTGGTGAAACTGAATAGAGGCTCAACTAAGGAGGATAGCTGGAAAATCCCAATTTATAATCCACTGTCTTGGTTTTGTGAAACAACCCTCTGGATGACACTATCTGTTGTTGATGATTGATTTTGCTGATGAGTAATCGAATAAAAAAATGTATCAAATGAAATATTGGTAAATACTGCCATAACAGCAGTATTAATATTAGATATCAACAAATATTTCGTATTTGAGCATCCCCAGCAATTTTCTGTAATTTAGAAAATTAACCTGTGACAATAATAGCTCACATTTTAAGTTAACCTGGATAAAATTTTTACAAAAATCTGAAATTAATATTCAATTCAATAATAAAGAACCAGACTCACAAAGACATTTGTGAAGAAAGGAAAAAATCTATTCTCCAGTCAATTTAAGGATTCTTATTGATCCCCTGAAAAACGATAAAAACCTGGACATTGTCATAAGTCAGGGAAATACCTTTGGATCGAATTTGAAATTTGGACATTATGCTGCTAGCACTTAGATTTTGTCAAAAACTCATAGGCAGAAGTGAGAACATTGCACAACACAAATAATCACCTGACCAGAACACGGTGCGCCAAATAATAAAACATAATTTAACAAAGCTTCAAGGCAGATAATTTGCCTGAAGGAATTGGGATTCCTTCAGGCAAATTAAGGTACTAATCGTTCTCAAATCATTCGAGGAATCATTGCAACCCCAATTTATTTGCATATATTCTCTTTTAATATGTTCTAATCCAAATATAACTTAATTAGGTATCAAGAAAATAAATCAATAAAGCAAATCTTTCTCAAAATTTAGGCGAGAATAACTGATTGAAATGTGATACTTTGCAGCGATCCCAGACTCACTGTTTGGACTGCTGACCAAATCCCGCGCCTCCAAAGCCATGAAGGCCTTGACTGAGATCCACATAGCCTTCCTGCCCTATGAGTCTCAGGTAAGACAAAGGCTAGACTGGGTTGTGCCATGGCAGGTGAAAATTTATCCACATTATCATTAATGATAGAGGATGTTATGAGAATAAGACTTGTAGAACAGTTGAGTTTTGTATACAGATGTTTACTACATATTTTGGAACTCTGATTATGTGTTCAGTTGTGCTGGAGATGATGTGTAACATGCTGTCTGTTTTGTTTTGGGAACATTCTTTCAAAGTAGACTTGTTGTCATGCAGGATTTTAATATAATGTACTGTACAAGACAGTGACTTTGGAAAAGTTTGGTTGTCAAAAGATAACATTAGAATAGTTATTGTCATGCTGAGTAAAAGTAATTTCCTCATGTGTTGTTAAATTTGGTTTGAGTTGCCCTATCAAAGATAGACAGCAATGCATTACAGATGTGTTCAGGAGCAGTAAAAGCTACACTGTAAAACCCAGTGGTGCTTCTTACTAAAAAGAAGTTAGTTATTTGTACTCATTTCAGCTAAATAGTAAGAGTAACTTTTATAAATTGAGTTGAGTAGATCCAAAACTAACAGTTTCATTTTCTAACTCATTTACAATAAGTACACATATGCTTATCATTTATTTTGAGTATTGTTGCTTTGAACTGCTCAAGTTGTGATCACTGTGATGACTGGCACTGTTTTTCCTGGACTTATCGGCCATTAGAGGAAAGTTTCAACAAAGAATTTTAGCAACTTCAGTGTGAAAATTACGAGGTAAGCATTTTTTCTTTAATTCTGTTAAATGTTTATATAGAACTTGAAGGTGAATTTATTGAACTATTTTGCTAATTTGCAGAAAAATGGGCCATGTTAGCCCAGCTGTCGCCTAGCATTGCTTAAAGTCGGCCTGGGTAAATTTAAAATATAGCGATTGGCGGCTTGTATGGGGAAATAGTATTTCAAAACTACATAGCATACAACATCATGGTAAAACAGAGTTTAATCATTTTAACTACAGTTTTTCACTTCTACACCCAGCATATGATGCAATAATTTTTTCATGTTTTTTGCTAACTCTCTTCAGCTCTACTGCTAATTTCACTGGATTACCAGTCAGCATGGATGTATATCTTTCTCAGCTGATACGAGTTTACACAAAGAAGAAAACTGGAGGAGCTGATGAAAATATGGACCATATTTATGCAAAATAGGTACTTCAAAACATTTTTACTCTATTGTTAGCATTATAATTCCAAATTTCATGTTTTTTTTAAAAATATTCTTTAAGGACAAAAACCACATTCCTTCCAAAAGGGGAGCATCCCTGGCTGGCCTTTTCAATTCCCTTATGGAGGAATCTTCAGGAATTTTCAAAATATGCAAGGTATGTTATACTTGAGGATTACACTAATTTGTTCATCAGAATTTTAAAAATAGATAATAAGGAATGGAGTTTAACAAAAAAATGTAGCTTTATTTTCACTTTTACATCTTTGATATGGATATTATTGCTCAATAATTTTGCACTCTGTGTGGCATTTTAGGATATAAAGGAGTCCTATGAAGATGCAGTTGCTATGGTGGCTGATGTGGATGAAGAAGAGTTCCTTTCTCACCACACCAGATGTTTTTTGTGCTTGAGGATCAAGTTGGAAAGATTTATCACTTATGAACAGACACACTGGTGTGTTTGTTTGGGCTAATCTATGTTGTGTGCATCTGAGCTATCCTGGAAAGTGTTGTAGCTTTTTTGAATTCATTCATTTAGTGTTGCATTATTACTGTTGCCATGGATAAATGTTAAATCCTTGTAGTTCAGCTATATTTGTATTTGCTGTGGTGTACATCAATATATCAGAATATTGTGAACAAGTAAAATAATAATAATCAAAATGCATCTTCTGTGATTGCTATGACTCGTGACAAATAAAATAATTTGCTTTTAAAAGATTGAAATTATTCTGACTTTGTACAGTATTCTAATTTATTGATGTACACCTAAATCAATGTTTCTAAAAGCAGTTAGCAATTTGAATAAAATTACAAATAAATAAGTACCTTTAAGGTGTCAGCTTTAAAAGACCAATCTTTGATATTTGATAATGGCTTTTATAGTCATGATTTATGTTTGAAGCTACAGTTTTGAGTTAATAAAAACTGAATGGAAAAAGTCAAAGTTTGTTGTGTTAATATGACTCATACAGCTTTGTGCAATCAAAACTGTATCAGTTGAGTACCTATAGTTACTCAATCTCTACTGGATTGAATAACTCCAGTAGAGATCGAAGTTGTTTAAATAAGAACCTCTCAAGTTAATTTGACTTAATTTTAATATGAATTTGTAATCCATTTAAATAAGTATGAATAAATAGTGCATCTTAGTCCAACATAGTTAATGGTTTAAGTTGCAACATACTAAGTAAAATGAGTTAACAAACAAATGTATTTGAGTTGCCTTATTATTGCTTTGGGTTCCTTAGACTTTTATTATTAAATGTAGAAAAGTCTACCTTTTAAAAAATATTTTAAATACAAAGGTGTTTGTAAGAATGAAACAGTATCAGACAGGGGAAACAAGTTTTTATTGAAATTAAATTAAACACAGACATCCACAAAAACAGATCCCTGCAAACTCTTTATTTGCATTAATGCAGCGGACTGCATAGGTCACTGTGCACCTTAAATTATAGGATATTCTTAATATTACCGTATTCATACAGCTTCAATCCCACATAATATTCCTACCAACATGCTCTATTTAGCATGGTTTAATAAAAAATAAGTGTTATTTAACTATATTTTAAAGTACATGGACAACATAGCCCACAAAACCAACGTATTTTGTCCTGATTCACATGGTTGACTCCAAGCAATAACTTTCTTGTTTACAGTATAGTAATGACATAGTAATGACATTGCAGACAGCAAACTAAAGCCATTTACAAATATGTTAAAAAGCTGCCTGTCATGTAAACTTAAAACATGAAGTAATACAGCAGCAGCTTAATGAAAAGTGAGTTATAAAATAAATTAATTGAAGCTTACCGTAATTTTTGACAAAATAAAACAGACGAAACGACACTTCCACAGGTTGGATGTCTGGATAAGAAATCTGCTGAGTAAGCTTCATCAGTGTGCACAACAGTGTGTCATGCACATTACCACAAGGTAGGACAGATTGATGGGTACCACCGGTAGATGGCCAATGAGTAAATAAGTCAAACAGTAAGGCAGTGAACAGTCAGTGAAGTAGTCAGTCTGCTACTCACTCAGTGGGAGCAGGTGTGGTAATCAGGCAGTCAAGCAATTGCAGGGACCAGAGCAGGAGATCGAGCCAGAGATCCTGTGAAAAGTTGTACTATGTTGTTTGCCTGCAAACATGGGATAAATCCCCCACAAGCTGCATTTTTGATGTTTGTTGGGCCTTCTTTGTACTGCGTAAACTAAAACCAAGTGCATCAAGTGACGATTTGAGTTACAGTCACCCTTAGTTTGATCACTTTTAAGTCTCACGTTTTTTGGTTTTCACAGACGACCCATGAAACCAATGTTTTTTGGTCCATGAAAACGTTTATACTGCTATTGCTTTCCAGCACAGCAGCATAAAATATCCACATGACATTAGTGCTTACATCCTCTGTAACCTTTATGATCTTTGTTCAGGTCTTCTCCCTAGATATAGTGGATGCCTTCCAGGACTTCTACAGCCCCTTCAAAGCTGATGTGAAGAATAACATGTTGGAGCGTTGTGCTGAACAGATAGCCACCCTGTGTGCAACGCTCAAAGAGTATCCTGGAGTCCGTTACAGAGGGTGAGAGCAAAGCATTTCAGCTTTCTGTTTTTGTTTATCCTTGCATTGATATGACAGAAGTAAACAGTTCAGCTTTGAGACAACATTCTTTGGAGGTGAGGAGAAAAAAAGAGCAAATAAAAATGACATCCATTTTAGTGGTGACCATTTACGTTTTGAGTGTTAACCAAATAAATACAAAGTAATACCATTTCTATGGATCCTTTCTTCCCCGCTGTCCTTTAAGGTGATTTGATTTTAATGAATAAAATCAGTTGAATTATCAGTCACCATATGGTGAAGCTTCTGTTACTGTTCTTTGGTTTCTACACTGAATTTTCAATTTAAACAGAGGCCCAGATTGTTTGCTTTGTTTTAAAGTTGGAACTCCTTGTAATCAGATACATTGTCATCTAGAAAAAGACTAACAGGAATAAGTAACAAACTTTGTAAAATTACTACCTGTTTGTTTTCTGTAGAGTGTGAACTTAACTTTAAGTAAAGGCTGTTTATTTGTATCATCTTCTATTTTGACCCAATAGTGTTAACCCTGGCTGCTGTGGGTTGATGTGATGTGAAGACGTCCTGTTCTTGAGTTTAGATTTGAAGCAATTTTTATTTAATTGGAAAAAAATAGCAGTGAAGAAAAGTTGCACATGTGCTTCACATTCCTTATACTTACAGTCTCAAATCCATTATGACATTAAAAGAATTACCAAAACTCCTCAAAGGTTGGTAATTGGTGAAAAAAACAACTTTAGACATCATAATAATTCAAACAACTAAAAGGTGAACCAGTGAAAAAATTAAGGTAATTAAAGTGTCTCTTCTAGAAATGTGTGGTTAGAACTAAATAAGGATTTGAGCTGATCTCTATCTATGTTTTGTGTCAGGGAATACAAAGACTGTGCAGTTCTTGCCCAGATGCTTCAGGAGAAACTAGATGGATACAAGGCTGATGACCCCACTATGGGAGAGGTATAGTATGGAAATACATTGCCAGTGAGAACAATCACACTAACATGAATAACATTATAAATATGGGATTTTTTTTAATGGTTTTAGCGGTTTGGTTTTTTTAGGATGGAATGACTATAACATGCAACTTCAAGACTTTTTTAGAAACCATTAGGTGTTCATGTGTATTTATTTTGGATTTTGTTTAGTCCAATGCTTTACTAGTATTAAAGTTAAAGGCACTAAAGTGAACTGTACTTTTTGGAGACATGTTCTTTAGAAAGATACAGAGAAACCATGAGTTCATGAGTTGCCGTCATGGGTTTGAGTCCCGGCCCATTGACCTTTGCCACCTGTCTTCTCCCTCTCTCACACCCACTTTCCTGTCAATCTACTGTGAAATAAAGGCCAAAAAAGCCAAAACATCCTAAAAAAAAAAAGAAAGGAAAAGCCTTAATTTTATTATTAATTTATTGTTTGGGATCAGTTTTCTGTTGGAACATCCAGCTGTTCCCAAGTATAAAAACCTGAGCTTCAGATTAAAGGTAAAGTCAAAGAGTTTGGAGGTAGTCCTGTTCCCCTCATTCTGTATGACGCATCAATACCAATGGTAACATGGTATTGATGCCATACCATAGACTACTATTGCCACACTCTACCAATTGTTTAACAAGTGGTAGAGTGTCGTTAGATGGAAAGCCTTAACTTGAGACCTCCAAATATTCTTCTTCTTGTTATGGCTGAATAGTTCTACCCAGAGAATCCAGACAGTTAACTTCTAACGTCATGTTCTCATAACCAAAAACATGCAGACTAAGAAAGACATGCTTTCTAAAAAGGTTGCATCTTTCTTGGTTGCATGGTTTGTCACCATCAAAGCTAGCTTTCCCAGGATCTTCCAGTTTATAATGGGATTTAGCCATGATTGCTCCTAAACTGTTCCTAAACATTCCAGTTAATGTTTCAAAATGAAGGGTTACAGTTTGGGTTGAAATGATAACAAGTTGGCAATGTTGTATTCTACACAAGAACAATGACCTGAAACATACATTAAACTTGGATTTGAAATGAATAAAGCATTACATCAACTTCCAGAATAACCCTGACCTGAACTCGGTAGAAATTTTGTAGCTGTGCTTAAAAGCCTGATCTCTGACAGGACAGCAACTACTTTACATTATCTTCTTGATTTCTGTCAAGAAAGGAACTCAGAATCCAGACAGAACTACAGATGGTTTTGTGGATAGCTACCAAAACTATGTGATTTATTTGCAACTTGTGAAAGGTTGTTTATTCAAATGTTCATGCTGAACTAACCATGTATTTAGACTTTGAACAGTTTTGACAAGAAACTATCGACTTGGTTCACATATTTTTCTTTTTCAAAATTATTGACATTTGTTTTTGTATAATCATTTCCACCGTACAAAAAATGTTAAAATGCATTCTTATAAGGTCCAAAATGAACATGAAATTCATAAGGATGATGAGTAGACGAATGACAAAGTTAAGAGCTATACAGAATCCAGGAGACTCAGCTCTGTGGATCAGCATTCCTGTGAAAATTCAACATTTCATTATTTTTCAAATACTTTGCTTTTATTATGTGATTCGTGAGCCTTGATTATAATAGTTCATAATGTCTTCATTTATCAGTGGGCTAGTAGATTATTAATATCTGTTGAAACTTTGCATACTTTTTTTGTTAAACAGAAATAAAAAGAGGATATAAATGATACAGTGCCAATGTGATAAAATTTCCTAGAGTTTCTAAACAAAAATGCTGTTCCTATTAAAGTGTCCACCCCAACACTGTTTAGTAATCAACACATAAACAAACTTGTTCTGAAAATAGACATTCCCTAACACGTTGTGTTTTTACACACATGTTAAATCTGCCTCAGATGATTAGATATGTCCAGCAGCTAATCATCAGATAATTGGCACCAGCTCTGAAATCCCAGAGAACATTGGAGATTTACTGCCTTTACTGGATGCGCTGGAGCTTCTCACCCTCACTTTCTGTTGTCACTCTGCCTGTACCCTTTAGTTTTCTATTTAAAAAAAAAAAATCTGCTTTAGTATTTGTTATCATATGCAGTGAATGCCTTGTTTATGCTCTGATTCAGGGACCAGACAAGTGTCGCACTCAGCTGGTGATTCTGGATCGTGGCTTTGACCCTGTATCCCCTCTCTTGCATGAGCTCACACTGCAGGCGATGGCCTACGACTTGCTGGGCATTGAAAATGACGTCTACAGGTACACATGCTACACAAGGCCTTATAGTCAACTATTTTATCTAGCACTTTTAGTACATGTTTGGTTATGCACATTCATAAAAGACTTATTTACTTAGTGTCTTTGAAATTAATTTCAGTTTGTTTAAAAAAAGAGAGAAAACATTAAATTCTCAGAATCTTCACTGCATGTAAAGGATAATTTTTGGCAGTTACTGACACGTAGCACTGCCGTGCACTTTGAGATTGACCCTATCAGCAGGAGTTTTTTGTCAGAATGAGAAACTGTAGGTGCCATCTGCAGCAATTCACAGCTTGGTCAGAAACAACCTATAGGAGCCTGGAGGAGGGCCATAGCACCTTCAGCCCAAAGTGTGTACACGCTGCTCACACCCTCCCTTTTTAAGTTTAATTCAAAAATATTTTATTGAACCCACAGGAAAATTAAATGTTCTACAGCTTCCTCTGTAGAGACGTTCTTCTTTTTCTGACTTGTGTGGCAAACACAGACCAAAAGACTTCGTTTATTTCCTTCACGGCCGTTGACAGACTACAACCTCACATAGGCAAACTACATTTCAAAAACAGTGCAGAAAATTGACTTCATTGTTCCCAACTGCTTCTTCTGTTTGCTGATTGGTCCGGTTCAAATTCAACTGGCGAAATCTAGCTCAATGAAAGAAATCCCATATGAAGCACTGTAGGGAGATGGAAATTGAGCAGAATTGAGCATCATGGTAATGATAGGTTAGGCAGCCAATCATTGTAAGCTATGATATGTAGGATACTGTCTCTGAATACAAGACAAATGGATAAAACCATCATGTAACTATCAACCAACACTTTAGAGGAACCTTGCTGACACCATTTGGAGTCTATGCCATAAAGATTAAGGTCTTTTTAAAGTAATAAAATGTGTTCAGTCCCATTTTGGGGCTGAACCCATTTTAAGGTGTAGGTGTAGGCAAGGTGTACTTAAAATATTTGACAACACTACTTTTAATCTCTGGTTCTGGTCCATAGTTCCACTATCATTGAGAGATATTATCCTGCTTTTTTCATTGTTTCCCTGCTTGATTTAAAGGATTAGGCCATTAGCCAGCTGTGACCCAGCTTGAACACCAACCCACTCTTTCTTAGATTTCTTGAAGCAGGGACTTGCTGAAAACATGCAGGACAGTGTTCACTGGGTTCTCAAACTGGTTTTCCCTGCTCTGTCTGACCACCGAAATACGACAATAGGCATACTGATGTAAATCTAAAACACAAATGTGTTGATGAATGTGATGGATTGAATTGGATTGAATGGATTGGTTGAATTTTAACATCCATCACATTAGCTACAGTAGTATTTGCTACAGTAGAGTTAATAAGTAATTCTGTGTATAAAAGCTGCAGCTAATCCTGCTTCCGCTCTCGCTCAGTTATGAGACCAGTGGGATGGGAGAAACCCGAATGAAGGAGGTGGTTCTGGATGAGGATGATGACCTGTGGCTGACTCTGAGACACAAACACATAGCTGAGGTGTCAACGTGAGTGCTTTCTGTTTCAGGACTCAGAAGAGTTTCTCATGCCTTTTTCTCTAACTCTTCCTTATCATGTCATTCTGAGCAGGGCTGTAACTCGCTCTCTGAAAGAATTCTCTGCCAGCAAGAAGATGAACACAGGAGAAAAGGTAGAGGCCAGGCCGTGTTCTTGCTGTTTCACTGTTTTGTACACAGACACATGAAGGTACAAGGAAAAGGTGGCAGTTGAAAGTGAATAAAAATCAATTCTTGTGGAGCAATATACTCTGGACTAAAGCAACCAAAGCACCAATGTTGGACCATAATGCAAAGTGCCTTGTTTTGAGCCCCATATTGTGACAAACACCTTGCAGTATCTGTTAAGCATAGTAGTGGAGAGCTCTATGCACATCTTGGCACTTTGAAGTCATTGAATTGACCATGACCATCTCTATGTGTTAAAATAGTTTATTCAAATGATAGACTGTCTAAAGTAAGACATGCAACTGGACAATAATTAGAATAAAATCTGTTAAATCTGTTCATACAGAAAAATTTCAAGTTTGTTACATTCATTCAGAATTTATCCGAGTTATCAAACAATGCAGACAAGATCAGTCCTTTAACAGGAAGAAACCTCCAGCAGAACCACAACATGAACAGTGTGAACAGCCATCTGCTAGGACCAACTGGGGGCTTTCAGAAGACTGAGCAGACAAACAAAACAACAACACAGTAGCACTGATCTAGGAGTACTTTCTATGTTAAAGTTAAAGGTTAAAGGCAACAGTAGCTCCTTCTGTAGCTTCATCTAGGAGAGAAACACAGCTCAGTAGATAAGCTCTGAGCCTCTTCTCAAGTCTTTAAGATGAAAGTGCATACAGTTAATCACAGTAAAATCTATTTCATTGCCATGATTGCAAACCATGATACAGGGATCAAAGTGGAAAATGCATTTATTCCTTTTCGACAATCTGCTTCCTTGTTAACACTTTAACAATACAACCAACAAAATGAGTTTGAAATGCCATTCCTAACCAGAAAATAACTCAGTGTTTTATGAAGCATTGTGATTTTGTTGTTAAAACATGAGAGAAAAACTATAAAAAATAACCACTGTATGCTAGCAGAACATGAATGGTTTGGGCACAAATAAAATTAGGAATATTGTGAAATAAACATTATTTCTTCTCTGTTTCACTGGGTTACTAAGTAAGTTCTGTGCTTTCAGACCACCATGAAGGAGCTGTCTCAGATGCTAAAGAAGATGCCTCAGTATCAGAAAGAGCTCAGCAAGGTAGGAACCCAAGTCCTGTGTATCCTGTGTGTCTATATATATATATATATGTATATACCGTATGTGTGTGTGTATATATAGTAACCAACTCTATGGCATGATCAGCAATCATTAACATCTTTCTAGCAAAAAATCATTGGCAACATTAATACTAGTGCTACTAAGAGAAGACGACTTGATTTTTCATTAGTCATTGTTATTTATGCCAAACTTGCTAAAAGCATCTTTCCTTCCCTTCTTACTTTAGTATTCAACCCATCTTCACCTTGCAGAGGACTGTATGAACCGCTACCAGGGCACAGTGGACAAACTCTGTCGTGTAGAGCAGGTATAAAACACCAGAACCAATACCTTGACCATGCATTTAACGCACACTTAATTTAACTGAAAAAATATTCATTTTTTGAAGTGTAATCATTTGTCATTTACTGATTTGCAGGATTTGGCAATGGGCACAGATGCAGAGGGTGAGAAGATCAAGGATCCCATGAGGCTCATTGTTCCCATCCTCCTGGATGCCAACGTCAACGTATCTGACAAGATACGCATCATCCTGCTCTACATCTTCATGAAGAATGGTCAGACAGCTTCAGTGCTTCCAGTTCCTTTTTTTGACTTTGCACATAATGTGTTGACGTCCCTGTAATTTAATCTGGGTCAATGTTTCTGTGTTTTGTACTAACATTGTATGATTATATTAGATATATATGCATATACAGTGGGGCAAAAAAGTATTTAGTCAGCCACCAATTGTGCAAGTTCTCCCACTTAAAAAGATGAGAGAGGCCTGTAATTTTCATCATAGATATTGTTACGGCCCTGGGAGAACGGCCCTCAACTATGAGAGACAAAAGGAGAAAAAAAAATCCAGAAAATCACATTGTCTGATTTTTAAAGAATTTATTTGCAAAATATGGTGGAAAATAAGTATTTGGTCAATAACAAACAAGCAAGATTTCTGGCTCTCACAGACCTGTAACTTCTTCTGTAAGAGGCTCCTCTGTCCTCCACTCGTTACCTGTATTAATGGCACCTGTTTGAACCTGTTATCAGTATAAAAGACACCTGTCCACAACCTCAAACAGTCACACTCTAAACTCCACCATGCCAAAACTAGAGAGCTGTCAAAGGACACCCGAAACAAAATTATAGACCTGCACCAGGCTGGGAAGACTGAATCTGCAATAGGTAAATAGCTTGGTGTGAAGAAATCAACTGTGGGATCAATTATTAGAAAATGGAACACATACAAGACCACTGATAATCTCCCTCGATCTGGGGTTCCACGCAAGATCTCACCCCGTGGGGTCAAAATGATCACAAGAACGTTGAGCAAAAATCCCAGAACCACACGGGGGAACCTAGTGAATGACCTGCAGAGAGCTGGGACCAAAGTAACAAAGTCTACCATCAGTAACACACTACGCCGCCAGGGACTCAAATCCTGCAGTGCCAGACGTGTCCCCCTGCTTAAGCCAGTACATGTCAAGGCCCGTCTCAAGTTTGCTAGAGGGCATTTGGATGATCCAGAAGATGATTGGGAGAATATCATATGGTCAGATGAAACCAAAATAGAACTTTTTGGCACAAACTCTACTCGTCGTGTTTGGAGGAGAGAGAATGCTGAGTTGCATCCAAAGAACACCATACCTACTGTGAAGCATGGGGGTGGAAACATCATGCTTTGGGGCTGTTTTTCTGCTAAGGGACCAGGACGACTGATCCGTGCAAAGGAAAGAATGAATGGGGCCATGTATCGTCAAATTTTGAGTGAAAACCTCCTTCCATCAGCAAGGGCATTGAAGATAAAACGTGGCTGGGTCTTTCAGCATGACAATGATCCCAAACACACCGCCTGGGTAACGAAGGAATGGCTTCGTAAGAAGCATTTCAAGGTCCTGGAGTGGCCTAGCCAGTCTCCAGATCTCAACCCCATAGAAAATCTTTGGAGGGAGTTGAAAGTCCGTGTTGCCCAGCGACAGCCCCAGAACATCACTGCTCTAGAGGAGATCTGCATGGAGGAATGGGCCAAAATACCAGCACCAGTGTGTGAAAACCTTGTGAAGACTTACAGAAAACATTTGATCTCTGTCATTGCCAACAAAGGGTATATAACAAATTATTGAGATGAACTTTTGTTATTGACCAAATACTTATTTTCCACCATATTTTGCAAATAAAGTCTTTAAAAATCAGACAATGTGATTTTCTGGATTTTTTTTCTCCTTTTGTCTCTCATAGTTGAGGTATATCTATGATGGAAATTACAGGCCTCTCTCATCTTTTTAAGTGGGAGAACTTGCACAATTGTTGGCTGACTAAATACTTTTTTACCCCACTGCACATATTTTTTTGCATTTTGTTTTGCTGGTTTGAAGTTCATCTCACTTATCCTGCTGTTTGCATGAATTGAATATGTGACTGTGCATGCTTGCATGCATGTGTGCTGCATGTGTATCTGAATATCTGTGTCAGGTGTGACTGAGGAGAACCTGTGTAAGCTCCTGCAGCATGCTAACATCCCACCTGAGGACAGTGACATTATTTCCAACATGGCCCACCTGGGTGTTCCCATTGTCTCTGAGGTGAGCTGTTCTGGTCAGGGAGTCAGCTGTGATCCTTCAGTTTAATTATGTTAAACATAAAGTCTGTTCTGTTCACTCATATGGTTAAATTCAGTTTTTATTCCAAAGTTTTCAATATAAGGGAACTCAAGTCAACTGCATAGTAGGGATGGGTGACATAAACTTAATATTTTATCACAAAATTTTGTGATACTAATTTAATAACAATATAAATGACAATACAAGCTATTTATTACTTCTTTTTTGATAATTGTATGACTGACTGCATAACATATCAATCACAATCCCACAAACACAAATTCTGCTCTTGAAAAAGATACCCTTTTGTAATTAACTTTTAGAAGACATAGTGGGGAAGGGTATGACACAGATTGATCTGCTTGCTTTCACTAAATTTAGGCCAGTAAAGTTTTAAATTTACATCTGTGTTTTATGAGGCTTTGTTTGTTACCTGCGTGGTTAGCCCATCATCAGGGCAGGGCTCTCTCTGACTGCAGAGGAGAGGAGGTTCTTGTCAGACAAAATTACTAAAATGTGGGACTTCTAAAATAGGTTTTAAATCCAGAAATGCTACTTTGGAACATATATAATACACTGTAAAGACAAAACAAAACATTTCAAAAAGGACTTTTTTTTCCAAAGAGGAAAAATGGCAGGTGCTCTAGTGTCTCTGTGCATGTCTCTATTCCTGACATATGGAATTTTATGTAGCAAAGTCAGAGCAGCAACCTTGTTTTGTAACTAACCTAAAGCCATCTCTAATTCTACATTCAGTCATCTAATGTTCCACTCTATTCACATATATATTAAATGATTTATGTTTGAAGTGGATCAATGCTGATCTAAATGCTGTCTAAACCTCTGCAGTCAGACAGAGCTGAGACCCATTCCTCTCCATATCCATATTGCAAATGAATCACACATGTGCAAAAAACGGGTTTAATTGGTGCTTACAATTCCAACTCCTGACTTACTATGGGAGCATTTCTGAGTGTGATGGTTTTCTAACTGAATGTGGGGTTTTGATGTAGACATTGACCAACCTGTACCGTTTACCAACTGGAAACTTTAACTGCAGTAGACACCATTCATCCCAAAGGGAGCAGCACTAAGATGGTTTTAGTCCAAATGTTGCAGAATAAGTTTACTTGAAAATGTCACACATTGTTCTGTAGCAAAACATAACACACCTAACACCCAATTTATGTTGAATATCTTCAAAAAAAGTTGATTTTGTGTTACTCTTTAAACATATTTTTTCTATCCAGTTGAAAAGTTTTACTGGTGTGTTTGTTGCAGGGAACCACGAAAAAGCCCAAGAAACCTGATCGTAAGGAACGGGTCAGTGAACAAACATACCAGCTCTCCAGATGGACACCACTCATCAAAGATCTTATTGAGGTACTGCTTTTATGGTGCAACAATAGTAATAATAATAATAATAATAATAATTGATAAAGATAATAATAAGTAAATCTGCAAGCAGACTTGTACAACCTTCGCAGCCTGCACCACCTCGTCATCATCAACGCTCTTGTGCCATTCCTGCAGCAGCTGTCCGCTAGATGTCGCATTTGGCAAATCTTCCAAATAGCCTTCAGTCCAGTTCAATGCAAGGCCAGTAGCATGTCTTAAAAGTTTTGCTGAAACTGGGCCTTCAAGAAAGGAGTTGTTGTCACTTCCTGTTCTGTGTGGACTTCCTGTAGGGTAAGATACAGGATTGAAATTTGCCATTCAACCATGCCCACATGGTTCAGCCACCAGCCAGTGTGGAGAAGATTCATCATCGTGTTAGTCAGTTGCCTGGTGTAAACCTATATGAATCAAAGAGTAATCAAGAGAATCCAGCAGAAAACAGTCTGACAGGAAGACTGTCAATGTTAGATATGACAGACATACATGAGGCATTTTGGTGAACATACAAATGATTTATAAACGTACCTTCTAAATTTTTTATGAAGCTTAACACATCCAGCTTAAATCCGTTCTTGTTGTTGGCGCTTTTGAAGAGCCATTGCTAACATACTGTTCCCTGCACACTGGAAGTGTTCCATGTGGCGAAAAAATGCAGAAGTGTTAAAACGGAAGTCCATGGCATATAGGCAATTGAATCATGACATGCGACTTCGCCATGCCCACATCCTCCACTGATATCTTCTCTCACTGTCATGTTGATTAGGTCACAGGCATCAGATAAGGACAGATCAATGTAAAACATGACACTTCCTGTTCTCAGTGAGCGTGACTTAAATTATGTCACAATTTAACCATTGAGTATTGTAAGGGTTCAGATTGTCTCAGTGAGTTTGAGGCCTGGCCATGTATCATCACCATGCATAAAACTTCACTGTTTTGATAACTTTTAGTAGGCCATGAAGAATAAACACTATGAATACAATACTTTGCAGCGCTGTCGCTGCTCGGGCCTAATAATTCAGAATCTTATATAGAAAAATGGCAGAGCAGAATGTGTTTTGCTCATGTTTCTACAGGATGCAATCGAGGACAAACTTGACCCAAAACAGTACCCATACATCTCTCAGCGACAAGTTTCTGCCAAGGCCAGTGCTCCGTCAAGGTGCATAATTTTTTTAATACAAGTATTGCATGATGCAAATAAATGTACATATTTGACCCTGTATTAATGGTTATTATTTCTGTAGGAATAATGTAGATGTTCCTGAACTATAAATTCTGTTTTGTTCAGTGTTGTGCCACAAAGGCTGTTTTTTTTTTGTCATCCAGTGCTCGCTATGGTAACTGGCACAAAAACCGAGGCCCCACAGAGATGAAGACCGGTCCCAGGATCATAGTCTTCATAATAGGAGGCATGGCATACAGTGAAATGCGCTGTGTGTATGAGGTCACACAGGCCAATGGCAAATGGGAGGCTCTGATTGGTAAGTTTACCGCAGCAGTCTTTAAGGGAAGGCTACTGATGTTTTGGGTCTGGATTTGATTTGGAATGAAAATATAACTCTCTCAGATGTAGAAACGCATTTACAGAATGACAGAAAGATTCCATTACATATAAAAGATACCTGTTTCAGTTTCATGTGTTACTCTTCAACAGTTTGTTGAGTAGTGGGATCCATGAAGCAATACACATTTAGGTTACTTTTAAACAATATTTTTACAAAATCTTGTCAATCATTGATACTGACTGACTGATACACAGTATATGAAGGTTTTTAGTACTGGATGCAATGAGACTAAACTGATCAGCATTGTATTACTGTGTTTATATTGCATACACTGGACAGAGTGAGAGTGTCTGTATATTGATCACACTGTGAGGACCTGTATGTTATTGGGACTTGTTGGAAGTAACTGACAGTCTGATGTATGAAGCAGAAAGTAACAGCTGAGCCTGTTTAGTAGTGAGGCACAATATATCAACATCTGTATTGGTCGATATTAGTCATATTTTCTAACATATCCAATAAATAAAACTGAGCTGATATTAACAGCCAGTGTTTATTTTCATCTTGTTGCTATTTGTTTCCAGGGCAACAGGTTGGTCATGTGGTTTTTGTTTGGTCATGTGACAGTAACAGTGATGCAGTACAGGATTGTGGGCAGTTTCAGTAAAGCAGTGGTGAAGTCAGTGGTGTGTTTTTTTTTTTTTTTTCAAGCTGTCAAAAGGGCAGCATATCAACAATATTAATATTGACACTGGCCCAAATCTTCATAATGGTGAATCTCTACTATTTAATTATTTATGTTTTAAAATGTCATTAGATTTTCTGAGACACTGACCTACATCCACAGCCTTATTTAACAACCTGTCTTCTTTTTTTTTTTTTTTACAGCTTGGTAAATTTCGAGTTAATTAATATGTTTGCACCATTATTATAGTCATGAACAGTTTTATCTCTGCCTATGCCTAACAAGCTTTGCTGCAGGATTCCATTTTAACTGAGCGTTCAGGATTTTCTCCTCCTGTAGGATCCACCCACATCCTCACACCCCCTAGATACCTAAAGGATCTGCAGCACCCAGACTTCCTGGATCCCAACGCCCTGCCAGAGGGCGTAGAGGAATCACCGGCACAATAAAAACACATTCTCAAGTAAATATTTAAATCTTATGTTCCCTTGTGTTAGCTGCTGGCTGTCTAACAACCCTCAGCACTGTTCCCTTCACTTCAGTGCGTGCTGCTGTTGATGTTGGCTGTGTTTTCCCAAGGTCTTTCCAACATTGACCCCGTCACATTCATGGCTCCATAATTACTAGTGATTCAGCTCCAGTGATTACTTTTATAAAGAACTTATAGGTCATACAAATAAAGACAGCCTCTTGTAACACGAATCTATGGACTATCAGAGTTGAAGAATTAGATTTACAAACGTGGAACCAATCACCCTAAGGAAAAGGCATCATCACAATGCCTTTGTGATGATGACATGCAGCAAAGGCCTGATGACCTTTGCTGCATATCTTCCCCTTCTCTCATTACCCACTTTCCTGTTAATTCACTATCAAATAAAGGCTACTAGAGTCAATAGAATCTTTTAAAAAAGATGAATATGGCAGCTTATTCATGGTGTCATAGTCCTAATAGGTTTATAGTCAGGGAATGACAAGATGTGTTTAGAGTTTTATTGTTGGTTTTAATTAACATAAAGAGGTACAGTCGAACTATAAACCAGCAAGCATGTTAAGGGATGAGTCAGCTCTGCAGAATAAGCAGAACCTTAAAGAGCAGCTCAGACTTTGGTGCTGGATTCTGAAATATGTTTTTGAAACACTTTGAAAATTCTTGAAATCCAGTTCTTCCTTGGTCAGACACATTATGACATCAGACGCTCATTCTTAAAATGTCACCTTCTTAAAATAATGGCCTACATTGTAAAACAGAAAATCACTTTTGGCAATAAATGACTTTTGCCAGAAGGTGACAATATGCATGTTTGAAACTGATCAGCATGGAGCTGCTAACAGAAAAAGGTTCAAGCCTGTGTGATTTTGCTCAGGTCTCTTATTCACACAGACATTCTGATATCGCACTGTTTTCCTGTCCAATTTCAGTCAGCATCTTATTGTTACAAAATGCATTTGAAGACCATTGGATTTCTGTTTATCTGAGTCTCCAAACAAAGATGATGAAAAGTAACCCTGTATTCTCCTTTGTTTTCTCAAGATCAACAGAAATCCTCACCCTGTCTTGCCTTCTTAAAACCCCGAAAGATTTGGAGAAGGGTGAGCAGCCCAGTTAACGTGTTCCTTCATCAGCCCCCATAAGTCAACGCTTTGTGCGCCAGTGTTAACCCAACCTAAACGTAGCACTTCATGTTGTATACTGTTGAGCCACTGTAACGTGATGCTGTTGTTTAAATGATAGGTTTGTTGGATTTGCTGTGCTGAATTTTGCTGCAGTTTCTTTGTGGCATATAGGGAATTTATGATGATTGAATAAACTTGTGATTTAGATAAGATGGCATGCAGAGAATAATATTTATTCTGAGATTCATTTGTAACAAAACAGTTGTGTGTTTCTTAGAAGCAAATATGCTATAAATATGCAGAATTATGATATTTCATGTGTGATGACGTGTTGGACCACAAGTGACAACAGAAAGCCATGCTAATAATGGTTCAGTTCTAGTGCCACCATTTACTTTGCATTTTCTTCTTAGTCAGTGGTGTTTGTAGGTGTTTAGTTACCTTTTAGCTCCAAGTGTTTGCTCCTAATTCTGCTGTTGGGTTTTATTATATTGTAACATTTTATTTCAAATCTATTATCAGAGAAGACTGGTTTCCTGACAAACACTAAACAATGTTGCTGTTATTGTTTTGACATCTGCAGTTGTGAAGGAACTAATAAATTTGTTTCAATTAAAATCTAGTTTGGTTTTTGTGAATCTCTAAGAATTAACTTCTCTGATTTCATGCTTGGTGTTTGACCTCTGACCTGCACTGTTAACTATGGGACATTAAGTAAACATGTGTGTTCCTTTCCAAATCAAGCACAGATTTATAAAAATAGTTGAGACTGTTCCTTATTCCAATGCATGAATGTTTTATAGAATGAAGTCTAAACACATTGAGTAATTGAATGAGACCCAAAGCCAAAGACTTATATTAATAATGTTTTACTTGTAAGAATGAACAACTGTAACTTTGGTTTCAAATAATTAGAATTGTGGATGATTCCTGTTTTCTTTTGAGAAGAACGCCTATAATTACTCGCAATATGATTATAATAAGGGTAACTAATAAATTATGGTTATCATAATATTATAAATGAATGCTAAATCAGAAGCCAAAGTTGTTATAGATGTGATTTTGATAAGGAACTTGAAATGGTGTAAAACATGTAACTGCTATCAAAGATCACTGATGTTGTGCTGGAGGTAAACAGTAGGGAAAGTTTAGGGAAAAGAGGAACTAAAAGGAGAGCAGAAATGACCAACAACTCAGAGTTTGCTGATTTGGAACTAGATTGCTGAGCAACTCAAACTGCTGAAAGAAAAAGATTGTTCAGGTAGAGGGTGTAGGGTGACCTTGGAGCAACCCCAGGACATGAACACAGACATCATGTCATAATGTCTCTATGACAATGATGGATCTGAGACCATCCACTCAAGCAGACACTGTTGAGCCACTGTAATGTGATGCTGTTGTTTAAATGATAGGTTTGTTGGATTTGCTGTGTTGAGTTTTACTGCAGTTTGTTTGTGACATATAGGGAATTTATGAGGATTGAAAAAACGTATGTGATTTAGTTTAGATAAGATGGCATGCAGAGAATAATATTTATTCAGAGATTCATTTGTAACAAAACAGTTGTGTGTTTCTTAGAAGCAGCCATGCTATTATTATGCAGAATCATGATATTTCACATGCGATGACATGTTTGACCACATGTGACAACAGAAAGCTACTCTAACAATGCTATGTATCACTTTTTCATGAGTTTTACCTGTAGTTAATTTCCTGTTTTAGTTGTGATGCTTTTGTTTCCAAAGGACAATTTCTTGTTTAACTGTTAGTGCAAGGGCAACTAACTTCAATCAAAAGACAGAAGATAAATTATAATGGAGCTTATAAATTTTATTTTATTAGCAGCTCCCTGAATAGAGACAAAAGGTTTAATGTAAATAACTTGTTTTAAATGTTGTGTTTATAACAAATGACCATTTAAACTGGGCATTTGTTTAATTATATGCCAAAACTAAAGTTCATTTATGTTGTAAAGTTAGGTTAAAATTACTCAGTAACGTAAGTTAACTAATATGGCTTGAGATAATTACAATACATTTATCTTTATCAATCTAATCCAATCAACACTGTAATGGTCTATTAAAGGCCTTTCTGTCAAACTAGAACAGTGGACTTAAGAAATCAAACAGTAGAGTCTGTATGGGTCATTTAAAATGAATTTTAAATTACCCATTTAAATGAATGTATTTTCTAACATTATAATGTTAAAATAATAATAGTACTTGACTAAATACCAAAATGAAGTTGTTGTATTTTAATGCAGGGTGATAACACCAACCTGTGAGCTGTTGCACTCCTCTTATTCCTCTGGAAATTGAAAGTGGGTTAAAACAGTGGGATTAATAGTTATATACACTGCCTGGCCAAAAAAAAAGTCGCCACCTGGATTTAACTAAGCAAATAGGTACAAGCCTCCTATTGGATAAGTACTGCATAGGCGATTATCTTTCAGCTAACAACAAGTTATTTAACCCCAGCTGATGCAATGAGTAACTCCTCATTTCTTAAACAACCATGGCAAAAGACACATCCTGTGGTCGTGGAAAAGATGTTAGTCTGTTTAAGAAGGGTCAAATCATTGGCATGCATCAAGCAGAGAAAACATCAAAGGAGATTGCAGAAACTACTAGAATTGGGTTAAGAACTGTCCAACGCATCATTAAAAACTGGAAGGATGGTGGTGAACCATCGTCTTCCAGGAAGAAATGTGGTCAGAAAAAAATCCTGAATGATCGTGATCGGCTATTACTTAAACATTTAGTCAAATCAAATCGAAGAAAAACAACAGCAGAACTCAGGAGTATGTTTAATTGTGAACGCAAAAGCATGTCCACACGCACAATGTGAAGGGAACTCAAGGGGTTGGGATTGAACAGCTGTGTAGCCGTAAGAAAACCTCTAATCAGTAAGGCTAACCAGAAAAAAAGGCTTCAGTTTGCTAGGGAGCATAAAGATTGGACTCTGGAGGAATGGAAGAGGGTCATGTGGTCTGATGAGTCCAGATTTACCCTGTTCCAGAGTGATGGGCGCATCAGGGTAAGAAGAGAGGCAGGTGAAGTGATGCACCCTTCATGCCTAGTGCCTACTGTACAAGCCTGTGGGGGCAGTGCAATGATCTGGGGTTGCTGCAGTTGGTCAGGTCTAGGTTCAGCAACATTGTGTGCCCAAAGAATGAGGTCAGCTGACTACCTGAATATACTGAATGACCAGGTTATTCCATCAATGGATTTTGTCTTCCCAAATGGAACGGGCATATTCCAAGATGACAATGCCAGGATTCATGGGCTCACATTGTGAAAGAGTGGTTCAGGGAGCATGAGACATCTTTTTCACACATGGATTGGCCACCACAGAGTCCAGACCTTAACCCCACTGAGAATCTTTGGGATGTGCTGGAGAAGGCTTTGTTCAGTGGTCAGACTCTCCCATCATCAATACAAGATCTTGGTGAAAGATTAATGCAACACTGGATGGAAATAAATCTTGTGACACTGCAGAAGCTTATTGAAACAATGCCACAGCAAATGTAATCAAAGCTAAAGGCGGTCCAACAAAATATTAGAGAGTGTGACCATTTTTTGGTGGCGACCTTTTTTCTGGCCAGGCAGTGTATATAAACCTCTTTGTTCTGTACTTAGTTCAGTCCTTCATGGTTTGGGTCCCAACAGTTTAGTTTGATTAGTTTAACATCACCTCTCATAACATTTTGCATGTAGGTCATAAAGCTTTTATTCTTATCTGGACAGAGCATTTTTTGTTGCTGTCTTCTGCAAAAAAAAAAAAAAAAAAAAAAACACCTTCTGATTTTCTTAACTATGTGATGTGTTTCTTTCATAAATATAATTTACTGTAATACATTAACATTCTGTTATTGAGATGCTCCTGTGGCTGTCACTACATTGTACTAGGATTTAAAAGTATTATCCTTAGAAATCTTTCTGGGTTCAGAAAGTTAACTTGATTTGGATCACTGCTGTACAAGCATGAAGGTGTAGTTGCCTATTAAACCAAAGGAGAGAGCCCTTGCCAAAGTGATGAGAGCCACTGAAACCATCTGACAAATGAGGCTCTTTCATCCCAAGAGCTTTGAGGCATGTGAACTATGGCTTAATAAAAGCACTATTTATAGACTTGTTTTCTTCTACAGTTGCATGGATGATTTAATCAGCATGATAAATATGTGAAGAAGGAGCTTTTGAATATCCCAGTACTGAAGCCACAGGATAGAAGATGTCACTGATTATTCTACCTTTCTGTGTGATCTCAGATCAGAATGATGCTTAAATGACATCTTAAAAACTGAATCTCAACAGAGATCCTCTTTTGCAGTCTGTGTGGTGCAGCTGATTCATTACAAATGTGCTCAAGGCCAGAAGAAGAGAGGGAGTAGAAGATGTTATGAGTCATTTCAATGCTATGGAAACCAGTAGTTTCCAGCCTCATCCACCACTGCTGGGCAGCCCACTGCACAACTAAGTGCTGGCTTATATAAGCACACTATTGTGTCACGTTTACACCAAAGGATTACTATAGTGATTTTTTTTATTGCTACATTTTATTCCCATGTCTTTATCAGGGTCTTTAATTTGTCTCTGCGCTTACTAAATGAGCTGTGTTCAGAGAAAACAGTTTGAACACTGTTTAGTTTTTCCAGAGGGATGTTTCACAAAAGTAGGATTATAAAATCCAGGATAAGAAATAAAGTCAGGCTTGACTAACGCCATCAGTTTATCCCAGCTTTATCAGGAGGAGGCTTAATTAATTCAGATGAATCAACGAATTTCTTCAGCAGACCATGAGATCGATCACAGATTCACTGATGCGACACTAAATATGTTGAGTACGCCATATCTCACACCAAACAAACATCTTTTAATGGCGGATTATGAGGAATTGAAGCAGAAAATACTCAATAAAAAAAACTGCTACAAGCAGCTAAATATAGCTGATCGATTGAACATTCTTAACTAAAAAAACATTTAGTTCCCCCTCCCATCTACTTTCTATAGAGAAATAATAGAGATCAAACTGACCAGCAGCATCTCTGTCTTGTTTGGAGCATGCAACACCTCAGACTGGCAGCGTGTAGAGAGAGTGGTGAGGACAACTGAGAGCGTCATCGAGACTGAGCTTCCTTCCATCCTTGACACCACTTCCTGCCTGTCCAGTTATCCGCTTGATTTAGAGTGGATAACTTGGATCCAGTGCTCGGCAAATCACAAAGACCCTTCTACCCTCAGCATGGCTTGTTCTCCCTATTGATACTTTTATTATTACTTATTTACATTAGGAGGACTTCCACAGCGACCATTGTCTAAAAAAAGCACAACACATCACAAAGGACACTTCTCACCCCGGACATTCTCTGTTTACACTGCTGAAGATACAGAGCAATCAGAACAAGAACCAACCGTCTCAGAGACAGTTTCTACCCGATAGCAATAACAAAACTAAATGCAATCAAAAACAACCATTAATCATCATAAATGACGTATGTGAGAATGTGGCTGTTCTTATTTATTAGTTTTTTATCAGTTATTTGTTATTTATTTCTTACATTGTGTGTAAATTGGGAGACAGTTATTTTTTATTTTTAAGCATATGCACTAGCTGATGGCACTTTTTAAATTTTGTTGGTCTTGTGACAATGACAATAAATTTCTATCTATCTATCTATCTATCTATCTATCTATCTATCTATCTATCTATCTATCTATCTATCTATCTATCTATCTATCTATCTATCTATTTATTATGGGAGCCTTGCAACAAAATTTCTTTCAATGTAAACATTTTTAAATGTACAATTGAATGACAGTAAATGTTTTATAGTCATTTCTCTAATCCAAACAACACTGTAATGGTCTATTTGTTGATCTTTCTGTCAAACTAGAACAGTGGTCTTCAGAAACAAAATTGAACAGTAAATGATTAGTGATTAAAAAAGACCAGAACAGACAGACAAGAAAACGGAATGTCCATCCCACCTTGGATTCCTGAAGGTGACCCAATGTTTCCTTCAGAACTGCTGAAGTTCTCCACATCATGCAAAGGGTTAGAAACATTGCTAGAGATTTTAGTAGGATAGCATCATTCAGTCGCTGCAGAGATGTTTGGCTGTGCATCATGTCATAATTCTCCTGTTGGATTGGGATCTGGTGACTGTGGTGGCAGTTGCAGTCCAGTGAGCTCATCGTCAAGGTTATTTTACCAGCTTCAGATGATCTGAGCTGTGGGACATGGTGCATTATCTTGCTGGAAGTAGCCGTCATAAGATGGGTGCACAGGGTGATTTTGAATGAATGATGAATTTTGTATTACTCTTCAAAAAGAGGAAATAATTTAAAATATAGTATGCAGCTACAACACATAAAAAGCACGTGAAACAGATGAATAAGGTGGAAACAGTGACAGAAAAAATCTGAGCAGCATGCAAATACCACTAAACAAACTAAAAACCACAAAGTCTATAGTCAGCTAAAGCAACATCCCTCCTGTACTTCCTGATACATCCACAGTCAGAGAGTCATCTGATAATTTCTGCATGTAATACAGTTAAAGGCAGTGGTGAAGAGGATGAAGACGATGGACGACAGCTCTGTTTTAAGTTAAGTCCAGCTAACAACTGGTCACTAGGAGGATGCTGTCTGCATGAACGTCTGGGATCTTCAGTGCAACAGGCAGACTGTGTGGACCTCATAAACTGGCATACTGATACAAACACTGACATAACAAAATGCTGACTTATGTTAGCACTTTAGATATTTAATAACTTTATCAGCCTTTTCAGCTTTTCCTGAAACTGCAGTCATCCATGTTCCATGAGGACACGGACATAACACAATACTATTCTAACACAGTCCATCAACGGCCTGCATGACCAGCTTTCTTTGGTTGAACCCCTGTATACATGAAGGCATAATAAGTATAAGCAGGCCTTACATTGAATGGAAAAAGGAGGTTCTGTTAGAGTGAAATCCCTATTGAAAGCAAACTATTTCCTGGTGTATTTAGAGTGGATAACTTGAAGTGACAATCTTTGCTGTTAGCAATGAAGTACCACAATCTGGCTTGAATTTGTCAAAACACTGTCAATTATGCAATATGGAACATATAAGATCTAATTAGAAACTTTATTGTGTACTTATATACTTAGTGCACCTTAACTGAAATGTTATGATGCAGTTAAAAAAAATATAAGAGGATTTTTCATTTTTCATTTGCATCAAATACCTCCAGTGGGATGTTGAAGAAACATGAAATAACTGGCACAGAAATGTTAAATAATAATCCAACAGTTTTATTATTTTTTGTAAATACACTTCTATAAATCTATGTGCAGTCTCTATATGTAGTATATATTATTGTGTAGTTTATATGTTTCATTGAAATGGCACATCATCAAACCAACACTTCAGATATGAATCAGAATCTTCCTTGACTCAAAAAAACATTTTAAAATATATGTTTTATAGTAATCATCTCAATGTGACTGTAGCTGGACTACATCACTGCATTTCAAGAAGATAATCACAAAAAAAAAAACAGATTTGTCCTAAAATATACTGTAGCAGTATATATTCTAATATCACGTATTCTGGCTGGGATGTCATTAGATTCTTGCCACAGGTGGCGAGCGACGCAAATAAGTCACCTGCATTAAAAAGTCTGAATCTTTTACTAGATTTAACTTTTAAAAAACATTTCTGTTGTGAATTGTTTTTAGTGTACTATTTTAAATTCAATATATTTTTGGCTTGTAGACCTGTACACCTTTACATACTTTTATAATTTGAATCAGCAATATAGCTGCTAATTCAAAGAATGATTCTATTGCAAAAATATGGAATAGCTACAAATGACACACAAAACAGTTTTGTTTACCTGCAAACACTTCTAGATTAGTAAAATGTATATTGTCATAATTAATGACTTTACATTTTTAAATCAGATCAAGCATTACAAAAGATAATAATAAAAAATCTAAATTTAATATAAATTTTAGACACTCAAAACTCAAGTTACGTTCTTGGAGTTTTAGAATCCCTTCCACTCTTTCAGCTGACTTCTGTCTTATCAGTTTCCTGTCAATCAGCCGGTGCAGCAGCTCATTAAGGTCTGTAAGCTCTTGACTGCATCCCTGTTTTTGCATGATTGGGTTTATGTGGGTAATTGTTTTAAAAACGTAAATAAATACAGAGTGGCTTCATCGCTTTTCCGTAGAATTGAGTAATTTAGGGCTCCAAGCCTGCAGAGTGTGCAGAACAAGCAATGCAAAGCATGGATGTTCACCCACTCCAACAGGGAACCCGACTGTAATTTCTGTTTGTGCAAATTTATATTCTTCTCTGCTAAACTTGCTTGGACATATGGTTGCATGTATAGACATGACCGTTTTAAAATTGAGGTTAACATTTTCTATCATATCCATAGACTCAAGAGCATTGAATCTTGATATCTTGATATGATCGGGGGCGCAGCCAGGAATCTTGGGCCCCATGACAGAAAATTTAATTAGGCCCCTCCAGCGCAGCTGCTGTTACATTTTCTTGACTCCATCTGACCCATCAAAAGCGTCACAATTTTGAAGGCTCGCAACTGCCTTGCTTTCTTTGGTCCAAAACTGATCCTACTTAAATATTTACTTCTAGTTAATTTTCACATGCAACAGTCCGCAGACTGTGTGCAAATAGGTTGCTTAGTTTTTTTACGTTAGTTTTAGCTTACTGAAAGGTCTCTACCCATCAGCAACAGGCAACATGTAAAATATACACAAAGCAATCCAGACTTCTCAAAAAATGCTATGTTGTTCCATTTTGTTCAAGCAGCACTATATAACTTTAATAAAAAATGTTTTTTCCAATTTTATTAAAGCTGTCACTATGTCGTGACAGTTTGCCAAGAGGCAGATAATATGTGAAAAGATCAATCTCTTCCACCTCCTCCCTGAATTACTATTGCTAGCTAAAGTAATGCAACGTTCCGAACAAAAACAACCAATCAGAACCAGGAGGAGGGTCTTAGCGCTGTCAATCAACCTCATTCATTCACTGCTAAGTGTGCTAATGGACAGGAGACTGCCTTATATTATCATTTTATAAAGATTGATTGAATTTCTGCCAGTAATAAATATGTTGTTTTTGTTGTGTAACTGTAAAAACAGCAGAAAGACAAGAGAAATCCACATAGATTCCCTGGAATGATGCTAACTAGCTTGTCACTGAACCCAGTGTTGCTCACCTTTTTCACTGGGACAGAAGAAAGGTTTTATCTTGGTGTCTCTAACAACACTTAACAACAGTGAGCGCTAACTCATCTGTTAAATCCGATGAAAGATACAGGGGCAAGTTAAATATACTGCTCAAAAAAATAAAGGGAACACCTTAAGTGTTAAACACCTGTTTAAGTGTTCCCTTTATTTTTTTGAGCAGTGTATATGAATAGATTGGTAATTTCTTCCGTCCTTCATTAATGAATGTAATAAAAGTGAAATTGAGGGGAAAAGTGGTGGTCTCTAGCTAAGCTAACTATGCTAAATGGTTGATAATGTCACAGTCTACCCACCTCAGTTGGAAAAAAACTGGGTTACAAATAGACACTCTCGACTTTTTTCTCTCTCTTTTTGAAAACCTGATTTTATTAATTTTCTTGGCAGCATAGTAACTGCCACAGTCGTTTTTCTTTTCTACTGACTGACGCTGAACACCTGCACCATCGAGTGTGCAAAACAGGATCAAATCATTTCATACAGATCCGGGGTGGGGGTGGCGGGCGGGGGTCAGTGCAAATATGAATGTGTGTTTTTTGGTCTGGGAATTAAGAAAAATATATAAATTTTGTTACTGACAAGGCCCCCAAATTGTTTTCTATTTCAATACCAAAATAAAAAAAATGTATAAAAAAACAATTATTTTGTGGCAGAGCTCTTTGTCAGTCAGGGGCCATCGGAATTGTCCTAACTTTTCCTCCCTAACCTCCCCTGCTCTGTAGACCCCAGTTAGCATGCTAAATGTTACCGTTAACAGCAGCAATATAGGCAAGTGATAGACTGAATATGACTCGTTCAAAAGGTTTGCCAAAAGAAAACCTCCTGTCTAAAATGAATTTGGCAATTGGATTTAAGACTTTAATAATGAACCATAAGACTTGTGAATCTATGACAAGTCACTCCAAATGAGAGTGGAAAGTGGCCATAATGCTGATTCAAAGCTAAATTCAATGTATCATTCTAGCTTTCAAGGTTAGAGGTAGTTGATTAAGGCATGTTTTGCAGCCTTAGGATCTGCTCACCTTGATGTCACTGAGTTAACCAAATTAGATTAAGAAAAGATTCCAGATGTCGCCGAAGGCAGAAATTACCACCAGAAATTAATAACATCATGCACAAGATAATTATGAACAACTATTGCTGCTAATGGTGCTTCTACAAGCTGTAGAATAAAAGAAAACTCATGAAAACTTTTGTTTTTCTATAACTGGAAATGGAGGCCTAAAAAACAGTTTTTCAATAGTCTGAACTAATCAGTTGTCCAGTGATAGTGAGGAGCTGACTTTCCATTTCTATCCATCAGCTTTTTGAGTCAACATTTAAGTTTTCTTTTAGTTGGAGAATGCTGCATCTTGAAAATTCACATGTTCTCTTCTGAATTTTGATTTGAAGTTAATTAAATGTTAGTGATAGTAATATTTTACAAATCACATTCTCTAAATGTATTGCCAAATTAAGAAGTAGCAACACTTCTGCCTATTTCTTTCTTCTCCATTATTGCATTCATTATTATTATTTCTTTTCCCTTGATTTTTAAAATGGTTTGTGTGATGAGATTTTTTTTCTGCCTTAATATTATTTTTCCCTCTCACTGACATAATAAACAAAACACATACACAGTTAGAATATTTCCTGTTATAAAACTAAACTAATAACATTTGACTAAGTTATTATTTATGAAATATTAAATATTAATCTAACATCCTTTTCTATAATTAGCTTGTACAAATTTCTATAGAGAGATGTAAGCAGAAATCCAACACACCTTTGTGGTATCCATAACCCTGAAATGAATTGAGGATGTTTAATAGAGGGTGTTAATTGAGAGTTCTCAATGGTGCATAACAACATCTTTTCCAATTAAAGTGTACTGAGCGACTGTCTTTTTTCTAGAACCCTAGCTCAGCCACCAGGAAGTCGATGTGGTCCCTCTCTTTGGTCTTGAAAGCTTCAGCAATGATTCGGGCGATCTCTTCATGTTCCTGTCCTCTCAGGGAAATTCCGTTGACTTCTAGGATGACCTGGCCAACCTTCAGCTGGCCACAGTTATGAGCTGAGCCTCCTTTCTGTCAATGTGGAGGAAGGAAAGAAAGTACAAATTAGTAAGACACACTGACATGTGGATGACTGTTACGGTGCCAATATTTTCTTGAAATAGGCAACGTAGTCACAAAGTACTTAAAAAAGACAAAAGTGGGGTGTTGGGTGGTGGAGAGGTTAGAGCGGGCGCCCTGGATACAGAGGCTACAAACCTCGATGCGACCGGGTCTGACTGCTGTGACTTCACTTGCTGCATGTCTTTCCCCCCTTCTCCTCTCCTGTTGGACTACAATCAACCAGTGCCAAAAAAAATTCTTTAAAAAAAAAAAAAAAAAAAATTGCCAAAAGTCCTGGAAATTGATTCAACCCATTTCCAGTGATTACTCAATGTCCATTTCAGTTGATTACATTTAAATTTTGCTCCATTTCTGAGTTAGTGTTTGTCTGTATTCTGAAGTCAATTCCATCATGTCCATGAGGCCATAGAAGACAGTGTAGTCAAGTATCATGTGTCAGAGCTTCATGGACTTTTTGAAAATCACATTGAAAAGTGAAGCTTTTCCAGTGCATAGGTCACAGCATTTACATTTGCTGGAAGAAAATGTAAGTAATTTGAATCACTGTGTAAAGAATTATCTGCTATGTAGCTAGAAGCTTCTAGTCAGCAAATATGATTCAGGCATCTGATTAGATTTCTTGGTCCTACTTGATAAAATACCTTAGTGACCTGACAATCAGAGAGACTGATAAAAAAAGTAGACAGGTTGTCCACACAGTCCCAGAAAAAAAAGTCTAACTAGACTGAAGACGGGAGAGTGTTGGAGGGCCAGGTGTTCGGACATAGGATGTTATCACACCTTAATCCTCCATCATACACCCGGTCCCAAATGGATTTGCATTAATAAACTGCACTGAAATGTGTAAATATCAGCTAATAATAGAAAAGCTTACTGAAGCAGAGAGATGTTGATTATTTTGTACTGTTAAATTGTCCCAACTTAGTTCATCTCTTATTAAACCAAAATATGCTAGACAAAATCCTGGCTTAAACTCTTAATCAGTACCAATTACTTTTGCCGTCTTACCTGAATGGTCACAATGCGTGGCAAAGGTTGTCTTGTATTCGCTCCTCCCTCTATAGCAATGCCCAACGTGTTGGAATTTTTCACCACTCTGACTAAGGCAGTGTTGAGTGCTGAAATAGGTGAGCTTGTCTGCTGGGAAACAAGGTGAAGAAAAGGTAAGCAGGAGATGCTCTGTGGGACATCATCTGCCTACTGATGTTTATTGATGAAATTTAAAATCTGGAGCCAGTAGTGTGTTCAAATGAGTGGAGGCAGTTCATCCTACTTTGAATATTTCAGATTTGTTTGAACTGTCCACAGGCAGAGATACGTGATCATTATAACATATACAGTAGATATTGTATAATTCAGCATAGCATTTCATCTTTTTGACTTTGTTTATGAAGGCTTAAACTGTATTAATGTGTTTGATGCTGAGTAAATAGAAAGAGTTTCACAAGAAAAATGGTGGTCCAGGGGAGAAAAGCAAAATTGGATTTTAACCCTTTCATGCATAGTGGTCACTACAGTGGACAGCTATCTAAAAGCCATTTTCTTGTGCTTCCTGTGGATTTTTATGTTATAAATGCACACAGACCACTGAAGTGGACACTAATGCATCATAAAATATACCATCAACTACTGGCCATCAGCTGCAAATGCAAGAAATTATTTTTGTTAAATACAATATGGCCGACAGACAAAAAGGCATGAGAACCGACCCGGTCCCTCCTTCTACTGTAGACGACTCTTGCAAGTAAAAAAAATATTGTGACATCAGATTACCCCTAAGGAACAATACTACTGATGTATTTTTCAAATAACAACTTTGTATTTGGACAAAATTACAATTGATCACAAAAAAATATATATATATATTTTTACAAAAAAAATTTCCTACCTTTTTTATGCCTTAAGAAATAAATTTAAAAAAAAGAAATTCTGACACAAAGGATCATAATTCATGCATGAAAGGGTTAATGTTGAGCCTGGGTCCATGAAAACAGAAACGCTTTGAGGATTAGGAACATCATCAAGGCCAGGATGACTCCACACCCCCCAACAATCCTTCAGCGTCTACTGGGAACCAAGACTCTTTATCAAAGGCCTCATCTTATCAAGTCCAGGACAGCTCATCAGAAATTTTGTCACCTGAACAGATGATTCTCAACGTTAGTGAGAAATTGGCTCGTCACGTTTTGCTGGGACTTCTTTCCTGAGTTCCCAAAAAGCATGTTTCTCGGATAAAATCACTTCTCATTTTTGTGTTCCAAAAATAAGACCACCTGACTCTGATTCCTCAGAGCACCGTCCAATCATTTCTGAGGTTTAGGATTGGGTGCCAGACATTGTCTTTGCACCTGCGTCTGCCCCCCCGGCAGTACGAAAGAGGACAGTATCTGTCCGGATCACTAAAAGAAACTTTACAATAAACAGAAATGCTGAAAGTAGCAGTCTAAAACCAAACCTCAGATTCATCACCTTCATGCCGAAGATAATTATTAACAACTACTGCTAGTATTGGTGCTTCTACAAGCTGTAGAATAAAGAGATGGACTTTCATAAAAACTTTCTTTTTTCCATAACTGTGAGCCACAGCCTAAAAAGACAGTTTTTCAATAGTCTGAACTAATCAGTTGTCCAGTGATAGTGAGGAGCTGACTTTCCATTTCTATCCATCAGCTTTTTGAGTCAACATTTAGGTTTTCTTTTAGTTGGAGAATGCTGCAAATTCACATGTTCTCTACTGAATTTTGATTTGAAGTTAGTTAAATGTTAGTGATAGTAAAATTTTACAAATCACATTCTCTAAATGTATTCTTTTGCCAAAGTCTTCTGCTTTTTCCTTTCTTTTCCATTATTATTATTATTATTATTATTATTATTATTATTATTATTATTATTATTATTTCCTTTCCTTTGATTTCTAAAATGGTTTGTGTGATGAGATTTTTCTGCATTGTTATTTTCCCCTCACACTTCCCTTATAATAAGCAGAATACACAGACAGTTAGATCATTTCCTGTAATAAAACTAAACTAATAGCATCTGACTGAAGTATGATTTAAGAAATATTGATCTAATATCCTTTTCTTTATTTAACTTGTGCAAATCTATTTGTTCCTGACAATACTGAATCACCTGTATTAACTGAATCAGCGCCCTGTAATTACAATTTTTTAAGTGAGAATAGAAAATGTAACAGAGGAGGAGGGGTTGCTACAACATATCAGGATTTGCTAAACTGTAAGAATGTCTTTTTAGGGCATTTTGACTCTTAAATATCAAGGAATTGAGGTAAAAGGTAATAAACGAACCCTGACACTAACTCTACACAAAACCCCAAAATATGTGGGAAATTTCTTTATTTACTTTAATGAACTTTTCTCTCTTATATGCACTGATTATGACTGTTTAATAATTGTGGGAGATTTCAACATTCATGTTGACAAACCCGAAGACAAAGAGGCATAAAAGCTGTGTGGTATACTCGATAATTTTGGTCTAGTTCAGCATGTTTAAACAAGCAACACACTCAAGGACACACACTGGACCTGGTTATCAGTAAGGGTCTGAATAATTCCAATGTCTCTGTAACTGATGTCACACTGTCTGATTATTTCGCTATTATCTTTGAAAGTACTTTATCCATTGACTCACTTAGCCAAACAGCTACTATCCCAAAACATTATTTCACAGTTAACACAGCAGAAATATTTTATTAAATCTACTCTTCTACCTCGGTTCTGCTCTGCATCTCCACAACCAGAACCAAACATGGAGAAACAGCATTCAGCTTCTAAGCACCACAAATTGAGGACACACTTTTGTAAAACAGCTGAAACACTGAGTTATTTTAAATCAAGACTAAAAACTCCACCTGTTTAGAGTTGCTTTTCAAACATTATAAATGAAACATTAATCAACATTTGATGTGTAACAAAGCAAAGCCACTTGACAATTATTTGTGCTGTATAACTTAGTATTTTTTGTATTTTTATGATGTGAAGTATTTTTAACTGCCTACTTGCTGAAATATGCTATACAAATAAACTTGATTGATGACAGCCTTACTTGTCTTGTGGCCCCTGTAGGAGGCGTGTGGGCCCCTTGGAGTTCCAGATGGCCCTGCTTATTCTTGGTTGGTCTTGGGCTGCCATCCTTAGTTAGACCGCCGGTCTCTCCTATATCTACACCGCTGTCTTCACTCAGAGTCTGACCACTGTCTGACAACTGAGACAGGGCACCTGGAGGAGGAAGGATCAGATAGTACACCTTTTATGAACTTGTATTATCAAAAAATGTCAATGTCTACAGATGTTCAAATAAGGTTTTTCTTTCTCGGTTCAGTGAGAATGTTCAAGCTGTAGCTTTTTCTCTCAACTCTGTCACATCAATAACAGAAAAAGTGCATGTCTAATTTAGAAATCAAATGAAACTGCAGTATTGAAACCTTGGCTCTCATGAAGATCAACACTGCATTTTAAGTATAATGGTCCTGTGGTTTTTCACTGTTTTACATAGAGTATGTCTGGACTGGATTGGTCTTTCATGTTATGCACCACAGTTTTTTTTCAGTCTCATTTCTATGATCTAAATCATAAACTTTAAACTAGCAAATAATTTCATGGTTTGACAATTTGGCAGTTTAATTTAGCCAATTTTTAAAGTCAATACCTTTCTAAATACAACTGATTAAAGCAGCAGTTATTTAACTTTATCAGTTAATTAACAGTGTGGCCAAGTACTGATGATGTATATGTTAAAGCGGATCACACAGACTTAGTTATTGAGTACCAACACATTCTATGCCTGGACCACATGTTTAATTACACACTCAAAATACCAAAAATGTTGGCTCAGCCATGTAGATCAATAAGTTTTCCAAAGACTTCCATGGCAACAAATGAAGAAAATCCAGCATCAATACATGCAGATTGTTGTGTTGAACCTCTAGCCATGAATACAGGAGGCTTGAATAACATTGTTTAAAAAATAATCTTTATTAACCTACTCAACAAAAAGAAAAGAAGTTTCATCAAAGAAACTCTGATCATGGGGGGATTAAAACACAGGACTGAGACACCAGTCGTTCTCTTTACATCACTTTTGGTTTATGTAGAATTCTGCAGAAGAAACCTTGGAATTATAGGTTCCCCAGGATTGCCACCGGCAATCAACGCTGGCTGCCAGCCTCTTCATCTCTGCTGTAAGATGGACTTTCACTGAGTTTGGCCGCCTGCCAGTCATGTGCCACTGGTGCAAACCAGAGGTAAGATGATGTCCCATATTTCCAAGGTGGCTTATGCTAACCATGCATAGCTATTGCTAAATATTCTGGTCTGCCTGCCCTCGTTGTTTGTGATCCTGGGCAAGACGCTTCACCCACCGACTGCTAGTGTTGGTCGTAAAGGCTGATGACAGAGCAGCTGTAGTTACCATCCAGTAGTTAGCCATCTTCAGTGTGTGAATGAGCCCTTTGAGATTTCAATTGAAGATATATAAGGCTTTGTAAATAAAATTGATTATCATTCATACTGAACAGTGACTTTACTTTAGATTATTCTATGGTAATAAGATGTTTTATTTGTTCCATATTTCTGGCGTTGCTGTGTGAAGGACATACAGCATGTTTTGGTGTTAAATCTGAATTAGCCAAAATTATTTAACACTCTGCAAATTCCTCGTCTGTTTTTTCAATACTTACAATTCATATGAACAACAGTGGGAACAATTTTTACTGCTTAAAAACAATCTTTGAAAATACAATATGATTAATTTTGTAATTGACAGTGCCCCAATTTTTTATTTATTTCTATGAACAAAAAATAAATAAATAAATTGTGGAGGGACCCCAGTCTGTCAGGGGCCCTTAGAATTGTCATAACCTTTCCCCCCTATACGGCGCCCCTGCTCCCAGTACTTAAGCTCCTCTCTTTCAGTCTTTCCTTGCTGGTCTCTGCTGTTTCTTCTCCATTTATTCTCTGTACTCCTTGTGTGTCCTTATGGTTTTCAGTTTGTTTTTCCTTGGATTATGTTTTGCATTTAGTCCTGGCTTTCTGTGAAATATTTTGTAAGTTTATTTTCCATAATTTTTTCACTAAATACTTCTTCATCATCTACTTCACTTCTCCTTTGTTCTGCATTTGGGTCCTCCATTAATCAACCATCATCAATCATGACAATCCTAAGCTATTATTACTGCCTCGATACCACAGAGTGAACAGAATTCAGATGGCAAGAGGAACTTAAAATGAATCTCACCCTCAAATCAACTTGTTTTTGCTGTCTAAATATGTCAGTTGGAGTTCTGTCTTTATGTTTCTGTGCAGATTTCAACCTTTTTGTGAAATTCTTTCAGTTTGACATTATTTTGCCTACAGCTGTCTCACAGTCAAGAAGTCTATGGTCAAATGGTTCTTAATTTTCCCAATTTTCCCATTGGTTGCAACAGCACAGCTTGGTACGACTTCGTCACTTTGGGCATAAAAGCACAGCACTCCCTCTCTTTCCATCTCACCTGCCTGGTGGTGAGTCAGGAGTTGGAGTAGCAAGTGTTGCCATGGTGACTGGCAAGCACTGATTGATAGCATTACTCAGCTTTACAAAGCAATGTCAACTCGGAGTGGAATTGGTGAAGGTATGGTGTTAAACAGATGACTCTCTGAGACTGGCTGGAAAGCTGAGGGAGCAGGACAAACCACTGGCAGCTAGTGGCTACTCTCACTGCTTGCTTAGGACAGACAGGCTACAGACTGCAAAGTGTTTTCTCCAACAACACAGAAAAAGCGTGACTAAATTTATCACTAGCTGTTTTGAAAAAATGTCACTAAAGGAGTCCGGAAAATCGCTATAAATAACCACAATGTGGATAAGTTGACAACAGTGCTTCTTTCGTCCTGATCACAGTCCCACTCACTTCCTCTGCTCATCACACAGTCGGCCATGTCTGTTGTCTCTGTCCACTTTTTCAAATCTGCTAGGGGCAGGGCTATGCTTTCAGAGGGTGGTTAGTTACACTTGAAAGATTAAACTGGTGATGTCTGTGTCAGGAGTGGCCAGGACATGTGAGAAGGTGGGTGGCTTAATTCCACAGTAGAGCTGCAGCGCTGGTTGGGGAACTGTACAGGCGTATTCTTAGCTCTGATTTGTAACCAACTTACAGAGGGGTTGTGATCAGGCTAGCCTGGAGGTTTCAACAATGATAAATAGCATCAGAGAGCTGCAGCTTCACCTGCGGTACTAGAACAGCTGGAGCACTGGATCAGGGGCTTGTTTCCTGTTAGAGGCTGGCAGTGATCACAGCTGTGCCAAGAATCTCCTTCTCAGCTCAGGGCCTATGAACAAATGGAGCATTTGTTGAGCAGGAGCTGTGCATGGCTAACATAGCTCAACTGTGGAAAGTTGGGGAGTCTTCTGGTTTCAGCAGCTTTCAGCTGACATGACTCGGTGAAGCTGTGTCTCTCAGATCTGGAATGAGCATCAGCTTTTATCCTGAAATCTTAGGGAATCTGCATAGTTTCAAGGTTTCTTCTGTAGAAACTGAACAAACCAGGATCAATTTTATTCATTCAGTATAGGTACTGAATCCATGAAACAGCACATATATGTCTTTTTCATTCCAAACTGACTGCAGTTGCAGGCACTTCCAAGACATCACAGAGTTTCCTTCTTAAAACTCCTCCTGCTACTGGGACTAGAGTTAACCAACATTGTCAAATCCGTTTATCATACCAGCTTGTATTTAGTCCTTCAGTCCTTCATTGCTGGAAGCACAACAACATGCTTACTCTGTATGAGGGACTGCTGCAAAGTTAACCACTAAATACAATCATCTAAGATTCTCTAGATATAAGACTATTTACCATTAAAGACTGACTGCTAAATAATGCAAAGTTTGACAGCATTATGTTATAACTATGATAGAACCAAGTTATTTTTAATCAAATTTAAATCTATCTTTATGCATTTTGATTTGGTTATTTACTCGTTCAAAACAACATTTATTGTTACCTGCTATTATATAAATAGACTGAATTGAGTTGAGCAAATGCACTCATCCTAACACTGGTGACATACCTCTTTGCTGTTGTCTGGAGTCTGCAGACAGCCGGTTCATGTCTGTAACAATGATTTTGTGGGTGAGGGCAGGTGAGCATGGCCGGTCTGGACTACATGATAGAGAGGCAGGTATCATGTGAGAGGGACATGGGGAAGGACACGGCGAAGGACGCGGTGATGGATGAGGTGATGGCATTGGAGATGCTTCTTTAGAGGAGGAGGCAGACTTTGAAAAAACAGATGACTTTTCATATGAGCTTGACCGCGAAGAAAGTTTTACTGCTGCCTCTGGTTGAACAAATATGGAGGAGTCCCGATGGTGCAGGAAGCCCGGACATGTTTGGTGTCCTGAAGTGAGCCGGTTGAAGTGGCCAGTATGCTGAGTGAAGTGTGAATGGGTGTATTGTTCTGAGCCAGAGAGGTGAGGGGTGCTCTGGCAGGTATGTTGGAGTGTACTGAGAGATGTATGATGTTTTGTAGCAGCACATGTATGCTGGGCAGATGTTGAGAAGGGCTGCTGGGACGTAGGGAAGGACTTTAGTGACTTGTGGAAGCATTCTTGAAGCAGGCGAGTGGGACCAGGAAGGGGTACACTGGAACTGGGCTGCAGTAGCCGGGCTGCAGGCCGCTGACTGAGCTCTTTGTCTCTGGTTTGAATATTCTGGGCCTGGACAGGTGCAGCCCTGAAAGGTGGAGGAGAAGACCTCGCTTCATCCTGTCAGTGAAAATGAAGAGTGACATAAAGAGGGAAATTTGAAAATCCCCAAATCCCCTTAATGTGCTTTAATGATAGAAGTGCTTGTAATTCCACAGGGAAGGCTCTCAGATGTTTCAGTTCAAATGACAAAATTAATGAAATCACTAAATACGTATATTTACACATATCCTACAACAAGGAGATTACAGTCATTAACACGCCTCTCGTTGAGAGACACTGAGTCCTTTTCAAAACAGTAAAAGTCACTTAGTAAAACCAAACAAAATCCCCAAAAAGTGGATGACAGACTAAGAACTGAATTGGTCAGAGTGTCCACAAGCTCTAGCTTAACCAAATGGTGCACAAGGACATTAAGAGGAACTGAAGCTGAAGGCATGAGAGAAGAGGAAGGTGTGTTTATGTGCAAATTAAAAGGACAACTGAGAATAGGTGTGAAAAGCAAAACTTTGTAGCCAATATGAAATTCAATCACTAGCCTAGAGGTTGCTGAAGAACAACCTCTAGGCTTTGTCAATTGCTGCTGTTGTTAGTCTGAAGGAGCTCAAAGGGAAAGGAGTTTGGCTGAAGATTCCAGCTCCATAGAGAGACTTTGGGTAAATAAGCAGCGCATTATAAGAGTAGTTGAGTTTAGGCAAGCCGAACAGCTGCCATGGGAGATTCAAGGACTTCTCAAAAATGTATGAGTCAAAGCAACACTTCAGGTATGTTTTATTTCTTGAGACAATGACGCAAAAAAGGATTATACATGAAGTCAAGAAAATTACAGACAACCCTGAAAACTAGACTCTCCAAGGAAAACAGAGTGTCTTCAGTCAGAGGCTTCTACAAATTTGCTGTAATATAGACTGCTGCAGGAGCTTTTTACAATAACTCTTTGAAGAATATTGAATTAATTTGAGTTACAGCAACATTTAATTTTCCTTTGGGATCAATAAAGTATTTTGGAATTCAACTGAAATTAATTTTGATGAGGGAATAACATTATAACATAATTACATGATATAAAACTAAAAAAAATCTATTTTGAATAATAGCCTGTCTTTGAGAGTATTGTTTTAATGATTTGTTCTTGAACCAGTAGAAGGTTGCTAAGGGCAGTACCCACACTCTTAAACCTGAGGAGTGGAAAGAATCATTTAGGAAAGAACTTCACATGTCCTCTTCACTACCTACACAAATCACAATATTTTCTAGAACTACTATTTTCAAATTGCTGTATGAAGACACAAACCCCTCATCATGTTTTGTGAAGTTCAGTTTTTTGTTCATTGGTGAGATGACCAAAAAACTCATTATTCATTCTAGTAAAACTGAAGAGATGCAGATTGACCCTCAAGTCAAGAGGTGACAACTCCCCACTTTTAATTCACGATGAGAAAATCATGCAGGTCTGTTCTAATAGATATCTGGGTGTTCACTCAGATGATCTGTTCAGATGTGAAATTTATGTTCATATGTTGTGCTCCCACCTACAGCATAAATTGTATTTTTAACCTATACTGAGGATTCAAAATACATTTCAAATTCAAAAATACTTTATCGATCACAAAGGGAAATTAGATCTTTGGGGTTGACCAGAAATGTATGTTTTTATTCTATTAGGCCATATTGGAAGAGAACAATCAGGTTTTGTATGTCAGTGTATGTGATAATCTCTCTAGAACTGGAATATAAACTTAATCATCTGGTATAAATGTCAATGAAGGTTACAGGGAGGACTGATAATTCCTCCCTGCAGTTCATCTGGTCTGTCCTCACTGAGGGTACTGTTTGATCTCAGTTACATCCTCAACTCGCTCTACGAACTTACTGTCTAGCAGACTGCATGGAGCCCCCCCTGCAGGCTTAATAGATTTAAATTAATCAGAATAATAAATATGTTAGGCACATAGTTTACTGGTATGTTGATGCTCTAGTCTGATGGTGTGTTTGGAATATGTTGGAAGGTGCTACATATGTTCACAATCAAAATTTGACTTTCCATTAAGTAAGTAAAGAAAAGAATCCCATACCAGTGAAATGTTTCGGAAGCCATTCCTGTTCTTTTCTTGTTCTTTTTCTATCCAGTTGCCAGTGGAAGCTTCAGCCTGAAAGAAAAAAAATCACAGTTTTAATGCAAGTGTAAATGTGAAAGGCATATGGTCTAGTTTAGATTGCAGCCAGATGGATGAGCCTTGGACAACAGGACGACAGAATGAGTCCTTGAACAAACTGTTGAATAATTTAAAGCTTTATGTCTTACTGATTCATTGCAGCAGTTTTCAAAATGGACCTCAGGCGCTGATCTTTTTTTTTCATACAAGGGGTATTTATATGGTGTTTTAGTAATAGAAGAATTCACTCATTTTCTTCAGTGAAAAAAAAACAAAACAAAAAATCTGCTCACTCTACCTCTCTGGCAGACTGCATAGAACCCCCACCTGTAGACTTAATAGATTAAAATTTTAATGTGTACCTTATGGTGTTATTTTCTGTGAATCAACCTACAATTCTGAAATCCTCCAAAGGGTTTACTGTGAGAGAGTTCAACAGAACCTGGTGCTAAAGGAAATCCGTCATAACTATAATGTGACCAAGCAAAATGAGGTCTCTGTGGATTGATGTGGACTAAAAGTGATCATCAATACAATGTACTGTAGTCTCTGTTATGACCCAGAAAGCTGCACTTTGTCGAGGGAAACTGAGGGAACAACAGAAAGATTTGAAAGATTTCAATGTCACTTGTAGCCAAGTTATTTACCTGTTAAAGTTGACAATCATATAATTTCTTTTTAATAACGTTGTAAGGTTAACACAATGGTAATTTTGAACTCTTAATCCTGTGATGTAACATTACTTGAAAGGTTGAACTTGCTATGTTTTAACGGAGGTCAATTCAGCTCAGATCAACAAGTGACATAAAATAACAATCTTTTTAGTTATTCAACAAAAACTAAATCACAGCGCTGTGGGAATGTGTCAAAAACTGTTTAAACTAAACAGATTAGCAACATTAAGTCTCAGTCTCCTCTGTGTGACTTTATCAGATTTTCATTAATGTAGTGGTAGGGAGGAAAAAAAGGTCCTTCAAAAGGAAGTTCTGGATACCTTTGGTAAGATGCAAAATATGTGAAAAAGGTCAGAGTAACACACAGGCAGTGTGTGTGTGACAGCATTTCTGACACTCAAGGTTATTTTCTGCAGCCCCAGTCTGGTGAGGAACAACTTCTGAGGCACACATCTCTGCCGTACGCCCACACACACGCACGCCCCCACACACCCACACACAGAGTATAAGGATTTTGTTCTCAGTGCATTTCTCAGAAAAGTGGACAAACTATCTTAAATGATAATACAAAAGCATCGATAACTGGACATGGGGGGACAGCGACAATTGTTTTCACTCCATTGTATGAAATAAAAGCAATTTTATTTCATTGCTCTTCTCTGCCTGGGATCTGTGTGTTGGGTCAAATAAAGCGAGAAATGTTGTGTAAACAAACCTAATAAATAGATAAAGAAGAATAGTTTGGTAACCTGACCTTTTCTTAAAGTTTTCTTAAAATTTAACAGGACTGACCTAAACCAGTCCTTTTAGAAAACACAACCAAAACACAACTAGAAAACCCAAGAATGGCTAAGAGAAAAACACTGGACTATTCTGAACAGGCCTGCTATCAGTCCTGATCTAAATCCTGTTGAACATCTGTGGAAGGAGCTGAAACATCTGGAGAAGGTTCCCTTCAACTGGAGACACCTGGAGCAGTTTGTCCATGAGGAGTGAACCAGAACACCTGTGGACAGGTGAAGACGTCTCTCTGACAATTAGAATTTGTTTGGTTGTAGTGATTGCCCCAAAAGGTTGAGCCTGTAAATACCTGTAAATATTAAATTGCAGGTTGAACCACATTTTAAAATCAATGTCTAATTTTCATTGTTTGATTTTCAGTAATTGTTTTTTTTTTTTTTATCATTTATTAGTATTGTTAGATTAAAGTTATTTTAGTGACCATTGTGGACTTTTTGGTTAATAAAGGACAACAACAATGTTGTTAATATGTGTATATCATATTTGTTGTCAAAAATTGTTCTATGAATCAACTGAAGTGATTTGACTTGTTTTTGATCAGGTGACATCATATTCATTTCATTTTAAGATCTGAAAGGGACCATTTATTTAATATGTTTAACAAGGCAATGAAAACATTCTGTAAAAATGCTGAAAAATCTTGCTTTTAATTTCTATTTCAGAAACTTTCTTGCGTTATCAACTAACAGACTTCATCCTGACTCCTAAGGTGAATGCAGTCAAAAACACAAGAATGGCATCAAAACACTAAAGGTGGATTTCACATCGTCAGGTATTACAGAGAGGGAGGTTACCACTGGATGGCTGATCTGTCCTGCATCATGTATCACAAGACCTGCATGGCTGCAATGGCCTGATTGATGTAGCACTCTGAGACCTCCTTGCCAGGCCTGATGAGCCTCTCTTTGATGGTGCAACACCAGCCTGTCATACACCTCCAGATCCTGAGGAGCCACTAGACTCCTGACCTCAGACAACAAGGACAACTGTGGGTTGGATAAGAAATGAAAGCAGAAAATAAAATAAGAGCATATTGAAAGTGAGCATGGCTTGTGATTGAAATCAGGTCAGGTGTTCCTCACACTCCTTTACCTTCGCATGGGTGTTGAAAAGCTCAGAAAGAGCCATGGTCAATGGCTCCACAATGATGTGTCCTTGCTGATACTCCTGCAGGTAGTAGGCCATGGTCTGCCTCTCCTGTTCTGTCAGCAGCATGTAGGCCTGTTGCTCCAGAGACACCTGAGCACCAGGTGGGCTAACACCTCTGTACCCAGCCGACTGAGACAAAAGATTTCTTTTCAGTAAGAAAAGTCCAAAGCACCAAAGGAGCGAAAAATGCATGGTTACTTGACTGGCAAAAATGTATTACAGTAACCCTGCCTTGTGATTATAAATCAGTTAGATAGATTAATTATAAATATAAAAACAACTCGTAGAAGTGCCAAAGATGTGTGAGAGTGGTGAAGTGGGAACCAATCTTTGAAGAAACTCTGTTTTTAATGAAATCAGATTTCACAAACCCAGAACTCATGTGTGATTGGTTAATTGAAGGCTTTGTATAAAGCCTTTCTTTATACAAAGAAGGCTGTACCTTCTTTGTGTAAAGAAGGGAAAGCCCTGAGCCGCTACCGACGACATTGCTGCAAGACTCTCTACAATTATCAATTATAAATTATAAAATATAATTTTACAAGATATAAAATTATATTCGTATTTAAGTGTGCTGTACTGGTGCAGAGTTATCAAATCAATTTGCAATTCAGTCCATTTATGTCTGTGTTTAAAAAACAAATCAGCAAACAGGAAATGTTTTCAATCAACTCAGTAATGTTTTTTCTGTATTGGATCAGTGTCAGTATCGGCCAATTCTAAACCTCAGATATCTGTATCGGCATCAGGAGTGAAAAAAGTGGATTGGTGCCTCCCTTATTAAAAGTCTGCAGCATTGTATACAACCTGCAGGTGCCTGGTGGATGCATCATTAACTACAAAATACAGGGAGTTACCCTAACCCAAACTATATGTAACAAGTACATGAATCACTCTTTCAAAAAGCTGCCTCGATATAATTAGCTGTATTTTGGGAAACTGCCACTAATTAAAAAAGATACATTTTACAACGGTCCTAATCTGGCTTAAATTTAAAATCTGCATCCATCTTCATTTAGTTTGAAATACATTTGTAGGATGAGGAATTAACAGCAATGTTGCTTTCTCACCTTTCCAAATACAGGTGTGGCTCTGGCAGATGACGGTCTGCAACAGGGACAAAATATCAAATACTATATATGTAATGCATGTAGAAAAACAGTGTCAACTTCACAGCACAAAAGAGGAATTTAGTAGATGCCTCGACAGAAAGAGAAAGTGATACAGGAGAGTGAGGGTGAGACAGGAAATAATTCTAAGGCTAAAGAATAACTTGGACTAAAGAGACGTGATAAACTAGAATAACAAAAAATAACAAGAAACAAGAAACATAACAAGAATCACTAAGGAAGAACAGGAGTGGAAAACAGGGCAAACTAAATAGAAAAACCTAAGGGACACTAAAAGTGACAAAGATGCAAAACCAAACTCAAACCACCCTAGATCCCAAAACAAATTCAGTAAAGAAATTAGTACTTAAGGTTTGTTGATATAACAACAGCGTTCAAATGACAATAAGGTACTGTAACTGCAACAAAGGGCCAGAACTGATTTTAATCAGCAAGGGCAAGGTCATAACTGTCAGGTGATGTTCTTATGGATGTTATGCTAAAATGGTAAATATGGTACTAGTGTAGCGTTTTATGAAGTCCAGAGGACCCCAAAGAGTTTCATACTATATTCAGTCATTCATAGTCATAGCTGCCCTGAGACAGCCTGTCAGAGGCGAGGTTGCCATGCATCTGCACTACCTCCAGCAAGGAGCTTAGAATTATATTTTAATAATTATAATTTAATAAAACCAGAGAAATATTGATTCTCACCTTTTGAGTGCTCCTATGCCAATTTTTGTCACAAATAAAAAACACATTGTCCAGGCAATGCAGTTAAGGTCTTTAACAATATTTAGTTACACTAGTGAAACAAACAAACAAAGTCATTAGCATTTGGTCCTATTTTTAATGGTTCATATACAGAATTCAGTGAGCATATTTCAGGACTCGCTAACAATTTTTAGACAATTGCTGGAAATTTGCTTTAAGCCACTTCTGGCCTTAATCCAGGATGCATATTCTGTAATCCTGTAATGCAGGATGATGCATATTCCACATATTATAATCATTATCACATTGAAAGCACTATGTTGTCATCCAGTAATCGATCTATGTCAAAATATGCCTAATTTCACACATGAGTATACTAAATATCTACATTTATATGTATTGTATATACTATCTAAGTCAACAAACTCTACTTAAATTAGTATTTGATTGAAAACAAAAACACATATTACTATAAATAAATTCAGGCAGTAAATGGTTAAATGCCTTGATTATCTAATTCCACTTGTGGTTCCAATGTAAGATTCTTTAGCCTAGCTTAGCATACTTACCTTGTATTGTTGCCACTGGCACTGATGCTTGAATGACCAACAGCACCAACACTAGGATGTGAGACAGAATTTAGGCCAGATGTTGCATTGGTCTCAGCGATGACCTGACCACAGATCCATTTGGTCTCATCCACAATTGTACGTGCATGAGGCAGACGGCCCACATCCCTCAACCTCATTAGTAGGTGGTGCCCTGACTTGAGGATGTTAACTGCCTCATCATGGGAGATAGTGACAAAGCTCTGACCATTCACCTCCAGAATTTGGTCGCCCACCTGCAATAGACATAGTGCAACTTCTTATGTTAATTTTCATCATGGAATCACAAAACTTAGGATCACATACAGTCAGACATATCTTAACCCTCCTGTTATGTTGCAGGTCAAATTGACCCGTTTTAAAGTTAAAATTTTTTTTTAAATAGTTGGAAGTATTTTTTTGCATGAGACTTAATGGTGAGCATGTCTTAATAGGTGCACTCTACATATAAATTGAAAATGTATTCATTTTACACATTTACCCCCCCGCGTCTACATATTACATAGATACTGTTCTGGTCAATTTAACCCGGTAGTCAAGTTAAAGGGTGAACATTTTTTTTAAAATGTCCAATTCTATATGTTTCCTTGCAGCTATGAACCATATTTCACCACACACACACACACACACCCACATGCCACCACACACATACATGCACACGCCCACACACCCCAGCCCACTTTCTCACTATTCTCTTCACTTCACCAGGAAACTGTGAGAAAGCAGGTGCTCATACAACTTTTGACAGGAACCTTTTCTGTTCCCGTGGGCAAACTCCACCCACACTGAGTGACACTCAGCAGAAGTGGAGGGAAACATGAATACTCTCTGCATGACTCATTTATCTTGATTTTAATCAGCGGTCAATTTGACCCAGAACAGAATATGTGTCTCAAGTTTTTGTTTTTTTTGGTATATCCTAGTTATCCTAGGTGGCATTGCTCTAACGACAACAACTGACTTAGAGCTGTTTACTTAACTATAAGGGTGGCATGACTCGGCCTTCACATAAGAACACCTACAGCAAGAAAACCTGTAAGTGAGAGGCTGCTGTGTCTTTGCTATCTGCTGGATCCACAGCAGGCTCCAGTACAACAATTGGTTACCATGACGACTTTGGATGCAGGCTAGTGGTAAGCTATTGCTGAACAAGGAGCTACACTGATTTAAGGTGACCCCCTCCTCCTTCAATTGTAGTTTGATGTTCTTCTGAAAGAAAGAAATTATTTCAATGATTTCTTATTTAAGGAGAACTGCAGTTGTTTTTTTATGTTTTATGGTATATGAAATGACACCCTGCTCTTAATCTGGACTTCATATTTCATAAATAACCACTGTTTGTAATCAGTTCTGTGTCCTTGGAAATTTTTAAGGATAGATTTGAATTTAAAACATTTTAGTGCATAAGAGCTTCTATTTAAAAAAAAACACATCGCCTGTTTACGATGACTTTAGGTCTATTAGTTTTCCCTACTTACAATTCAGTAACTATAGGAAAAATAAATAATAAAAAAACAATGCAAAACAATCAGTGTATTTTCCCTGTTTCATGCTGCAGAAAAAAACTGTGTGACTCAATGTATCACAATGACCTTCAGTCGCAGTTTTAAAAACAATGAGCATGGAATTTAAAGCTCTCTTAACTTTACAAATCCATTTATCATCTTGAGGGTGCCAAGTCTCCTTCCTTGTCTCTCTCTCCAACACATAAACATAGAGGCCAATGCTGGACTAAAGCTAATTATCATGCTGCAGAAGCTAGACAATCACCAGAAGGTGCGACAGAGGACAACATCACAGACACAAGGCAATGTGTTTACCATTCTTTATCATTCCTATCCAATCACTGAACAGTGGTATAAGCACTACTACATACTGACAATTTATTATAATCTTTCACTGACACAGTTGTGCATCAGTGATGAAATTGTGTCACAATCCCACTACCACTGCAACAGCAAATTAAGTTCAAATATTATTGCTGGATTTGTTGTGGCTCTTTACAATCATTCTAACTAATGTTGGAACACAAATCCCAGTGATCCATACATATACATCATTTTAGTATTTTAACAGTGACAAATACTGTACCAAAGGCACAAGCAAATCTTTAAATGACAAATGCTACATATTTTTGGGGGGAGGGCCTCGGGGGGTGCATTCTGTATATTATTACAATATCTAAAGTACAGTAAAGTTGCAAGGGTTTTGCAGGAGTAGGATTTAAGAAGTCACACTGACTCATAATGGTCATAAAACTATTAATAAACTCTGTAAAAAAAAAAGACCACAAATGTGATCTAGACCAGTGGCTCCCAACCTTGGTCCTCAAGTATTTCGACCCTGCATGTTTTAGATATGTCTCTGTTTCAGCACACCTTATTCAAATGATTGCATGACAGCTATGGGGTGCTGCTGAAAGCATGTTAATCACATATACATGTGTGTGATTAACTTATAGAATATGTGTTATTCTCTGCCCTGCTAAAACATGCAGGATAGCGGTACTTCAAGAGAAGGGATGGACACCACTAATCTAGGGGAAATGGCTTCATACATCTACAGTCAACATAAATAAAATTGTCACAGAAATTGTTACTGTGACAAAATCTGTTCAAAATAATGTTTATAGTTAAACTATTAAAACTGACTTCAAGTGTGTAGGATTAATTGTGCTTTGATGATAATCAATAAAAGCAAACTAAACAACATTGAATGTGAAACATTACATTTTTAGCTTACTGCACAGAAAACAGGCTGTAAGATTAAACAAGTCTTGCAGTCAATCTGTGTAGAAAATCCCTGAGGTTATGTCACTGCTATTGAGAAACAACATTAAGGTTAGGTTAGAGTATGGCAGAAAATTTTTATCAAATGCTACATCAAAGTTTTGTAAAAAAAATGAAACAGGAGAGGACAAAATGAGACCAACCACGCAAAGACAGAAACAAACTACGGCGGGGAGGAGTGGATGATCCAGAGAATGTAACAGTGAGGGATACAAACCAAATACCCCAAATCAGTTTGGTGGAGAAACCACAAACTGTACTCAAATAAGAAAAAACTTACTTTGTTGTATGTATTTTTACTCAACCAGAAGCAATAAGTAGACATAAAAAATTAGACTAGTCAGAGTAAACAATTATTTGGTAAAAAGACTACTTGATTACTGAGTTTGATGATAGCATCTGCTTTAATTTGTAAAAATCATTTAATTAGATAGATATTTTTTTTATTCATGTGTCATAAAAAACAAAATAAAAAGTTAATAAAGACAATAACTATATAACAAAACATAAAATTAAGGCAGAAGAGACATTTACAATTATAAATAATTCAAAACATAAAACCTTTGTAACCAGTACTTACAACAGGCAATGTATATACAATACTTAGAGCAGATAGTACACTGCCTGTCTGGTCAAAAGTCATCACCAAAAAACAGGTCAGACACTAATATTAGAGGATATTAAAGGCAGGCTTTTACTCACATTTTCTGTCATATGTAATAAGGTTAATTTCTTGATCCATCCATCCATCCATCCATCCATCCATCCATCCATCCATCCATCCATCCATCCATCCATCCATCCATTCATCCATCCATCCATCCATCCATCCATCCTCCCTCCCTAAGTTTATCTGGGATCGGGTCGCCAGCTGAGAAATATCGTCCATCCGTCCTGGGTCTTCCTCTGGGTCTTCTCCCGGTGGGACGTGCCTGGAACATTTCATCAGGGAGGCATCCAGGAGACATCCAACATGATGCCAGAGCCATCTCGACTGACTTCTCTTGACGTGGAGAAGCAGCGGCTCAACTCTGACTACCTCCCAAATGAACGACCTTGGCCTAAAGAAAGGGTGCTCAAGTCCAGTCCTCGAGAGCTACTATCCTGCAACTTTCAGATGCATCCCTGCTCCTGTCTGTTGGAGTAAGGATGCATCTAAAAGTTGCAGGACGGTAACTCTCCAGGACTGGACTCGAGCAACTCTCAAGCCCATACCTCCTACCGAGAAAACTAATTTTGGCCACTTGTATCTGTGATCTTGTTCTTTCAGTCATGACCCAAAGCTTATGACCACAGATGAGGATAGGAACATAGATTGACCGGTAAATCAAGACCTCCGCCTTTAGTCTCAGCTCTCAGACCTGTACAGCACCTGCTGCACTGCAGACGCTGTACCAATCTGCCTATCGACTCCATTTTTCCCTCTTCTCAAGATACTTAAACTCCTCCACTTGGGACAGAATCTGGAGAAGGTACTCTACTCTTTTCCAGCTCAAGACCATGGTCTCAGAGCTATGGAAATGATTATGAAAATGATTACATTTGCACCTGAGTCAGCTGTTTGTAATACTGGGTATCAGAAGGTTTTGTGTTTCACATGATAGGCTACTCATTTTGTAATATATTGCTCCTATTTTATAACACCTGAGCACTGACAAATGTATGCTATATCTTCTATTAAATATAGTTAGCTGCAGATTAATTTTCGTGAGTAAATATTGAAAATGCAGTAGCAATATGTAGCCTCAGTAGCTATGGTGACTTATGTAATGTGAAACAGCAAAACAATCTAGAGAAAATTGTTATGGTTTTCTGATACTATCCTAAGCAATGATTGCTTTTTGACATTCTGTCTGACTGTTCAACAATGCATTGGACATGTATTACAACTGTCAAATAACACATATGCCAACAGTGAAACTTTGTGGAAAAAAATGCATCCACTACAAAAATGTACATTTAACATTTTTAAAAGTACGTTCAAACTGTTATGTTCATTTTCTAGTTTAGGACATGTTGATAGGTTTCTTCACTGTGTCATAGGAAAGAACGAATGACCCTTGAATGTCTGTGAGCCTGGTTCCTGGAAGGAGCACAGTGATGAGGGGGGATGGAGAAGTACCAGTTGTCCCAATTAGTTTGAATTATCCCAGATTTTAACTAGAAAGCTGTTTATTTCTTTTTTCGATGTAGGACACAGTGTGTTATCATGATGAAAGAAATATTGTTTACAGGTAGGAAGGCTGGTTTCTGTTTTTCTTGCCTTAGGCAGGACAGAAAATAGCACAGAGTGAGAGTGGCCTGTTTTTTGAGGCAGAAATTGACCTTAAAGCACATAGAATATCTTAGCCTGGGTTAGCAAGGCTGTCATGGAGGTGAAGTCATCAGCCTCTCTGAGACTACAGCCCAAAGTTAGACCCTTGATTCAAACCTTGTGTCCTTCAAATGCGCGTTCATGTTGGAAGGTTTGAGTGTGCAGTTCGTCCCAATTCTCCGGCTTTGAAAAAAATTGGGTTATCTCAAAATCTCAGTAACAAGATGCACAGAAATTGATATTTATTATGAATTTCTTTTGAAAGTCATTCCAGGGAAAACCATATATAATTATGGAATTAATTTCATAAATTTTTGGAGGGAGTGGAAAAAGGTATTTAGTTCTTATTTTCTTTAGAGATATATTTTTAAAGAAATATTTTCTTCTCATGGTAGAGGGGAATAAAATGAATGCTCCTTGTAAATGTATTATTAATTTTTTTGTCTCTGTAGCCATTCCTAATCAGAGACAGTTCTTCTTGAGTAACAGCTGGGTATATAATTCAGCTTTAATAGGCTGAATCAATGCAGGAGGAATTACCTTTAAAACTGTTAAATTGAATGTTAGTACTTTGAGTGTGTATCCTTTGGCAATCATCATATGATAAGAAGTTGCCATTGGAAATATGGCAGTGTTCACAATGTAAAGTATTGAAATAATTTTGTTTCTCTCTACTGAACATGTGTAAATCAATCAAGCTCTTTATTCAACAAATCATAACAAAACACATTTGGAGAGCCAAACATATCCAGCAGTGACTTTGGCAAAAATACCCGTACAGTACATTTCAAACCAATTTCTTTGTTGTAGTTAAACTTTTTAGCAGCACGAACACTTGATTAGCGACAGGTCCACCATTTTGGATGTCGAAGTTGACATGCAGAGGCGTACTGTCCCATTTCTCTAATTTTCACATGGTTGTAACCTGCACATTTGAACCCTTGTTCACTTTGAGTACACACTTCTTAGGGGGTGCGTAGAGTGCAGTGGCTGCGTAGGGTGCAGTGTGAGCATTGGGACCGGACCAAAATGTTGCAGCAGGTCTGGATTTGAAAACTTCTGCTTTAGCAGATTGAACACTTTAGACATCTGCATCAGACAGCATGGCTATTGAGTAGAAACAGGCATATATACTGTACATAATGTTCAAGCTGTGCCTGTAAAAAGTCTCACACTACTAAGGCAGCCGGCCGTACCAAGGTGGCCTTTTTTTTCCTGCCACCAAAATGTTTGTGCTGCTCCTGCTGCTGTGGGCTGCAGGCTTTCCACTGTTCTATTCACTTCAACAACTGTTCACCTCCACATGGCAAATTCATTCACATACACTAAGTCAATATCCAATCAACATAGACACAATTATTTCTACACTTAAACTGACACAGCAACACATATACACATACATTGACATGTATTTAATTGAAAGTCACACAAACACAAATGATTATCACATCAATGTGGCCTGAGTTTTTTGATCCTGAATGCTGTCTGGATTTCTGACCAGACCAACCCTGAAGGGTGCAGTGTGAGTATTGGGACCAGAAGACAAGCTTCAGATGTTAAAAGCACCATCAGGTCAAATGTAAAAAATCTCTGCAGGTTTACTAGAATCAAGTACTCTTGCAGATATTATCAATGACAGCAGGTAGAGGTAGAAATCTTCTTTCATTAAATCTAGAACACCACAGCAAAAAGGTCGTGGTTCAAACCCATCTGAGTTGGACCCTTGGGATTTGTATTTATTCTATGTGCACGCGTTCTCCAGTTTCTCCATACTGTCCACGACCCTTTGACATTAGATTATTCATCTGTCCTAGAGTGCAAGTGTGTAAATTATTTTTTGTTTGTTTGCCTTGTGGTGAATGCTACCCTGACCTTTCTCCACCTTTCACCCACTGACAGAAACAGACAACTGCCTCCTGCAACTCTGCGTAAATCGGGTAATCCATCTCACTGACTGTTTTGTTTGAAAGCACTGACATATAGCACTAATAAATCCGGCTTTAGCTCATCCCATTTTTGTTCCTGACTGGTACAAAATTATTAATAAGTGTGAAAATAAAGCCAGTTCAATAAAAGAAAAGTAAATGATATATAAGTACAAGCCATTTACCATTACTTAGCCACTCATACAAATAATAACCTTTAAGTTATGCCTGTAAGGTAAATAGCTTGTGCTGGTATCTAGTTCATGAGATTTCCTACACTGCTCTACTTGTTGTCAAGAGAATAAAGTTAAATAAAAGAATGGATTTTTTTCAGATAAAATAATATCTGAAGAAACACATATCTTAAATATCAAGTAAGATATTGATAGTGACGATGATATGATATCTTCATTGGAGACACAGACAAAGTAAGAGCTCCCACATTGCTTAAATTTGCATTCCTTCTAAAGAGCGATTTCAAATTACTTTATTTTCTATAAATTTGATCTCTGAATGTTAAGCAAATATTGAGTTCTAAAATGAGTGAGGCGCACCTTGAGTTCACCAACATGAGCAGCAGATCCAGGGTCCACTCCTGTGATGTAGATCCCCAGTCCGTACTCAGCCCCACCCCTTATCATTAGACCCAGAGAGCGACCGTTGTCCATATTCAGGTTGACCTGTGGTGAAGACATCACATTCAGACTTCTCAGTATTGTCAATGGTTAACAATTTAACTAACAATAACTGTGTAAGTCTGTTTTCAGGTTTTGTCCCATAAATGAGCAGTGGTGGAGAAAGTACCCAAACAATGTACTTAAGTAAAAGTACAAATTAACAGACAAAAACTTTACTCTAGTAAAAGTACCACACACATTTTTGAGTAAAAGTACCTAAGTACTTGCTGAATGATTGTGCTATATAATGGAAAACACATAACAGGACTTTTCTATTTTAAAAGTCCTGGGAACCTTATTGTATTGAATTGCACCAGGAGTCCTTTACAAAATCTAGAGATTTAAAATGTATTTATTTTTAAAATATATATTCATTGCCACCTGCAAGTTAATTGATCAGTAAGATAATAATTCAAAACATTTGGTCAAATCAGCACATAAAAAATCAAGTTTCTTATATGCCCATCTCAATCCCCAGATCAAAGAAGAAAACATGTGGGGTGAAGACAAGATCTCAATCAGAAGAACCCAGGGTCTAGACTCTAGAGGTGTCCAAAGTCAGGGCTCTAGGGCCAGTATCCCGCATGTTTTAGTTCTCTTTCCCTGGTTCAACACTCTGGTTGTCACTACCTCCTCAGCATGTCAGTGTTCTGCAGACGCCTCTAAAGAGTCATCATTATATTCAGGTGTGTTGAGGATTAACATTGGACATCCCTGATTTACAGAAACTCAGCAAACAAAAACAGTAAAAGATCCTTCATTTTGTGTAATCCCACCGTGCGAATTGTTGTAGTAAAGACAACTGCAAAATGGTACAAAGTGTGCAAACAACTGTGAAACCAGTGATTTTGAATTAAAAAATAAGCATTATTTATTCAAAGAGGTCCATGTGATCTTATTCTATTTCAATAAAAGGTCATTTCTTTTAAAGCTTTTTTCCCATTCCATTTTCCATTTACAGTTGCCTAGTACATGTGGGCAGCACTGTAGCTGAGTTCATCTCCTATGCAGATGCGGTAGTTGAAAGATTGTGCTTCTATATATATACCGTACATATATACACTTCTACATATATATTTTGCAAATATTGTCAAAATCTCCAAGGAGCAAAATCTTACATAATGCACACTGTTACTTTATCACCACTGTGTCAAAGAAAATGGTTTCACTTGTGACCTCTGCTTCAAATGACTCATCAAACAGATGAGTCTGTTTATGCCAGCCTCCCATGTTCTTTGGAGCCTGTTTTGTTTTCGTAATGTATCAGTCCACAGGTGATACAGTCACAAATAATTCATACATCTAATGCCACTAATAGAAAAAACAAATCCTAGTTCCCCTGTTGTGCACTCTCTGCCACCCCCTCTGTCATTCTCTCTCTCACTCTCTCTCTCTCTCCTACTTTCTCTCTCGCTTTCTCCTCAGTTTGCCTTCTGGTCTCTCCCCTCACACCCGCAAACCATTAGCTCATCAGCCCAGGTCTTTTGGTCCAGCTTTCACCCTCTCAGCATATAAACCCTTCATAAACCCTTCTCTTGCTCATAGTCCTTCCTGGTTCCTCTTTTTAATCCTGCCTTATCCCGTTACGTCCCTGTAGTTCCTGGTTCCTGTTATTTTTGTTCTGCTGTGGCTTCCTACATTCTTGATGGTGTTTTGGTGTAATTTTTTTGTTTTGTCATTCTTTATTAAATCTTCAAAATCTACTCAATGCTACATTTAGGTCCAACACCAACACACCATGACAAGAGTGGTCATTGGTGTGTTTTTCAGATGAGTCACTTTGTGTAAATCTTCTCTCGAGGTTCAGATCACATTGTGACATTTTGAAGACAGACTCATTCTGCAACAAAGGTCATCCCAATTGTCCTTAGAGAGTAAATGTGTTTGGCTGACTGTTGCCACAGTTGAGGACAACCATTAGCATAAATCAACATAATGAATATTTTAAACTAGATTGTAATTTTTATTTACTAATGAGCAGCACACAATCATTGGTCTTACCGTCCTCTCCTCCACGCCGTGTCCTTGTCTCAGGTCGGCCTCCTGGCTATCAGGTGGTGGAGACACACTCCGGCCCTGAGGGTCCAGCCAGCTGTACACTCGGTTGGTCATGTAGCCTCCTGGGATGCGACCCATTGAGCACACTGACATGGTCAGCTTCTTACATCCCTTCAACACCTGCATCACAAGACATCACTGGGTTTTCAGATACTCCTACCAACACAGCAAGTGGCATTTATGCATTCAATATATTCTTCAAATAAACAAACATCAAACACAAAGTGTTTGTTCATGGATGAAAACTCACACAACAAAATAATGAGTCAGGCTGCTTCTTAAATCCTGGATCACAGTGGTGCAAGGAGAAATCAGAAGTATCTAAATCATTCACTCACACAAGGTTAGTTTGGTTTGAATAGCTTTTTTCTCTTAAAGTGGACATATGCTTTAAAATCCTTCCTTTTCACATGTGAATCATTGACTTATGGCCTATATAAAGTACATATAGTATATAAAGTTGGTCTGAATTCCTTGTTATTGTAACTCTACAGATCTGTCGTTTACTCTGTTCTAAGGTTCATTTCATTTTGCTGTATTTTTTAATGTGAATGAGAGATTTCATGCCCCGCCCCACGTCCTGGTTGGGCCACTCCACTCCTATTGGCCAATTCTGTAGTTTGATAGGAGCAATATAATTATCTACAAATAATTATAGAGAAACGTTTTATTTCAAAGTTAATTAAAGATGTCAACGTAAGACATTACATGTTGGAGCCAGAGTCTGACCCAGAGCAGGAGAATGATGAACCTGCAGAACCACACATTCTAATGAATGCATCACAATGGTGTTATTACTGTATTTACACCCTTTCCATCTGTACCAACGACCTACAATATAGAGAGTAGTTTAACTGTAGTGCCCAAGCATGTCTTGTGTGTCAATATAACCTAGATTTGAACATTTTGATTTGTCTGCTCACAACTTCAGGATAGGTGAACTTGGACTTCAAGTTTGATGTATGGAAAAAAAATGGTGAATTGACAAAATTGAATAGGCGGAAGGCATGACCTAGTTTAGCAGTTACACAGATAATGTGGCAACATCTTATACAAGAAAATGTTAGGGAATAGATAAAAATGAACAGAATGAAAAATATAACCCAAACAAAATATAATGATATCTATGCAGCACTGAGAGAGAATGCATTTACATTTGTTGACACTGAAAGTACACAAAAATATATTCAAGGGCTAAAAAAGAGGATTTTGCATATGTCCCCCTTAAGTAATAAAACTATCACTTAAAAAGTGCATTTTAGATTTACTCAGTTAATATTTATCCAAGATTAATACTTATTTGATTATCTAACATATTTACATGTGACAAAAAAACAAAAACACAAGAACATTTTAGAAAGTAGTTTTTCTCAGCAGAGTTGCTACATATTGTTTTGAATAAATATGATAGTAATGTGTTCTATCAATTGAAGAGGACTGATAAGAAAGCTGCAAGCATACTGAAATCAGAAACTTTACCTATAAATAATGCAGAGCTCAGAATATGAACGCATTTGTGTCTTCAGTGTGACGGTGGAACAAATTTTATCAACAATCATCAAAGAAGAACGAGGGTTAATGCATCTAAAGCAGCGGTGTCCTTGACACCAGTCTTTGGTAGCTGTGGTTGGTATGTTTTCTGCTTCACTACATGAATAAGCAATCAGCTGTGCCATGGGCAGGGACAACTGCTAATTAGGGACAAAAATAAACAATCCCATTCAAACTTATTTTCTATTTATTATTTGGCTCACTTACTTAGTGAGTTCAAAAACAAATGCTATTTATTATACTGAAAGAAGAAAACAGGAAGATATTTGAAAAGCAGAATGTACCAAAATACTCAGATTCATATTGTTTTTTGTCACATCATAATTAATCATTTTTGATTCATTACACTATTTTTGTGATCATTTAGAGCTGAAATAGTAACTGAAAAAAGGCTGGTTGCTGTATTTTCAAAAGGTAAAGTCAACAACAAAATGCCTTCCTGCTGATTTATATTATTTCAGATAAGCAAGACGCATATTAAGTCTCAACATATTTTTCAAGGAGCTGCATTCATGTTTAACAATATCCAATTTAACTGTTTGTCTGCGGCTGTGATAAGTGTGTTTTCTCTTTGAAGTTCTATTCATTTCAACCTATAATGTTTCAACCACTATGCAAATGTTTGTATTCCTACAGTATATGCGGTTTGAGTTATCATTGAACTCAGCAACCTTCAAATCCCACTGGTTTTCTGACCTTCAGCTGGAACACAGTTACGTTGGGAGTGATGTCACCCTCAGGTCTGACTTCCTGTCTAAATGGAGCGCAGCAATAAGCTGTGTTTAGATTATTGTCATCCTTACTATTGGTTAGCCTAGTAACACTAACCTATAGTAAGTTTTATTATGCTAACTGTAGGGGCAGCGGTTAGTGTGTTTTTCTCTTTGAAGCTCTGTTCAAAATTTCAACTTAGAATGTTTCAACCTCTGTAGAACAAACCGAATGCTTCCTCGAGTGGCACAAGAAAGAAGCATAGAAAAGCTTAGGCATAATGCACTGCTGTTGGGGCTCATGGAGAGTAATAAATGTCCACAGTCATTTATTAGAATTTAGCACCAGAAGGGATATTTTCTTATGAAATGTCCTCAATAAAGAGCAACAAACATTTCCACATGCTCCAAAGTTTTTTGTGCATACAATGTTTTGCATATCTCAGTTGTAACGAGTGGCTATTTGAGTTACTGTTGCCGTTCTATCAGCTCAAACCAGCCTGGCCATTCTCCTCTGACCTCTGGGATCAACAAGGCATTTGTGCCCATAGAACTGCCGCTCACTGGATATTTAGAATTTAGAGAAACCAATTAACCTGACAGTCATGTTTTTGGACTGTGGGAGAAAGCCAGAGTAACCGGAGAGAGCCCACTAAGCACAGGGAGAAAATGCTAACTCCATGCAGAAAGACCCCGGTCTGGGAATCGAACCCAGGACCTTCTTGCTGCAAGGCAACATTGCTACCAACTGATTAGCTATTTAAATCAGCTAATCACACAAAACTGTGTTCAGGTGAAAATTTATCAATAATCATAATATACACATTAAGCCTGACAACATAATGTAACGGACGGGATGTTCTGTTTTGGTGTTTTTGCGTACTCTTTTGTGTGGGGAAAAAAAGCTCATTGAGCTGTTGGCTGTCGGTTGCCATGACAATCGGTCCACGTGTAGGGTAATGCTGACACACAGAGCGAGAAAAAGCAGAATAGAAGTCATTTTGTCTAGTTTTGTTCTTCACCTTTTTATCAGTTTTATTGCACCTTTATTGCGGCGCACTGCAGCTGCTGCAATTCCTAAAAGTCAAACAAGCGACAAAAACTGAACTAATCCCCTCTCTTCGTAAAACGTTATGATATTTATAACAGTTATCAAACTACGGCTCCTACAGCATATTTAAAATAAAATGATTGACCAATATAAGAGAAATTTGCTCTTTCTTGCATCTTGACAGAACTAACAGAAACCAAACTGTTTATAGATTTGTAACACGGAGAATTTATGTAGCAAACATCAGTTTTCTCAGCTTTATTTTAAGTGTATTTAATAGATATATCTGATAAAAATGATGGCTGCTAATATTTTTGTCATCACCGACCCGAGCTTATCACATTCACATGGTCAATTAGTGACATCACCTTAACCCCGCCCCCTTTCAACAGGAAGTCACATGTTTTCCTGCTCGCTTGGTGGAACTTTCTTTCTTTTTACTATATGGTTCATGCAGATTTCAACCTGTGTTATTGAAATAGAACAACATGATGGTAAATCCTCTCAACACTGGCCTCTGGTGATAGCAGGGGCTGGCTGGTGATGTGATGCTGTTTGCATACGGTTGTCTCTAAATCAAACATGCATCATCCGACTTGAACCAAACTTGCTATGATTGACCTTTGTTAAATTCCAAAGAGGCCAATAGCAATAAATTGTAATTTAACTCCACTGTGCCCCCTAGGTTATTCCAAAACCTATATTTCCTTAATACATAAACCGTTCTGCACCAGATTTTTTTGTGCATCATCAGATGCTGTTCACGTCAATGTGTATTGCCTAGTGGACGGGTGTGGAAATTGCATCAGAGCATCGATGGTGGTGAGCGGGTGGAGTGGGTGCTGGAGCTCCTGCAGTCGCCATGAGGCTGAGCTGCCTCTAATGCTGCTTTCAGCTTTAATTACATTATTATTATTAGTGTAAAATATACTACATTTTACACTAATAGTACAGTTTGCACTAGTTTTTTGTTAGGTTCTGTTATTAACTTGTAATACATGTGATTCATTAAATCTAAAAATGTACCACTTCATATATCTAAATCTGTAGTCTCTTTTTCAAACTTAACAGTGAAGACTAGAGAGGACACCAGGGAAGCTGTTTGTAAGTGCAAAGGTGAAAATTGCAAAACCACTCAAGCAGAAGTTTGACGTTATAAAGGAGAGAGAATGTGGGAAACCAGGACAAGTAGAAATTCTTACCATCTAACCAGAGAACATGAAGACCTCAATATTAATACTGCAGATGTAAGGCATTTCCATTTATGTTAAAGTCTGTTATCCCATCATTCTGCTACTGTTAGACTTCAGCTGCGTCAAAGAGGATATACTTAAAGTGCATTAGTTTCCATGATCTGCACTCCGAGGCTTTTATCAGCTACAATGTCCCTTCAGTTCAAACAGAGATGGGCAGAAAGGTATTCTCATACTCAGCTCCATCTGCCTGAAACATTTTACCACAGCAGCTGAATTTATCCAGTAACAGAAACAGACAACATATGCATATCCTTTCAGGAATTTTACAAGAATGTCTCTGCTTTGGTTCTGTCTCTTTTCTGCCTCAGTTTCTTTATCTCTTTAAAATAAAATTTCTAGCTTAAGTCGGGTACCTGGTACATGGGGATCTTCGAACTGTAGCAGAGAAAGTTTTTTTTGGATGAACTATCTTCACATATTAGTATAAACTTACTAAGATTATGAAAAATGGCGCCGGCTCAGCTGGCTGCCTGCAGACGCAGCTCCTGTCGTGTGCTGTAACTGCGAAATAATTTCCCTGCTGGGATGAATAAAGTAAAAAAAAATATTATTGTTATTATTACCTTCAATTCATTTGAATAAATTAAATTATTTCATGTAAATTTGTGCTGGGTTTCTTTTTTTTATTCTTTCAAAGCAATATAGAGTAAATCTGATCATTTTCTGTGATGCAAAGCACAAAGGTCATCATTTCCATAACAGAAGACTAACCAGTAAGCTGATGAACAGGAAGGTATTCAGATCATCTATCTTCTACCAGGCAATAGAAAATAACCCAGATAAACTATAGGGAGCTTTGGTAGTCTGCAACTAGAGCTTGTCTAACAAATGACAGAGAGAAAGTGCTGTATGACAAAGGAAGCCTCCGCAGGCAAGTCCATTCACTTTGTTCAGCTCTGGATTCCAACAATAGATTCTAGGAGCTGCTTGTCTATTTTAGGCCTGGTGTTTTTGTGGACCCATCATCTGTAGCTTGAGACAGTCAAAGATCAGTGCTGGAACTGGCAGAGGGAAGGGACACTCTTGTGCGATTTAGGCTATATAAGCTTCCACGCAGTGCTTCAGCTGGGTTGGAGTGGGTGGAAGAAGAGCTCTCTGTGGGACTTGCGCAGCGCAGGATGGGTAGGTGAATAGAAAGTGGTAGGGAGAGAGTTATGTCTATGATAAAAGTGGATGGGTATATTTTTATTCTGGTGGTGAGCTAACATCCAGGACAAAAGGCCAGTGTCAACGTCAGTACTGGTCAGTCATGCTATGCGATAAGATAATAAGATAAGATAAGTTAATAATACTTTACTCACCTAAGGGGGGGAAATTTTGTTTGTGCCAGCATAGCACACAATAAAAATTAAAATAAGTAAATAAAGTAATAAGAATAAACATACAACAATAACAAATAATGAGTAGGGATAGTCCTATGGACACACACATATTGCTCAGTATATGACGAAATATATATTTAACATTTAAAACGCCCAGCTCTAGAGACTACGTATGTATTATAAGTTTGATAGTCTCAGGCAGAAAAGACTTGCTGTAGCATTTTTTATCACATCGGCAGTAATTTTTGATTATGTCTGCTCCTCAGACATAATCTGTAGAGGAGATGAAATGCATCATCCTTGATAGCTCTGATCTTCTCTTCCAGTGGAGCCAACTTGATGTCCACAACTGACTCAGCCTTTCTTATCCGTTTGTTAAGTCTTTATAAGTTTTTAACCTTCATTGCAGCACCCCAGCACACCACTGCATTGAAGATGGAACTAGCCACTGATGATTGGGAGAACATGAACAGCATCCTACTGCAGATGTTAAAAGACCGGAGACAATAAAAAAGTGAGATTGGAAAAAATTTCAGTTTTTCAATTTCTCTTTATTCCTGAAGAGACATCGGAATAAAGAGGAGCATGAAACCAATATTCACAAACACACAGACCATTCAGCAGCGTGACAGTTTTTATCCTCTGTTGTCCAGTTGCATAATAATTCTGCACACAAATAGTTGTCCAGTAATCATGCACACAGATATTGTCCTAAGAAAGCCAAACTCTCACTTTTACTTTCTTAAATATTCAGGTTTGAGAGGTTATTAACATTTTGGAGAGCGTTGGAGTTGCTCAACAATAAAATGAATTCTCAAAACTACAACCCATACATTAAAACGTGCACACAGTGTACGTTTTAATGTATATTTTTTGACAAAATCTAGATACGATAAAAAGTTGCAATCTTGAAAATACGACAATGTTCACAGAGCAAAAAAAAAAAAAAAGAAATCTTTTCAAATGAAAAGTATTGAAATAATTTTTGTTTTACTCCATTGTACATTTGTGAAAACCAGGCCTAAATGATGCAGCACACCAACCTGGATCCAGGTCTGGATTTGAAGACTCCTGCTCTAGCGGATTGAACATTTTAGACATTTACTGTTGCACAGAAATTTCTCCACTGTGGAACAATGAAGGATATTTCTATTGTATTCTACTTGCAGTGTTGTTTTAGTTGCATAAAGAGATGGAAGAGTGACCTGAGACTGATCAGTCCCTGTGATCAGTCCCTATTTCTGACCATCAATCCAAATTAAATATGTAACACCATCCCCTCTAATAAATGCAGAGTATATTAAAACTATTTTATAACACTGAATATCCCTCTTACAATTCAAAGCAAAATGCTGAAATATCTACATCAACCCTGTTTTCTGATAAAACCCTAAAAGTTCCATAGATCAGTATTACGGTACTTTGTCCTGATGGTGTGTCTGTTGTTTAAGGGTTCATTGAGTTAAATTGACTGTCAGCTCAAATGTCCACTGCCAGCTGCTTTCTTTTCCATGACCATTTTTCACACTTACTTAGGCAGATCCTTTTTTTAACCATAATTTTCTGTTTTTATCTGTAGGAAATAAGCCAAACTGCATAATCAACATTTTCTCAATGAGTGTGCAAAAGTTCCAGTATTTGTATTAAAATTTCAATGGTAAAATAAACGTACAAAATCAAGAAATAAATTTGATGATTTTTGACTTTGCCTTCACTTCTTTTTTTAAAGAATTTTTTATGCTCTAGCAGCCTCCATTAAACAGTAAAGAAGGAGGAGAGTGAAGGGAAAGATACACAGCCAACGGTCTGAGAAAGGAATTGAACTCTAAACATTGTTTTGAGAACAACTGCATCAAGGACAACAGGCTCTGCCCACAGTGAGCCCCACAACTGACCCCCAGGACCTTTCTGCTTTATTCTACTTACTGCAGCAGTTCAGTGTAGAAGTCAGTTAGTGTTCATATGTTTAACTGATGCTTAGGAGGCATTTTAAAAACAAGATGGAAAAAATGTCATTGATATTAATGGAAATGATTACTGATTAATATTTAATAAGTGTTTTGGACAATTTTGCAGAGCTTAATGAAACGGAGTGTCATGAGCATTTTTAATGCACATTGATGCTGTTTTTAAAAATCACCTTCACACTTAAACCATTCAAGTCAGAAGTGTCACCACCAGCACTCCCAGTATAAAACTGCTGAACAGACAGAATATAGATTTCCACCAGGTTAAACATAAATAGCTGTGACCAGTTTCCTGCTGAACATATCACAGTAATATGATTTCCAGCCTCAGGGACTTTCCAGACTGACAACTAGACTTTAACCTTTGTGCTCTAAACATGTAGTGAGTCCCTGAAGAGACATCAGAATAAGGAGGAGCATGAAACCAAACTCCATGAACACACAGACCATGCAGCAGCGTGACAGCTTTTCTCCTCTGTGGTCCAGAGAACTCATCAGGGAGCAGATTCCCATTGGCCCCTCCCACATACTTATGCTTGTTATCTGAAATATGTGCTTTATAAAATGTTGGGCTATGTTCAAGGACACTTGACAACAACATCTTATAGCAGCGGAGTTTGATAGGGAACGCAGCCAAAGAAACAGGCACTCAGCAAGGTTTGTTCATAATATTAAACAGATAAATCACAACTGATTTATCAAACTGACAGCAAAGGATAACTTCTCCCACTCAAATACTTAATGATATAATACCCTCCTATATCCGTTGTGGAATAATCGTCCGAAACGTTTTTTGGTTTTTTCTTGGACTTGTTGAGAGCTTGAACAAGTGCCATTTGGCTTTTAATGTACAATCTTTTATTCTCTAAACAAATACACACACACGCCGCCCCACACCCCACACACACTCACGTGCACACCTCTGCACACACGCACTGAAATGTAGATGTCATTGTTTATAAATAGTCATGGCTTCATTCTGCTCAGAAAAGTTCAAAATTAAGCATTTCTACTAATTAAAATCAAAATGCAAAATAAGACCAAAGAAGCTATTTTAATTAACTAAACACATCATGCCCTGGTTTAAAGAAGTTCAATAACAGATGAGAAACAGAGTCATAGACATTTATCAGCCTGAAAAGTGTTATAAAACCATTTCTAAGGCTTTGGGAACCGCAGTAAAAAGCCTTGCAGTTTTATTTTTTGTTGCCTAGGAAATTTTTTGACACTAGAAAACATCCTTAATATTGTAAATAACAATGAAAGTCATTTCAAGCTAAAATCCCATTTCTCTTCCTGTCTTTAAATTTTATAAAACCTTTCCATGTTTCCAATCTGAAAGATAGCATCCTGCCTCTCATCAAACCTGCAATGATTAATTTAATGAGGACCAAATCCAAGAAACATCAACATAATTGCCTCTATGCAAGGCAATGTGATGACTAACTCAGGATTAGTGTGGTGTGACAACAATCATTAAGCATGGCTGTTAAATTGCTCATATCAGTGCTGGCTGACAAGCCTTCATTCAGCCTCAACAGCCGGAAAGAGTTTTTAAAGGGATCCCCGATTAGTTGAACATATTGGCCTAAAAATGTTGTAATTTTCCTATTGATTAAAAAATTGCTGTTTGTGATACGTCAAAACTAATAATTACTTAAAAAAAATTATATATTTTGTAACAATCCCCCCCGCCCCCGAAGATCATAATTTTTTCACCTGCGCAATGCATGCTGGGTTAATGACGTAGTGTAATTTACTGAGTAAACACAGGAAGGCTAACTTTACACGAGTTGTGTTGTTTATCATATTGGGCTTGACTAGTGTAATTTTAGACAATGCCACACTGAGTTGCTGTTGGCTGTAATTTAAATATATATATATAGACAGTGGGGTGAGTCTGCATCGCTTTCTACATGAACAAAAAAAGAAGTTGCAGTGGAAAAGAGCCAAACACAACTTCCAAAGGACCTACATTTGTGCTCTCAACATTTCTCTCCAGAAGAGAGAAGCAAAACTATGAAGGCTCTAAAAGGTGGTCGTTCCGTATGCAAGCTAAAAACAAATGCTGTGTCAGCAGTTTTTATCCATAAAGTGCCTACGCCCAGCCAGTGCCTACCCAGCAAAAGACACTGGAAGAAACATCATATATTATAGACGGTGCTGGAAGCTTTTTGGAATGACAATGGAGCTATTGCTACTGCCACCGGTACAGAAAGTGAAACCACAGACCCGACACCGGACCAAAGACCAGACCCAAAAAGGCTGTTGCGAGAGCGGACACAGAGCTATTTACAGAATTACTTACCAGCTCAATGTCGTTCAGGTAAATGTCATTCATTGTTTCACTATGTAGCTGAAAATGGCAGCAGCAGCCCAAACACCAGCTTCTTCAGCCAATTCTTTCTTCTTGCTCTGTTTGGTTCTCCTTCATTACCTTCATTACATTCATTACCTCTTGTGATTTTTACCGTCAAGTTAAATAAGCAAATCCAACACTTCTGAATGTATTAATCATCTCCACCCAACTGACACGCACCTTGCAGATTTATATGTAGATTTATTGTTTAATGCATGAACGCTTTTCATGTATTTGAAAACAGATTAGTTGCACTAGAACATAGTTTGTTTATTTATTCATTCATTGTTAACGTAAATTTTTTTTAAATAAAATCATTACTTGAGAAACTAGTTAATTAAAGTTCAAATGAACTTAATGTATATGTAATTGATATGTCTCCTATCTATTTGTTGTCAACCTACTCATGGACAATGCATGTTGCCTGTTCATATGCTGCCGATGAAATTCATGTAAAAAAAAAAAAGAAAGGAAAAAAAATTATGAGTTGTTCCTGCATCTCTGTGGAGGAAGAAAGACTTTTTCAAGTTTGGGCAAAACCTGAGGTGGCTTAAGAGAGCAAAAAACTTGACTTGTACAACAAGTAAAGTTGTACAAGTAAAGTATAACTTTACAAGTAAAAAAGTTAACTTTTTTACTTTATAAAAGTAAAGAAGTTTTAAAAAGTTATGCATTTCATTTCAGAGAAAAGCAGAGGAAAAAGAAGCCAAATGTAACTAAACCACTATCTCTTCTCTGCACATGTCCATACCATCTCAGCCTCAAACATTTAACTTTGTCTTCAATCTGTTCAACCTGAGCTGCGCTTCTGACTGGCTCATTTCCACCCTCATCAGTTTTGGTCCCTTTCTATAACTGTAGTTTTAAGACTTTATGTTCTATATATTTTAACTTTGCAACAATTTTCTAAACCAGGGTGTTTTTAAATGGGTGACATTCCTGTTTTTAAGATTTTTTATTTTATAACTTTAAGAGATAGAAACTAGTTATTTCTTGACGCAAAATGACACAAAAACAATCAGAGTGAGAAAGCAACATTTAAATTATAAGAATAAGTGCAGTACCAAATGTATACAATATTTTGCAAAAGTTTCCAGAGTTAATTTTTGGACATGTTACTAGTAAGCAGAAATATGTTAGAACTCACCATTGGTCAGCAGTGTTTCAAGATTTTAATTTTATATTTAATTAGCTTCTGCAGCGTATGAACAATATCTAAAAACAATATCTAACACAGGACATCAGAGGATATTGTATGCTTTGAGGGATACACCATTCTCTAATTGATCATTTTCTTCATGCTGTTTTTAGCAGATAGGTCAGTGTAGATACAATATTAAATTCTGTTTGTGAAATTGCTACTGTGCCCCTGGTATTTTTGAAGATGTTGTTTATTGATTATTACGAGTTGATAGTTTTAGTTTAGATTACTTTTTCTGCCCTTATGGTTCATATGTCAGAGTTCAGCTTCAGAAACAAAATGAAAAGAAAAGCAATTTCTCAAAAATGGCCAAACAATGAACTGAAGAAGAGTAGAAAGGTAGTCCATAAACAGACATAACCCTAAGGCCGGGACTTTAATGAAATAATGTTGATTAATTAATTACTTAGATTTTAATGCATTAAAAGTTGTAAAACAATTAATTAATTTTTTTTTTATTTTATGTACAAAGGTTCCAGATGGAACATGGTATTTGTGGAACACCAGTTCAATTGGTGACATTCTGACTCACAAGCTACATCCGAAATTAACACCGAGGGTTAATTTCTACTTCAAAAAATGATCTAATAATAGATCTTTCTGAGCTGGAAAGGTCTATTATTAGAAATTGAAAATGCTGCTTATTTAGTCTATATAGTCTTCAATTACAATGCAATTAATTAAATAAAATGCAATGAATAAATCTTAATTAATTGTGGAGTACCTGGCAGACTCCACAATTAACTTGATAATTTATTTATTTTTTGATAAGCCCCAAAAGTAATAAAAACGTCTCCTGAAACTTTGCATAGTATATGTAGAACTTGTACATTTCCCCCTGGATTCCTGTTTTTGTTTTGCTGTGATTTTTGTACGTTTTCTTCTTTATTTTCTATGAAACATTCTTCATCTACTTGCTGCATCTGCCCTTCTGCTTTTATGTCCAACTCAACCACTATATAACAAGATACTATCTTTTGTTTTCCACCTCATGATTATGTACTAAATTGTGTTGGTTCATCACATACATTGTTAATGAAATATGTTGGACTTTTAGGTTATAATCCAAAATACAATTACCGTACAAGCCAGTCTTAATGCCAGTATTTACGTATGTTAGGCTTGCTAGTTTTCTATATATGTTTGCAGATAGCAAACTGAGATCACTGCCTGCCTCCACTACTTGAAACAAACATAGAGAATGTCCTATTTGCCCAATGGGGTGTAGAAAATAAGCTGCAACACATCTTCTGTACTGTCAGATAAAAGAAGCCACTCAGGCTGTTCCCATCATGCTGGGTTGATTGCAGGTAAAAAAAAAGAAGCTCTTATTTCCTCTTAAATAAGCTTTCGCCCGAGGCCTGAACTGTGCAGCCTGTAGAAAAAGTGTGTTTGTGCAGAGATCTCTACAAACTGATTGTGTTTAAGTGAGAAAAGCTTGCAAGGTCACAAAAATATTTCCACAGACAGGTGCTTCAAAGACACAGAAAAACACATTAATGTCTGGGACAACAGAGCTGGGATTCAACATGGCTATTTATAACCAACCAGACGACAGTTTAGAAACATATTTATTTTGCTTCTTGAGACCTTTGACTGAGCCTTTTGTGAAGTCTCTTCCAACAAGCTTGGTCCTCCATCACCCTAAACCACACAGATGTGAATATTTATTAAGCTTTTTGAATCAGATGTTTTTTCCTTCATCTGTACTTTGTGGTTTTTGTGCAACAGACAGATCAAGACATTAAGCCGGGCATTTGTACCATTTAGTTTGCACAGTCACACAATTAGGAAAGCATATTTGTATTTTGTGACAACTTTCTTCATAAAATTTAGATTAAAAATTTACACAAGCAACATCACAGATGAGCTCTTTATTCCACTGTAAATATGAACATGTAGGGTCAGAGAAAGGGAGCCTAAGAACCTGTATGGCTGTGTAAGGAGTGAATGGCAGGAAAAGTAGGAGGCATTCCAACGTGTTGATTCTTGGACACTTCTGTTAAGGTCAAAGGTGGGGTGTAACAAAGTTCAAGTATTCCCTTACTGTATTTAATTACAATTAAATTGTTCTAACCTCGCATGAACTGACAAATAACATTGATAACTGCGGTCGGGGGCACATGGAGCGCAGCGTCACCTGCCAATGTCCCAGGTAATGTTAAACTGAACTAATGATCTCTATCTCATATTAACATTTACAGTTATATTCAATAAATTAATATATGGGTTCCGATGAGGCTCATTTGTCAGTTTTTGAAAACAACTTAATCAGGTATTAAATATATCTTTCATTGGACCCACATTTCTGCATTAAGGTTTTCTTTATTGGTCTGGAATATAATCAGAAATGTCATGTTTTTCATTAGCTGTAAGCAACAAATCATCCTCATTAACAAATAAAAGCTTGAAAACAGTTTGTGGGGAATTAATCTGTGTGATGTGTTTAACTTGTGAGCTGAGTTACTGAAATTCATGAACTTTTCATAAGTATTCTAAGTTATTGAAAATGAGTGTTAAGGACTGCGAGAGCGATGCAGGTCATCCCTGAAAATCTGATGCACAGAATCACAAATCTAAATCTAAACTGTCACAGAAAGTAAATGCAATAAAAACATGCTTTATCTGCAGCATTGTTCATTAACATGGCACATTGCTGATGTATTAAATTAAATATGATAGGTAGACATTTAATGATATTGTATTAGCCATTAGGTTATATATTCAGCAAGTGCATTTACTTTTAATACTTTAAGTATTTCTAAAAGCCAGTACTCTCTACTTTTACTTAAGTACATTGTTTGAGTACTTTCTCCACAACTGGCACAGGAAAACACAAACAAATTTGAACTGAGAATCCCCAGCCCACCCATTCTGTTACTGCATGAAAAAAGTAGTGCATCTTGTTTAAATTAGTTGAACAAGTGATCCAGGAAATCTCTAATTAGATTTAGAATACAAGACTTTCCTTGCAATAACCACGTACACTGTAAAACATTTGAAGGTGGCTTAACTTGAAAATGAAAGTCCACCTGCTGCAATTTAAGTCAATAAGAAGATTTTTTGGTTTAAACTCAGAAATTAAAGTTCATGAAGTTAATTTTACAAGAGACAAGCTATCTAAACATTGTTTTATTTTTTAAGTTTCTTAATCTTGAATGGTGAGTTTTAACTTAATGCTGCAATCTAAAGCAAATAATTATTTCACAATATGCAGGGACAAAAAACTTCCCTAATCTAGCTAGCGAGCCACATTTCTCTGTTATTTTCACTCACAATATCAAGTTAAAATAACTACTTATTTTACTTTAGAATAATTTTAATACTTCTGATCTGATATTGAATTGTATTAAATATCACAATGAATTCTGCTCAAAACATGTAGTGTGAACAGAACATCATCCTCAAGCTTTGCAACCTGTCAGTTGTATTTAAATAAGCATTTGCCTTAACACACTTCCATCTCACTCACGGAGCAACACGGGATATAAAAACATGCTGCTAAACACACTGGGAAATAGTTTCCTCTCCCGTTTTTTCTCTTCTTTCATTTTTTAAGTGCTAATCTAAAAACTCTAGTTTATGCAACTCTTGGAGGTTTGACAAAATACATAAAAAGTAAGTTTATCTTTCACAAACGCACACATTTATGTTCAAAATTTAAAACTCTCTAAATGTATTAAATTTATTTGACTTAAAGAGTAGAAGATAGAGTGACGCAACTAAATACAGCTCAAATGTTTTACAGTGAATATTTAATATCAGCCAGATGCTTTTTAACACACGAAGCAGCAACTGAAAATAAAGACTGATTCTCCTGATATTCAAAACCAATTTGTAGTGAATAGTTTGAAACTTTGGAGCTTATCACCTTTTCCACCAAACCTCTTAGACTATCAAAGGATTAGGGTTACCATAATTATTAGCATACAAAGAAAGACAGAGGTGTTGTCAGATTTTGCATTAAAATAAATCAAAAATTAATATATTAAAGCATGACTACCTTGTATGCCATAAAACATTGTCCCAGTCAGTTTTGAAATTGGTTTAGCCATTTTTTGATAGTTATTTAAGTGGATAAAATATTTTTCATGACTCATCAAGAAAGAGTTTACAGAATCTAACCCCATGTATTAAAATAATCAGCAGCATTACTGCAAAGTTAGTTGTTGTTTTCTGTTTTTAAAATGGAAGCAGAAGGAGCCTTTACTGAAGTGGCAGAGCAGGAAGACAGAGTGAAGCTCAACGGTGCTGAAGAACTTAGAAAAAGGGATGAGGCAGCTTCCTTCTGGCTCCCTGGCTACAGAGGAGAGAGACTGTCCCACACTGCTGCTGTTTTAGGTCAGGACAACATGGTTCACTGCTTCCGCCTCATCCAGCAGTCTACAAAAACAGCCATCTACTCAAACCGTGCTGCACAAATCAACATATTCCCACATGTGTGAATCCCTACTTACCTTCACCGCCTCTGTGTGAGAGACAGAGTCAAACACCGAGTCGTTCGCTGCTACTATCTGGTCCCCGATCCTCAGTCCTTCCCTCTCGGCCGATGAGCCCGGCTCCACCAGCGACACGTAGATCCCCACGCCGTGCTCTGACCCCCCGCGGATGCTAAAACCTAGACCTTCTTGGCTCCTGGAGCGCGTCAGGGTAACTTGACGCACTTCTCCGAAGAGGCCCTCGCTGAAGAGCGGGGCCGTGGAAACAGTCGGTTCCGGACAAGTCGTCGTGAGAGGCTGCTCGCAGACTGAGCTGATATACGACTGCAGAGTGGAATCGCCCTCATCTCCGAAGCTTTCCGCGCTGCCGTTGCTGGGCAGCAGGTCTGTTTTCAGGTAGAGCCCCTCGGAGGTGTACTGGTCAAAGAGGAGCTGGTCGGACCTGGGGATGACGAGACGCAGCATGGGCAACAGCTGTCGCTTCGCGGGCGTGTTGAGAATCACTTTGAGAGTCTGGACCAGGTCGTAAACGTTGCGTTTGGCGTGGTAAACATTTAGACAGTGGATAAATTGCTCTCTCTCCAGGTCACTTAGCAGCACATTGAGTGTGTTATGGAGCCTTCGGACATTTGTCGAGAGCGCACGGCTCCCTACGCCGGCCGAGTTCACCGATGTGTTGGGCGAAGCGCGCTCCAGATCAGCGCTCATCCTACCGCATAACGGAGAAACAGCGTGCCATGCAGACCTGTGGACGGATCGGGCATTTGGTCCAGCGCCGGTCACTTCACATCGCCCACCAACAAATTTAAACAGCTCCCCGAGCTTCAGGCATCAACAGGTGACCGGTAATATAAGTGCGTAATGGCGCTGGAGTGCGCCCAGATTGTCACGGAAAGAAACACATTTTCCCATCTGAGGTCTACGTTTCTCCAGCTCCGAAATCAGAGGGCAACGTGCTGCTCCGTCCTCTCTTTATTGCAGGCTCAACACGAGCTGCACCGGGGTTCTGAACGGGACGCACCGCTGCGACTCTGATTGTCCGGTGAGATGGAATATATCAAACGCAACAAAAACTGTTTTCATTCATGTGAATCTTCAATAAGCCTATTTGAAAAACCGCATAACCATATTCTAACTATGAATATCTCTACGAAAAGAGAATCTGCTCCTTTCTGCGACGAAGCTCTCTGTGAGCGCAGCTGGAAGAGAGCGCGGAACGGGTCGCGCTCTGGAGTCTTTGTAGGAAATGACGCAAGTTTGTATGACCATGGCAGTGCGTGTTGCTTGGAAACTACCATACGCCACTCACCACTCTTTAAATGAAGACTGAAGCTAATGTGACACAGCTGATTGAAAGTACAGCAACAATATGAGCGTTAAAAACAGACCAGAATAACCAGAATAAGTGATGATGATGATGATGATGATGATGATGATGATGATGATGATGATGATGATGATGATATTGTTATACTATTATATAATACAATTTTATCATGGCATTCATGTCATTCATTTTACATATCTCCCCAAATATAATAAAGTCCAATCAGAGTCACTTGATCATACTGCATGATGCTTATTGAGTAAATGCAACACATCCATGAGGAAGTGAGAGTGGAAAAAAACGATTCCCTTGCAGCAGAACCTGGCTCAGTGGAAGTTGTCAAGGTTCAGATCTGGACACAGTGCAGAGTCAGCTCTTTTAAAATTTCACTATGAAATCAGCCGGGCACCTGATGCTACATGTCCATGTACTGGTACTGCTGGATCCCACAGAGAGACCACAGAAAATTGGATCCTTGGAAAATTCAGTCAGCATGTCACAGAATTTTCCATTCTTTTGATTTGTCCTGTTTTATATCTACATTCTGGCTTCAGGATCTGTCAAAGTGAAACACAATCTGTTTTTTCACTGCTATGCTGATAATGTACAAATCTTTTCTACCATTTTAACCCAGTGAAATCGCTAAGTCTCTGTTAAGCTAATGAGATGAGATGACTGTTATAGCTTCATCTTACAGATCAAATGTAACGTGTAGACTAAAAAAAGTCTGCGAAAAACAGTAAAAAAAGGTAAAACATCCAATTCAAGGGAATACTTTTTATGAGCACCTGTAAAGCAGCAGATTCCACAGTCACTTAACTGGCCACTGTAATATGATTTATGAGTGCTACTAAAAACAAGTTTATGTCATGGACCTTTTACTGGATTATAGTCTGCTCATTCTCCTGCAACTCTATGTCCAACTGACCATGTAAAAAACGCTGAGCAACTGTGGATAACGCGACTGTCTCACTAGAGTAGTGTTTCTGACTCCTGGTCCCCAGGATCCATTGCCCAGCATGTTCTAGGTGTTTCCCTTCTTCCAGACACCTGACTTGAATAAGTGGGTGATTAACAGACTTCAGGTGTGCGGAGGAGGTCATGCAGTCATTTGAATCAGGTGTACTGGAACAGAGACACATCTAAGACATGCAGAACTGATGTGTAGGTTCATTAGTTGAATTCAGGTAAAAGTGGAACCTCTTCATCTTTCAGCTTCCCTCCCTGCCTCATTTGCACACATGTTGTCTTCTTCTGACTTTCAGTTCAGTTCACATCATCCTCACCAGGCTGCTCCCCACAGATACATAAGGATGCCATCACAATGCCATATGAAAACAAGATAGTCAATGGAGACTCCTTCCTGACTTCTTATCAGCCTGTCGTGATTCTAACCAGAGACTAAGAGCTGATGCCAGACGCATTCCCCATCACCTCCCTGAAGACATCTGTCACTCTGATCACACACTTCACACACCTCACCACTATGTATCTCCCTGGTTGTACATGTCCTGCCCGCCCTCACATATTTCTTTCCCACACATAACTTCCTCACACTTCAACATTCATCTCTTTTCATCCGATCTTCTGCTGCCTCTAGAGTCATACAGACACAAAGCAGCTTCTTCTAACCTTTTCCATCAACATTGTCAAGGCAACCACCACTTCAGCAGAAAGCCATGCTCCTGCTCATTATCTAGTAAGTGTTTACCCTCTAAAATCTCATATGGTTTTTAACAAACTGGCCATCACTCTCCACTCTTTCCAACCTCTTCATGGTATGTCTTATCAATGTCACTCCTCTGTATTTATTCTTAACTCTTCACATCACCCTGTGAAATAAATGTGAACTACTCAACAACATCTGAGTGGGATGGGACTATGGCTGCTCCATCTGGATTCAGGTGACAGTGGGTGTCTGTCTGTCATCTTTTAGCTGATCAAGCTGCATTATAGCAGTTATCATCTCCCTGTCAAACCCAACCCTGAGGCTATTTTTAAGCATCTATTATTAGAATACCAGAGTTTGTCTTCCTCCTCTCAACAGTTAAGAGCCTCCTCTGTCTGTCCCATTCACAGAAGGAGACTGCGAGGAGAGATACTTGTCACTTGCCAGGAATCTGACTCCTCACAATGGCAGCACAGCTGGGCCTTTTAGGAGCTTTTTATGTCAGGACTTTTGAAAACAAAAATTACCATAAATTACAGCATTTCAAATCATCATGCAGTTTTCTTATTGCTTCAACAGATTTAGTTTACTAAATGTTTCTATTGCATTTTGCTTATTTCATTATGTGCTAATTTCTAAACCTTTGTAATGTGATTAGCCATTTTCTCACTATTTGTTATGTTTTTGCATGTCATTGGCAGAGGATTTGATGTTGACTTTGACTGGCCCTCTAATTTTTCTAAGTTATCTCTAAAGAAGTTGGCAAACTCTTTGCAAGCCCTGGTAGAGTGGAGTTCAGATGCTATAGTCATAGAAGCGTTAAGGCATTGCAGCAGTTGCAGCTATCCAGTCTGTGTATGCCTCCTTAATGGGGACATGGTACTCCATGCTGCATACAGATGCATATGGCACAGGTTTGGCTCATTATTTTTGCAACTCAGTCTTGACAGGGTTTCCTTCCTCTCTACACCAAATAATTAATCTTAGTCTGGTTTAGTGTAGTCTGGTTTATCTGTTTTCTCACTGTCCTCTGGTCAAATCTTCTATCATCACATTTTACTGTGGCTCTGGCATTTTCTTGTACCAAATACACTGTTTGGTATTGTGGCACAAAATATTCAGTTTGATATCAGATTATAACATATGTTTGCAGACCTGGATGCTTTCTTTGGAAGAAGAGGCTTAAATTTTCAACACATCTTATTCCATATATATTAAGAATACAGGGGGTTGTTATTGCATGTAGAACAGAATCAGTATCTACAGTTTTAGTGGTGCTTTCCTTTGTTTTAGTGGAAAAGTACAGTTTTTTATATCACTGATGCTATAAAGTAAATTTTTACTGATGACTGTTTCTTAACAGTGCCATAATATGATTCTCTGAAGTATCCTATCTCCTTAATGTTGTGTTTGTGCAATTAGATTCTCTTCATTCTTCATAACCTCTGTGGAATCTATGACTTTAGCCAAAGGGTACAAAAGAGCTATTGCTAAGAAAAAAAGTGGGAATCATACTAGTCATACTGGTCAGAACTGATTTGCTTGAGGAGTTCAGTCCTCAAGAAAATTTTAAACTTGTCACAACATTGAAAAGATACGCCTTGAAGTTCTCAGCAGACTGGCTCAGGTAACTTGCTGATGGGGATTGCGACTGCTATTCTGGAGGAGATACTCGCCTCTATTCTAAACTCATTTAGTTTTCTTTTTCTGTACTGTGGAGAAACAAAGCCTCTTATGGAGCACAGAGGTTGTACATATACAGTTTGTACTAGGCACTACATGTATGATGTATGTGATGTGATTTGCACTGGAAACTCTGAATAAAAAGTAAAAAAACAAAAAGATACAGAAAACCAGGAACAGAACAGAATTAGCTGTAGTTGGAGACAAAGCTGAGCTCTAAATGCTGTAATAATGTGAGAACAGATGTAGAGTTAGTGGGGAGTCATGGCCTGAATCCAACATATTTATTTATAGTTAAGAATCATGATTCATACTGAACAGCTGGTTTTAGTGAGTCCGATTTTGAGCATGCTGGTTGAGAGCATAAAACAACCTGTGCTGAACTGGTACATGACTAGAGAAACAAAGTCCTGTTTCCCAACTTCAGTAATCAAGTTAACCTAATGATCAGTGGCAAATTGTCAGCTTATTTAAGCCTTACTTGACTGAAGAATCAAATATTACAAACAAAGACGGTGATGTTTGGAACATCAATTACAAGAATCTGGGATTGTTTGAGTTTGGTTTTGGGTTTTGTCATTTTTTGTGTTCCTTAGTTTTTTATTTGTTTTTTTCTTTTAGTAGTTCTGCCTCATTCCATTTCTAGATTAGTTCTTTCTTCGTAAGTCTAGTTTATTTCTTGCTTCTAGTTATTCTTTGCCTCTATAGTTTATTTATATTTCTTTAGTTTAGTTCTTCTTTATATTAGATTAATTTTCTAGTACCCTGTGTATTCTCCCTCTCCTCAGTCTACCTCCTGCTCCCTTCATCCACACCTGCAACCCGTTAGCTCATCAGACCAGGTCTTTTGTTCTACATTCTACCTCCCAGTATTTAAGCCTGTCTTTTTCACTCACTACTCTCCAAATCCTCATGTCTGCTCTTGTCACTTCTCTGTTGCAACCCTGGTTTCCCTGTGCTCTTCTCTTGTCTACTTCTGGATTTCTTTGTATTTAATATTTTGTCTTTTGCCCAGAATACTATGGTTTTTTTGTATTTCATTTTCATTAAATATTTTTTATCATTACTCTTTGCCAGTGATGGCAAGATGAAGCTTCATGAAGCATTGAAGCATTCCATCCAACTGTTCGACTCATGAGCCGACGTACCGAGGAGATTCATTTGCTGCACTGCGACATCAAGTGAACAATAAATGTAAAATAGGCAACGTGAAAACAACATGATATGTGAAACCTTAAACTGAATAAACAAGTAAATGATGTTTGTGATACTAATACATAAATTCTAAATATAGTCTTAATTGGTTTATATAAAACAATGCAGGAGAGGATTGTAACGTGAGTGGGCTTGTTGATGCCAAGTTTGTCACAAACCTTGTGAGCGTATTTATTTATGTATACCTTAAAAATAAAAACCTTTACTGTGCTCGAGCTCACAGGGCACAGAGGCTCTTCATATGCGCTTCACATTTGAAATAAGAAATAAGAAGAAATTAGAACACAGAATCCTGAATGGTTTTTTATTATTATTACTGTGTGTGAACTATGTGAGGACAGGGTTTGCTCAAATTACTTGCAAATGCACATGCAATGAAGTCCTAACATAAGAAAATGTGATGGTGAAACAATAACGTTTTGCCATTTATTTTGATTCACAAGAAAACTGATGAACCTGTTCTTGAACCAGTCACATGGTACAGTCAGAATACGAGGTTTCAAACTTCACCGCCTGCTCCATCAACACAAGTATCGATACGCACTTCATAAAAATCCTCCTGGATCACTTGACACGCTCTGAAGCACAGAGAACATGTCACTACTTTACTCCTCCAGTCCTCTGCATTTGGGTCCATCACCAACCACCAACCATGACATAAATAGTTTCATCATACTACACTAACCAAAACACCAACAATGACAGACTGAGGTAGAAAGATAAATAGTAAAGACAAGTCAAAAGGTCTTTTAGGACTTTGCTTAGGACATAGTAAAAATCATCTGTCCTGAGAAAAAATAGTGAGACCTTTGAGGTTCCTTCTCAATTAAGTGGGCCTGCTCACAGTTCAGGCCAACAACACTGTCATGAATAAAGAGAGGGCTCAAAGTATTCTCCAAGAGCAACTTCCTAAAATTATCCCAAACTATTGGATGAACTATTTGGATCTGCTGGCTGAAATCTTCCCCGGCCTTATAAAGATACAGGTTAAACCCTGTAGATCACCCAAAATTCAGAAAATCTCATATTTGCAAATCCATTGTTTAGAGTGTAAGGTCCACATGTCAAATTCAGCAGTAGAGTTTCCCCAGGATAAAGTTATGTGTTTCCTTCTTGAATGGATTTTGAGTAAAAACCATACCATAAATGCCCACCTCTGATAAATCCTTTCCCCTGACAGTGAAACATAATGCTTTTAAAGAGATAACTGGATAAAATGGGGTCATGCACAGGTTACGTTACATCCTAAATAAAGTGAAGTGGATGACTCATTTTATCCGGAGTCATTAATCCTCTCCCCCTCAGACTTAAAACTTCTTCTTTATGCAACTGTTTACGTAAGCTTATATAGGAAAAAAATGCAATTACTGAGGAAAAATCTCCCCTCGCAAAGAGAGCAGTGAAGGTACTGAATAATAATGAAATGTTTGCAGACACGATATGTAGCTTTGCTGACAAAGAGCTTCATGACAAATTAGTCTTAATGAAACATTGGCAGCATCTAACAATGGGCATGAAAACTGTGAACTTAAAGAAACTTCATTTTTCCCTTTACATTACAGAGTTTCATACAACACTCTGATGAAAATGATAAACACACAGGATGTACAGTATTATTATTTGTTTCATATAACATGCGAGTTGAATTCCAGTCTGAGGTCTTTAACCAGAGGCCTGGTAGTTCTGTGCAGCAGCACAAACCTCATTTATTTCAAACCAAGTTCAGCCCAAATCATGTCAAATCAAATCATTTCAATCCCAACAGTACATGGCTGCACTGTACTGTACAGTACTGTACTGTTTTTACTAAAACTATTAGTAAAAAAAAATTATAATTGTATATACATATCCTACTATACTACTGATTCATGTAATGATTCATGCCTTTAATTAAAATGTTTTCTTTTATTGATGAAAAAGAGCAAAGCAGTGTTAGAATTTCAATTACTTTCCATGCCTAAAACATGCAATGTGTGATTTTACAGCCTTTCAGCAATATATTTCGTTTAAGGAGCTCTAAACCTATTTGTCTCTTTGTGAACAGAATTTTCTTCTAACAGGGTGCTTTAACTCTCCATGAGGTAATGTGACTCCCACTGAAATGTGCCCCTCTACCTGCAGCTGCAGGAGAACGTGGGCGCTGATTCTGTTGCCTCAGATTCAGCGCCCAGGAGAGAAGTGCAGTAATTAGAGGCCTTTGTTTCATAAGCCTTTTCAGTGGAGCGCTCAGCAGCTCTGACCAGCACATTTTTGTATCCATTTATGATGACAGCTAAAAGCTCCTGACATTTTCTTTGCAGACCGTTAATGACATAACCAGGAAACTTCTCACTGCATGAGGCATATCCATGCAGTGAATATACTGACATGTAGAGACTTTGACTATGTATAGTCCACCATTCAAATAAGCACAAGAAAGTGATGGAATATACACTCACTGCCAAATGTACAGTGGTGTGAAAAGTGTTTGCCCCCTTTCTGACTTTCTATTGTTTTGCAATTTTGCAAATGCTTGTCACTTCAGTGTTGCAAACCAGGATCAAACCAGTTTAAATATTAGTCAAAGTCACGCAAGTAAACAAAAAAGCAGTTTTTAAAGGAAGGTGTTTATTATTAATAGGGAAAAACATCCAACCTTCATATGTAAAAAAATATGGAGCCCCTTAGGGGGTCGGGGGGATTTTTTATTTTGTGTTCCCTTGCAATAAGTTTTGTTTGCTTAGTGAAATAATTGATGGTATATTTTGTATGCAGCCACAAATGTCAGTTTAAACTTTCAGATTTATACACATTTAAATAGCCTCAGTGAAAATGTGTTTATATATTTTTAACTCTTTGGTGCAAAAAACTGATTGAAAATCAATTTATTCACTGCATGTTTATGTCTGTTTGTGTAAGGAAGAGAAGGAACTGCACATGGAAACCACCCTTTAAACCATTCAGATTACCAACAACTAATATAAAATATGTAATGCTTGTATACTTAAAATACATGCTAAATATATTTTTAAAATAATTCGATCACAAAAATAGTACACTTAAGATATACCAGTCAAGCACATTTATGTTACATAAAAAGCTGTATTCTTAAAGTATACGAAGTATAACTCTAGTTGTTTGAAAAAAGCACATTATAGTTCACTTAGTACACTTTAAATTGTGATTTTCTGCAATACTATTAAAATACACTAAGTACAAATTTGTTGTTTCAAAATAACACACATCAAGTATACTGATGATTAGTCTGGCTTCAAGTATAATAAAATGTAACCTGCTTAGTATATTTATTTTTCATCTGGGCCCCTGGGGCCTCCTTAAGTAAAAAAGTGATTTACTTACATCTTCAGTGAGAGAAAAAAAACACAAAATAAATGTTCAATAAGAGCAGCAAATTAGACTGGAGAATCTGAAAGTTCAGCAATCTGCTTTAAATACATACATGTGTTTCTGAAGAAACGGAAGATAGTGAAGTTTCTCAAACAAGTTTAATATTTTTCAGAAAAAAACATCCAAACACATTGACTCACATGGCTTAAAACTGAGAAAATACCTTAGAATTTGAATTTTCAGTAGCATAATTTCAATGAAGGAAAACTGTACAATAGGTTTAATATAAATATACCAGTCATAGATAACAGGGATGGACCTGTGGGGTCAATTGTGTGTTTTCCAGAGTATCAACTATGTGACACTTTTGTTTCAGACAAACTATGAAAAGATATATTGATCACCTTGAGATTAAAGATGTAGAGATTCACAGTGAGCCTCAGAGGCCACCACAGTTAGAAAGTTGAACAATATTAGACATAAATAATTGAACTGAACATGAAGTTAACACGGGGCCTGCTTTTTACAGGTTTATGAGTTTATTAGAGACTACTGCATTGATAAACATCTACTTTCAGTCTTGAATGATGCTCTTGTTCTCCTTATAGGCGAAGGAGCCCGGGAAGATGCCGATGCTCCCTGCACAGTGTCCCTCCAACCATTCCTGATTTACTGCAAGGGAGTAAAGACAAGAAACACAGATTGTTGAATAGTGAGGAGGAAAAAACCTAAAAACAGGATTCAACTTTACTCCACAGAGTTGTCTTAGTGTGTATCTCACCTTCAGACAGGATATCAATGGTGTCTCCTTCACTGAATTCTAAGTCCTCAGGGCCCTCAGCAGCATAGTCATATAGCGCCACCATCTGGTAGAGGATAGTACGGTTTGCCAGGGGGTCTTCCCTCTAAGAGCAAAGATGTCAAATTTACAAAGTATGACATGAAAGATTTAGTTAAATTGACAACATACAAGTCTAGAAAACATTTGAGAATTCATGGAGGAAAACAATAACAAATCAGATTTTTCATTTAAATAAAATCAAGCACATGTTTTCGGCTAATTGGAGGGCTAACGATACCCATCTACAGCCCTTCACTTTTTCAACATTTTGTTGAAAAAGTGAAAAAAAAAATTTTAAATAATGAATATTAATAATATTCCATCCATCCATCCATCCATCCATCCATCCATCCATCCATTCATCCATTCATCCATTTTCTAACACCTTGTCCCTAGTGGGGTCAGGAGGTGCTGGTGTCTATCTCCAGCTAATGTTCGGCGAGAGGCGGGGTCACCCTGGACAGGCCGCCAGTCTGTTGCAGTATTAATAATATTAATAACTTTAATAGTAATTATTGTCATAATAAATAATTAATAGTAATATTAACCAATAAAATAATTAGAATATAATTCTTGCTGCAGATAAGCATCACCACAGCATGATGCTGACACTGCCATGATAGCTTTGACCAAATAGTTCTAGTTTTGAATAATCTGACTGGAGAATATTGTAACTCCTGGTCTGACAATCGAGGTTGAATTGAAGCAGGTTTAATGAGCTGCTAGTGAGGAGTGGGTTCAATCCAATTACTCTAAAAACTGGACAGTTGGAAAAGGTCAGCAACAGTTGACCTTCTGAATGATTCTTCTATTTGGAAACACTCGAACTTTGCCTAGGTGACCGCTGACTCCAAGTCTCTGGTCAAGGCCTGATTTGCCTGATTTTGGTCTGTCGAGCAGATCTAGTGAGGATCTTTTCAATACAAATAATGAAGATCCCAGTGCTTTTTAGGACATACAGTGCTGCCAAAAATGTTTTAATTGTTTATACCAGGCTTCAGAAGCTGAAAGATAATTTCTTTCACATGATTACTTGGTTTCTGGTCTGATTAATCTGTTCAGGGAGAGAACTTATTTATCACCAGTGGACTCAAATCAAGTAGTAAAAACCATCTGAAGGACGATCAGTGGGAATCAGATGAACTTTAGCTTGAGAATGACTCACACCACAGGAAATACTTATAAACTTATTTTTAAATATTAATATTTTTTAGAAATTGACCAAAAGGTCAGATAACATTTTGACATAACACCAGCACTTCCACCATGACAAAGTGATAAAGTTTACAATTCTCTGCATGTCTTACTCGGCACCAGAGGGTGACTCTGCCAGCCTCGGCCACTTCCTGCACTGTGCGCCCCGACTCCTCCGCTCCAGGCAGAGGCAAGAGAACTCGGGACCCAGACTGTTTATGTCTGATGAAGAAAAAGAGAGAAAAACATGGAAGCTATAAATGGAAGAGAAAACGTAGGAAAACAACACAATAAATGATGAAAAAACACCTTTGTTGAATGTTTGTACCTGAGCCGCAGCTGAGATGCTGATTGGCCCACTTTCTCTGCGATTCGCTCCTTCAGCACATGGTAAGGTGTGTCCAGAGGGATGGACAGAGCCAGGTTGTAGGTGTAGTGAACCTTCACTACCACAGATCCCTCCTCTGCTGGCTGAGGGGAGCCAGCCTGCTAAGAGGAACAGACGGAAAGCAGAGTACTTGAATATTCTGCCACAATCTAGTTTTATTCTGATAGTTTTGTGATACTTTCTTACTGAGGATCTCCAAACCACTTCATCTGTTAAAATCAAAACAGAGCTGGTACAATGCGATGTGCACACAAACTGTCCAATCAGTCTGCCTGCCTTACTGTGGGGATTATCAGAGTTTTAGTATTGAGTTTAGATTCAGCTGGCTTAGTTTCAGAATTTTGCACTCCTGTTTTAAAGACAACAAAAAACTTTGTTTTTTGATGTCTTTGTTTCTTTTTGTGCATTATTATGTACCATTTATAACTCTCTCTATCCATGACAAACCTCACTTGGGCTAAGAAAAAGCATCCCAGTTTTCCTAGCAGTGCTCAGTGGGCCACTGCTTGTTTCTTCAAATGAAGAAGAAAATCACATAACAATCAAGTCAGACAGCCGTCTGATTTAGTCGTGTAAGAGCAGAGATGTACTCTAAACGGTGCATTTGGTCTGTAGTTCATGTTATGGATTTATTTACATTAATCTCACATAATTATTTTGGTTTAGTGATGACAGCTTACTTTTTGTGTTGAATTTACTTAATAGTTACAAATTTTTAACTTAAAGGAAATTTTTACTGGCGACATTGAAACAATTAAGTTCAATGCTGCATTCGTAGCCTACGTCCGACATCATGGCGTAAGCTTCACCAGGGACAGATCCTGTATCAACCAGGGCGTTGTGGCGGTGCAGTTGTAGAACACGACAAACATGAGTTGTTTTTTGCCGCCAACCCATCCTCAGATAAATTGGACTTCTCAGTCTGATCCATGTTGCCAAAAAACTAAACTTCGTGCATTTATGAACGTTTTTTTTATCACTATCATAGTCACAGAGGGTTACACAGGATTAAATTATATGCTTAAAGGCACAGCATTAGGTATTTTCCAGGCACATAGTTCCGATTTATGGCACAATCAAGTTAATATGTTACCTTCAGTTGCTATAAGATGATCTATATATTAAACATAACTTAAAAGAAATCTGACTTCTCAATTTGACTGCGTGAAATTGGTCTCTTTCCCTTTAAGATACTTCTGCTCTTTCTGACATTTTCCTTCCCCATGCCATCACAGCAACACTTCTCAATAATGTTGTTTACAACCATTAGGAGCATTGGACTGAGAAGTAGTTGTTATGATGACCTCAGCAGTCTCACAGTTCCACCAGGTGTTTGCTAATTGCTGCCACTAGTCTGAAGTAGCTGAGTGTGGGAGACGGAGGGACAGATGTCCTGTGAAACTGCAGCAATGAGGAGGAGCGATTAGGAATCTTTCAATCCCTTAAATCTTAAGGGACGTCATGAAAGAATCAAAGCAGCACTCCAGGTATGTTTTTGATGATGGAATAACATAACATGATATGAAGCTCAAAAAATTTGACTGATCACATTTGCATCATACTGACTAGTTTACCCCATGACTCTAGAATGAATAGTAGCCTTCTTATATATTCAGTTATACTGTAATACAATCTCTACAGCAAGAAGGACAACAAAGAGTCTCCTCAGCTTCCTCCTCTGACCTTAACCACCTCTGATCGCCTCACATACTGATTCAGTTGTGATGGTTACACAGCAACCTGTGTTCAGGTTCAAGTTTTTGTTTTTTCAATTAAACAATCAGGATCCCCCTAAAAGTGAGTCTATTCATGTCACATAAAAGAGGGAATTGATCTGTAGTATCTCTGGCTTTACTAAACATTTCTGTGACATAATTGGGACATATCAGTATTTCTCAACCTGAGATTCTCTCTGAAAAAACAAGTTCTTCTCAAGTCAGCAAAAATCCATTTTTTTGAGATCAGACAAAAAGTAAAGGAGAGCTCAGTCATTAGTACATTTGTGTTGGTGTGCACGCGTATGTGTGTGTGCTACCTTGTTGCTTGCTGCGTTGGCCGTGTACCTGGGGGGCCCTGAGGCTGGTGGCTGTGTGTGGGTGGCATTGTTGTAGGATGGAGGTGGAGTTTCTGTGGATGGACTCTCTGCGGAGAAAACAAGGTAAAATCAGTCTGATAGCAGGTCTGTTCATGGCCATGGATGTCAAAATAAACTAAATGCAAAGCATTGTTGTTGTAGGGTCCGCCCCCAGGAAGCAGCTCCAATACAAGCATCAGAAACATGGAGCTTTTTTTAACCGTTCTATGTTTTGGTTACAGTCATTACTCTTACACAACCAAAACACAGTTCAGTCCTGAGGCTCTGCACTGCCGCTTTATCATACAATTTATTATTTTTAACACTCAAGGTCACCTTGCATCATCAAACTTAAAAATAGACACAATATTAAAAGACCCAATAAACATAAACATAATATAAAACTATACATAAGACAGTAGCGAACAATCAGGACATAAGTTTTGAAGCTAGATCTAAATAAAGCTAGGATCTGCGGGTGCAGACGGGTGGAGCAACATGAGGGATGTGGTGGAGGTATGAGGTTGTGGACAACTTTGAAGGTAAGGAGGAGTATTTTGAAGTTGATGTGATGTGTGATGGGAAGCCAGTTGAGCTTTTGTCAGGTTAAAGTGTGATGTAATAAATTAAAGGTTCCTGTGAGATGATATGGTCAGTTTTAAGGGAACTTTTTAACCATTTTCATGGTCAAGTCAAACCGCAAAAATCGGTTCTCATTCTAACAGCTGTGTGACAAAAATTGCATCATATTGTTCTCAGCCTCATGCTGTGCGTCACTTCTTGTCACAACCCTTTGGTGAATATTTTGCCCCACTCTCCATGCAACACTATTGTATGATTGGTCTGAATTTCCTGACTATGTTTATTTAAGTGGAATACAATCCCAAATACTCAACCAGAGTGATTACACTTTAAAGAACGGTTGCTGCAACAAGAGAAGAGTTGCAATAACTTCACTATTACCAAATGAGTGGATGAGCTAAGGAAAGATCTGCAGGAAGTAAAGACAAACTTCACTTTATTCAGAAGGAAGTTGATGAACTGAAAGATAAACAAAGCAAGATAAATAATGGATTCAACTAAATGATATGTTTGAATGATATTCAGACATTAACCAAATCCATGTTGGTCTTGGATTCAAAAGCAGACAGTGTGGAAAACAATATTCTAATGAGTGGCATCCCAGAGGAGAAAATAAAACAAATTTTTGCAAACAACTTAAAGTTGAATTAGAGCAGGATGACGGTGGATAAAGAGCACAGAATTGGAAAACTCAGGAGTTAAAACTCCACTGGGCAAAGGCAGCACTGGCCTGTTTGACGCCATGTGCGAACAGTGTTTTGTAATAGGTACTGTTGATATTCAGATCCTCTGGTTGACAGCTTGGGGATGGGGAAGCTGGGAGTTAGTTGGTGGATCAACAATTGGTGTTGAATAATCTGTCCTGGTGTTTCTGTTTCACTGTGTCATCTCCCTGTAGTTGGCCATCAGGTGAGTTATAGCTCTCTATGCAGATAATTCTCCATTGATGCTCCCTCCTGTTCTTTAATTAACTTTGTCTTTGAAGCCATGAAAGGAGCTACTGCTGCTACTAACTTGGTTCACTTTACCTTAATATAGACAGAGCAACAGTGTTTTTTGTGTGTCTGCTCTGTCATCTCAAATTCCCAGTCTTTCTTAGAAGATGGTCACTCATATGGGAGGCTTTTTTTTTTGCTATGAAGGAAGAACATGCATATATCACATGTGCAGTCACTGTGCAGACACTGACTTAATGCAATCAGGTGAGTTTCCTCAGATAGAAAACACCTGACTGGGACAAAAAAGTAGAGGAGCTACAAACTAAGACTAGCAGGAGTGTGAGTTTTACCGCGAGGAGGAACCAGAGATCTCGACAGAGACTCTGGGCGACTCGGTGGCTTGTGTTCTGGAGGGAGGGGGATCCCAGTGGGGACGCGCTGTTGGAGAAACTAAGTTAAGTAAAACAGGAAATCTTGATATGTTTAACTATTTTGTGTGACAGACATTCTTGGAAGGTTTACAATAAATACTGGTTAGTGAGAAGGAAATAGGATAGTTGGAGTATTAATGGACATTTATAGGACGGAAAAACTTTACATTCTCCTTCTTAGATTTCTTGACATTTGCAGGTTCAAGGAGCGACACTGGCAGCAGTCCTCTCTGAAAGCAAAAGAACAAAGTTCTGAACTGCCCAGAATAATCAAGGAATTCAGTTAAGCACAGAATTAGTAACACCCCTGGCAGATTAAGGTTTAAGTAGTTTATTTATTTATTAATTTTTTAATTCAGGAAAAAAAACTTGTTTCTAAAGACACTAAAACAATGTTAAAAAAAACATTAAAATAGAAAAAATACTGACTATTTAGCTACATTTTATTAAAAAGGGCATTTCCAGCATTATTTTTACCACATTCAATAAGTACTAGCAGAATCTTTATTAACTTTAAAGGGCTTTAACCTTTTTCTGAGAAGCTTTTTGCATGTTTCATCTGGGACTTTTAACTTTGTTGCAGTCTGAAATGATCTGACTGTGTTTTGGAGTTTAACAGTAACTTTAGTCAGCTGAAGGGGATTGACTGCATGTTAATTCATTGCATGCTGTTTGATTTGATCTAGCTCTAATCATTGATGTCTGTTTGAAGAAAAGGTTCAAGTTAAACCAGTAGATAAAATAAGTTGAACATGCACCTGTTTCCATTGTTCTGTGCTTTTCCTTATCAATATCTGTGTTGCTATTTTATTAATTATAAGTTATGCCCTTTAATCTGACCAATAAAAAATCAGCTTTAACTTTGAATTCTAAATGTTTAATAAAATGTGATGATCTTTAGCTTCAATATGCAGTAACAATGCTGTGAGATTATATATGTTATGAAATAGTGCAATACCAATGCAATGTATTTAATGGAATTGCCTAAAAGAACAGGGATTTATTTTTGAGTAGGCATAAACTCCCAATATCCTTACAGACTATAAAGGACTTGTCCTCACCTGTCCATCCTGGATGACATTGATCATTCCATCTCTGTCCTCCTCTCCAAATAAAAACACCATGGAGCCTCCGGGGACAGTCAGTTGTCCTGGGCCCCGAGCCATGTAAGGAGCCCGCACACGCATGTATCGGGACTCCCTAACACACAACACAAATTCACACACACAAGGATTGATTTCTGAAATTATTTTGATCAGTTATGTTCAGTATTTCCTGCAGGATCATGGAAAACTCACTGGACACCGTCTGTCTTAGGCTCATAGAAACCAGGCTTCTGCACAGAAAGCAGAGTTAGAACATGGGTTCAGTGACCGACTGAAGTCTCATCAGATATAAAGATGTTCTGATCACACTCACCTGCTGCCTCAGAGGTTCAAAGCCTCCAAAATCATCATTAGGAATCATAGAAGAAATCACCTGTAGATTACAGCATAAAAGTTAAAAATCCAGAAGGAGACTCTGGATATCCAAACTTCCACAAAATTGTATTTCTACCTATGAATATCAATAGCTGATATTTTCATCAACATGAAATAATTTCATTATTGCATAGTTATTAAATGTTTTTCTATAGAGAATGTGCTGTAAACCCTTCTGCCACTGAAAAAGTCTAACTAGTTAGTAGGAACTGTCTACTGAACTTGCTGTTGCTGAGATATGCTTTACAGATACACCGTTAATACTGTAAGTGTGGAGTCATCTATTGATATTTGCCTTCCAAGCTGTCAGATTTCAATGATCTCTTGATTAACAGTTTTCCAGACTTACTGAAGGCTTGGGGGTTTTGTTGGGACTCTAATAGTTTTCACTCACATTTAGTCCAGCCTCATATTTTATGTTTACTTAATCTTCTTCACTCCATACACAGTAGCACTAGCTAGTAGCACTAGCCTCTCTGTTCTGCTGTGTCTCCTGACAGACCAGCTGCTGTCATTGACTCTGTGAACTCAGTTTTTCTTTAGCAGAGAAACTATTCCAGTTTATTCAGTTTTCTGATAAAAAGGAAGTGGTTGGATTGCTAATCAGTCAGTGACTTGATGCTTGATTGATAACTTTGTACCACCTGCCATTCTAAACTGAATTTGACTCAAAGTTAAATGTGTCTATTTGATTGAATTGTAATGAATTGATCCAAATAAATTCTGACCCAGCTACTCTTTTCCAGTCCAGATTACTATTGGGCTATTTATTCTCTCTGAAAACTCCAAATGGATTTAATGTAATCTGTATTGATGACAGATTGTGAATATCTAGCAAGTCCCTGAATCATCACCTTTGCCTTCCCCAGGAAGTCTCTTTGGTGCAGTTGCTCAATTTCCTGTTTTCTGGGACGAAACACCGACCCCACTGGTACCAGCAGAGGGTCCAGGACCTCCCTCCTCTAGAAAGCACAAATAAGTGACAGTTCAGTGCTAATATTCTAATGTTAATATGTAATGTCATAACATACAAAGCACAGTTATTTAAGCCTGCAGTTAAGAACAAAATTGCTTAGACCCCTTTCATACTTAGGCCTGATCTTCCCATTACACCAAGAAGTTTGTTCTGACTGGAAAGTAGACATTTCAAAAACGACATGTAAAACACACATTTAGTATATATATATATATATATATATACATCTTCTAACACCCTTGTCCCTAGTGGGGTTGGGAGGGCTGCTTGGTGCCTATTTCCAGCTAACATTCTGGGTGAGAGGCGGAGTCACCCTGGACAGGACCAGTCTGTCGCAGGGCGAGAGACACAGGACAAACAACCATGCACACACATACACACCCACCCACACACACACACACACACACGCACACACACACACACACACACACACACACCCGCACACACACACACACACACACACACACACACCTAGGGAGGATTTGGAGAGACCAATTAACCTAACAGTCATGTTTTTGGACTGTGGAAGGAAGCCAGAGTACCCGGAGAGAACCCACACATACACGGGGAGAACATGCACACTCTGTGCAGAAAGACCCCTGCCTATTACCAAGGCAAGCTACCAACTGCGCCACTGTGCAGCCCTTATATCCCACATTTGTGTGCGAATGGGTGGGCACATGTTCATTCTAAATCTGAATTTTATTAGTCAGTTTTCATTTGTGTATTTGGCAACTAAATGTGACTATGCAGCTAAAAATAAATAGTAAACTGTTTCATGCCCAGGTCTGAAGTAAAGACTGCAGCACTCACTTCAACGCTCTTCAAAGCCACCTCAATATTTCCCCCTCGTCCTTGTCCTCTGTCCTGAGTGGCTGGCAGCAGCTTGTCCATGGCTGACTCCCATTGGCCCATCCGACAATATGCTGCTGCTGTATTATATAATATCTAGAGAACAAATTACAACAAGAAATTTCAGTTCCATCACTTAAATATTGATTTTATTTCCCGGGTGTGTAAATCTCTCCGAGAGGATATTTGGCTTAAGTTACAGCAGCAAATATCATTGATGTGATTACTCTAATATTTCTTTCCTGGTAAATTCACTTTGTGGTTTTGGAACAAAAACAGCTTTGCACAGCAGTTCCTACTCCACAGGGAAATCTGTTCTGCAAACAGTGATAGAAAAACACATTACTTTTCCAGCAGCCATTAAGATTACTGGAATAATGATTATGCCTAAAAAGGACTTGCATATATACTGTATGATAATATTGCACTAGTGTACACTTGAATATCATTGTACTGAGGACTTTACTCTTAGATAGACCTCAGTATGAATCTGGAGCGTTTTCTATGGACGCATGAGGCAGCCTCTGCTTTTTCATCCAAAACAATAGTCCCCCTATAGGCTGATCTCTGGAATGATGAGCTCAACCTCCCAGCATTCTGTCATAAAATCATGAAAGGATTTCTCTTACTGTTTACCATAATGGACAAAGCAACACAGAAAAAAAAGAAAAGGGTGAAAATAGTGATTGACTTTTTTTTTTTTTGCAAAATAACTGCACTAAAAATTAAGCATGTCTTGGTTTTTATTTATATAATTATTTTACTGGCAATTTTATTAATGTTTTATTATTATTATACCATCATTGTTAATTTTGTGTCTTGTTTTATCTTTTATCTACCTGTGATATTGTGATTGCTGTGGAGCAGTTTGGTCAGCTGGGGTTCTTGTAAATGTGCTATATCAATAAACTTCGAGAAAATAGAAAACAAACTTGTAGCACAGACTGTTTCACGACTGAGGAGCAATACGGGGGTCATTTCTCCTCACTGCAGTAACCTGCCACTAGCACCCTCTAGGAGAGGGACATCTGATGAAGAAATGCACATCCTGTCTTCTTATTTCATTAATTCTATTACAAAAACTAAAACGTAAACACAGGCGCACACATGTTGTGGGGACTCCCTGCTGCTGGTGGGGACCATAGCCTGGTCCTCACAAGAGGAAATGTTGTTTTTGGGTTTAGGACTAAGGTGTGAATTGAGTTTTGGTTAAGGTTAGACTGTAGAAATGAATGGAAGTCAATGGATGGTGAGACAAACGTGTGTTTTTGCGTATGCACGAGTCTGAATTTCAGACCTGCCAGTAGTAGAGTTTGTATCTCAGTCCCAGCTGTCTGTAGTCAATGACGGCGTTCCCTCTCATGTGCTCCTGTGCCCAGATACAGTCTGACAAAGCCTCCTCCGACCTGGACAGTGCAGCATGCACAGAGCAATGGATGAATGGTTGTCATCTGATACATGGGTCAAGCTAGGCTTTAAAGAAGCCCACACAAGCACAAAGACTTGATCGTTTCTATCAATAAGTTTTATAGTTTTTTAGTTTTAAAAATTAGGCCACTGGTCCCCAGCCCTAGGCCTTGGGGCCCGCTGTCCTGCCTGTTGTAGATGTTTCCCCACTCCTACACAGCTGATTCAAATGATTACGTTACCTCCTTAGAATGCCTCCAAATGCTGTTGAAGTCTGTTAATCACTCATTCATTTAAGCCAGGTGTGCAACAATAAGGTAGCACCTAACACATAGAAGACAGCGGTCCCTGAGAACCAGGACTGGGGACCTCTGCTGTAGGGAACACAGGAACTATGTAAAACAACCTGACAAGGGCCAGCAACACACCAATCATACAGCCAGAACTACAATGGAAACATTTAGATCACAGTATATTTATGTCTTAGAATGGCCCAGTCAAAGTCCAGACCTATGTTCTATGGAAAATAAATGGTAAGATTTGAAATCTGATCGTCACCCATGCTCTCCATCCAGTTTGACTGAGCTTGGATCATTTTACAAAGATTACTGAACCATAAAATATCCCTTTAGGGAAGCTGAATACATAAACACTCCACACTTTTCTGATTTTACTAGTAACAAAAAAAGAAGAAAAACACATGCATCATTTGTTCATAAACTTGTTTGCTTTGTTACTCTGGAAACATAAAATCAAAGTAAAATTCACTGAAATTTGTAATTGTAACGTAGTAAAATGGAAAAATATTCAGTTGAATAAATATTATTTCAAAACACAAATAACCAGCCAGGTTTTTCTGAGCCAGATGTTCACATTCATGTAAAATGAGTGGAGTAGGGATCAAAGGATCAGTAAAAATCATCAGCATCACTGCAGAGTCATCAAAGCAGAAGCAGATGCTAATCTGCTGCCTGTCTCCTGTTATTGAGTACATCGAGTCCATATTTTAATATTATTCTTTCAGACTAAATATTCTTAATAGGGGACTAAGTCATTTGTTTCAGTGAGTGGAGTTACTGTAAATGCCTTGGTTTATTTTCTCTCATTCTACCTCTAAGGTATTACATCATTTAGTGAAGTTTCATTCCTTCTCACTCATCAAGCTTTATAGTAGCTGCAGGTGTTTCTGAAGCCTAAGGAGACTGACCTGTTCATCTGCAGCATCACAGCTGCTCTCTGGAAGAAGGCAACAGCAAGCCGCTCATCCTTGGCAATGGTGAGGTCTAAACACTGAACATGACAGTTGGAATAGAACAAGTTAGATGTTTTTAATCAGGGTCCAGGGCACAACCCACCAGATGCCTCTTTAGGTTTCAGGAGGATTTTGCATTCATTAGAACCTTTGCTAGCCTCTTTGCTTTCAAATTTTCATTTACCTTTGACATTTGATTAATAAAATACTTTTTTCAGACACTGTTTTTTATATGTGTTCAGCAAATTATCTTTGCCTTTATAGAAACAATTTTAAGGGAATCATAAATCATCATGGTCATATATTTATCTATATACTGCTTTAAAACCAAAGGGCAGCCAACGTGCTGCACAAGAAATAAAAAACAAAAAGAGTAGAAAATTAGTTAAAGTGTCAAAAATGGTATAAATAAAACAACAATTAGTGATAAAAGGAAAAAACCAGGTCTGGTTTTTAACCATGGTGCTGCAGAGAGGTGCTGCTCTCTGGAATTAAAAGCGAGTTTAAAAAGATGAGATTTAAATCTAGAACATGAAAAACATCTTGCATGAAGATTCAGTAAATCTAGTTTTTCTTGACAAATTTTGTATTCCCTATTAGTCCTGTTGCTTATGTTTCCAGTTTTTTAACGTTGCGATGCCAAAAGTCACATATTGTTTTTTTGCTGCCTGCACAGCGTGGCTGCTGATCAGCTGCTCTCATCTGATGCTCCTCACTGTTGCTTTGAAATGTATAGTCTATTGTTCACATTCTGACCAAATATGTAATGTTGTGACAATTAAGGTAATATTTGTGAATGCTGTTGACACAAACCCTGAGAGCCATGTCCAGCTGTCCCAGAGCCAGGTGGGCCGATGCGGCATTGAAGTGTGTGCGAGAAGTCTGCTCCGGGATCTGCTGGAGCTTTGCCAGAGCTCCTTCCCAGTCGTTGGCATCCACTGCCTGCACAGATTCATTCCAGAGCCGCAGTAACTCGGTGTAAGGCATTCTGAGCAGCAGAGACTGGACCAAGGAAACACACACATTAATACACGTCTTTGTGTTTCTTTGGTTTTAAATGATTTTCACATTCTGGCCTCCAGTCTAAGAAGTAGGTTTCATTTAACTTTCATGTGCAATTTTAAGAGTTGAATTAATAACCACTTTTCTTTTCTGTATATGTTGTCCTAAACTTTGAATAGTTAAAAAATTCTCCAGTGTAGTTAAAGAGCCACATCGTCCACCTCAAAACCTTCCCGTGTTATTTGCAACCCCAACGCCAAAAATAGAACCACCATAGAAACAGGATGTTTCTGTGTAATTACAATAAGAATTCATAAGTGTGTTTGTCTACAGGGTCAATAAGCACCTAATAAAGCATTTAGTCAGCACTTAGTTAAGACATATTTAATAAGTTGGAAAATGCTGTAAGTTTGAGACAGTTACACCGTCTGGGAACGGCTAAAGGATTAAAACTGCCCAGGTTGTGGCAGCCAGATTCCATTTGATATTAAGCACTTGAAAGTTAACCAAGCTGGTTTTTCCTGTCTCATTCACTATTAAACACTAAAACGATGTTTCACCTGACAAACAGAAAACTGAGTCAGGAGTTTCAGGTTTCTAAGTTGATATAAAAAAAAATTAATTCCAAAGAAAATTTCTGTGAAACCAACACAACCCGTTCTCCCCCTGGGCCATTTGTAAAAAAAAAAAAAAAAAAAAACATATCTCCCATTCTAAGCAAAATGTGAAGAAATTCAGTTCCATGTTTCAACAAGACAGTAGTTGAGAACATATTTCTATTTTCTTGAGATGTTAGGATGTGTGGATTGGTCCAAACAAAGTCCCACCACAGTATCAGAACTAATAAGTGAGACATTGTCAGAACAAAAACAAGTCCAACTGTTCAAAGCTCAGGGATCCCATCCTGAGAATCTACACTAAGCATGGCTAAACTTCTGAGTAGTTCACTAACAGAGCTTATCATCAGCGTGGGATAAAAAGGAGAAAAGCAAAAACCAACCATTCAAAAAAACTTCAAGTTTAGGAAATTTAAATTAGAAATGAAATCAGTCTGTTGGTGTTCTTTTAAGCTAATAAATTCTTGATAGTTTTCCTGAAGTACTTCATATTCCAGGAATATGAGGCATTCAAGGAATATTTCCTAATAACTCATTCATTGTCTGCAAAACTCCCTTTCAACTCAGTTAACACAAGAATAAAAATCTCACCTTTCACTTCAGAATGAGAGGTTGAAATGGTCCTGGCAGTCCTGCTGTCTGCTCCCTGTGTGCCTGCTGTGCACAAAACTGTGCTCACATGGAAGTGTGAGGAAAAGAAACTGGCCTCATCATTAGTCTCCACCCAGCTCCTATAAGGAAATCTTCCATCCACATTCCCCAGGGAGACACACCAGTTGTGGAATTCACCTGCTTTATGTCGCACGTACACACAGAAGTGAGCACATTGATGAGCAGTATTATCAACTAACTGTAACAATAAGCTTCACCTCAAACTCAAACTGCTGGTAGACCTGAGCAGCCATGATCCATATGAACATCTTTTTTAATCTCTGGGGTTAATAGAGGTTTTTGTTTCCATTCTAATTATGGAGAGTCACTACATTATTGTTCATTACAGTAGAGACTGTAATTACTGTGTGAGTTGACATCATAGCTCTGCTGGGAAATCTCAGAGGACTAAGACAAACCTTTGAGCTCACAATGAAGGGCTTGTCTCTGAGGAGGAAGTCAGGAGCGAAAATGAGTCTACATTCCAGAAGTGAGCCATAAACTGAATCAAGACAAACACTTCACCAGACACAAGGGAAAAAAATAGTCTTTTCCCAGATCAGGGCTTTCTCTGCTTGGCCAACCTGTTCCACTGGTAGAGCGGTTTCCAACAGGCTCCGCCCACCACAGGGAGATCAAAAGAAAATGCCAAGCAAGCATCACAGCCAGGTGTTCACATTCTTCTGTTGAACAGACCTGGCAGTGCAGACGTGCCAAATGTAATTTTCAAAGAATACAGAAACACAATGAACAAGCAATATTTTATTTACACTCAACAATATTAACTTTTTGATTTAACCCATTTAAACTCACCGGTCACAATACTGACCAAGAAATTTCTTTCACTTTCAAGGACACCAAAAAAGCTTGCTGATAAAATTTTCAGTTAATGTTCAGCAAATATTGAACGTTTAGAGTGTTTGGATAATATTTAAGCAGTATCACATGTTTGGAGTAAATTATCACATGAACAGAGCTGTTTATATCTTGGCTGCACCTTGGCGAGAAGAAGACAGCCACAAACCTCCCAAAGAAGAGGTTAGCAATGTAGGTTTAAATAAACATTTGACAAAGGTTTTTGGGGTACATCATCTTTGAAGTGTCTACTTATGATATACACCTTTGCATTTACAAAAATTGTTTCGGTGTATGAGCAGGATGTGTAAACATGTTGACGGTCACAATAGTGATCGGTGGGACAATACATTTTATCTAGGTGCGCTTATTTAAATACATACCATATTCTTCCAATTTCAAATGTCTTTGTTTTTAATATTAATTTTGAGTGTGGTTCTAGATCTGTTAGACTTAGTGATGGTCAGACAAAGCATGCAACAATGTAGTTATGAGGAAGATGGAATCCTTACTGATTTTGGTAGTGGTGGCTTAGACATGGACTATAAGGGAAAGATAGGCCTTTTTCAATGCCTGATTTTGAATGCATATGATTAGTTAATGGGAAAAGAGGATGATCTCCCCTTTCACCAGTCATATGGCACTCTTTAACCACCTGCAAAAGTTTATGATGAAGGGACAATTGTCTCTTTGATGTACCCTTTAAAACTAAAGAGGATCCAAATGAGGGTCTGACACAAGATGAGAAACTGCTGGTCCACTAAAAAGACAACAATATTTTCACAGTAGAAACAATGAGCACATGAGAGGTGTAGACCTTCATGACCAGAACCCCTCATGGCACAGAGTCATGATCAGGTGCAAGAAGTCTTGGTGGCCCATTTCAAAAGCACACTTGAAAATAGGATGACTGCAGCTTAGGAGGTTGGAGTTTATCTTGTAACTGATGGGCTGCCTGCTGGAAGACCCACTTTGGCTGTGTCAGTCGTTGTGGCCTGACACAAGAGGACAATTCACCCGCCATGCCTGCTAGTGGTAGTCAGAAGACCTGGTGATGCCAGGGTATGACTGCCTCACTTCTGTCAAACCGTACCAGTGAAGCTGTAGCTACAATATAGTAGCTTACTGCTATCAGTGTGTTAATGTGTGTGTGAATGGGTGAATGACTAAATGTGGTGAAAAGCATTTTCAGGTCATTTGGACTTGATAAAGAACTATATAAGTACAGGCCATTTACCTTTTAGATATTATTTTAAAAATGTGTCGTAGGAGGGACGGCCGTTTTACTCATCTTCTCATGGGTTGTGGCTTATTATCTTATGCAAAGGCTTGGCACAAAGTCAGTAGGTCATGGAAATAGATTTCAAATGGACACTTCTCTTCAAGATGTGACCAACACACTTACTGGTCAGTCAATGCAAGAGTCGTTTCCAGAGATGTTGCTTTTGCACCGCTCATGCCTGGGAGAAATTCAAGGCTTTATTGCACATTGAGTGCTTCAAGAAAGATCATGGAAAGTAAGGAGGGGATGAAATAACCCAAAATTGAAGAATACCAAAGTCACCAAATGGTGAGAAGGAGCCAAACAACTGGCCTTTGATTCCAGGCCTTGGGGTTCGGTATCCTGCAACTTTCAGGTGGATGACCTCCTCAGTATGCAGTCCAGTTATCCAGAGTTCTGCTAATCACCTGATTCAGGTGAATTGAAGCAGAGACGGATGGAAAAGATGCCTGACACCGGCCCTCAATCCCTGGAGTTGAAGACCCCTGGACTAAGTTTATTACTGCATGAAAGTGTAACTGACAAATATTCATGATTTTCAATAACATAAATGAAGGCCTCTACTATGGATGTTATCTTTATGATCTATGTTAATGGGATAACATAACACTACAACTGACTGGAGTTCAGTATAATTATGCATAAACACTCAAACACTCAAATTTAGCTTGGTTTAGAATATACAGATAGTCAAATTTATACTTTACAGAGCAAATGTTGCACTAACATAATGCAGTGGCAAGGTATGTTCAAATAAACCTTTAATTAATCTTGTCTATTTGGAAAAAGCACTTTTAGCTCATCTTAATAAGACACCATATTATCCCACCGATCACAATTGTGACTGATCATAAAACACACTTTTTCTTATATTTTTCCACATTTTTTATTATTATTTCCCCTTGATTAGTTCAAAGGGCTATAAATGACATCTGATTTCAATATTTTCATGTCTGGGAAAAATTGGGGATTCAATGGGTTAAATGTGATTTTTGTCAATGTTTCTTTGTGATTTGAAGCAGAAAAGTGGACTCTGGATTAATGGTAAAAGGTTACTTGGTCTGATTAGTCCATGTTTTGTTTAGGATGATATCATAGACATATTCAACAAATTAGAACATTAAAGTACGGTAATATAGAAAAAATATATATTTATAAAAAGAAAATGTGGGCTAAATTGAGAAGTTTGTTATTTTCAAACATTACACAACAGACTTATCGTGACATTCTAATTTCTTGAATATGATGGTATTATCATGTTGATGTAGAACATGAACTGATGCGTTCAACTGTGGTGATCTTAGAACAAATCTAGGACTCTTTCACTCTGTGGCTCAGTTCATTGTTCAGCAAGAGCCCAGATGAGGTGGAAACATTAGTAGGCTAATTCTAGCAGAGTCCAGAGATCCACAGTCATTTGAACAGAGCACCTTTTCCCAGAGAAATGCAGATTTGTGAAGTGCATTACTAGCTAATAATTTAGTTATTAGACTGTTGTATCTTCAGAGCTATAACAGGCGGTGTGAATGCTTTTCTGATTATTGTTCTACTTTTCATCCTATTTTCTGATGTTGATGGCTGTTTAACACTTCCCTGATGTGTGTGTGTTTGGTCTTTCTGATGCTGTTTATTCGCTATTGTGCTGAACTATTTATACCCAGAGCAGCAGGGTTTATACTGAAAACTGACTGAGGGTGGATTTACTAAATATGAGACTTCTGAAGGAAATAATTTGCGCAAATTTTATTTAAGGGTATCTTATTAAACGGTGTTGTAGTGCACCCTTTCTCAATCTATGCAACAACCAGGTTCGTTTTGCCAGCTTTGGGACCCCGACTATTACATTCCTGAGAGTTTTACATTGAGAAATAACGTGTTAAGTATAAAACAAGGCTTTAATGCCAAAAACGATCAAATGTTATGTGATGATACAAACGGAACAGATACAGATAATTCACCGTCCAGTGCTGGGCCACTAGTATGGAAGTAAACTCAGGGATGCAACCGAGTGAGGCAGAGATTGTGACGCCAGGTCTGAATTGATCTTCTCCTCATTCTGCAGACTCTCTAAGAAGCATTGACCTGCTTAATTAGTTGTTTGTTTGTTTTGTTGTTGTTTTTTGTCGTGTGACTGGCTACAGGAGCTCCATCAACTGGTGTGTAGCAGATCTACCGAGCTGCACCTGAATGCACCGGAGAATTTCACACAAGTCACGTGACAGAAGTCATGTGACTGAAGTGTTTGGTGCAGCTTGTGTCACGTTAAAAGTCAAAGTGAACGCGGTGTGAGTTTTGGTAATTGTATCGCTGAAACATGACAGCTGGATTCATCTTTTTCACAGTGACAGTAGTTGTGTTTTCCGACCCTCTTCATGGCCTCTCACACACCTACTTCCAGGTAATGTTTCATTTCATTCTGTGTGACGTTTAGTAACTGTTTTGAAATCCCAGCTTCCCCTCATCTCAGTCCGCCTGCTGTGTCTTCTTCAGAAGATTTTTTAAAAATTTTTTCATCAATAATTTACTAGAGCGCTGTTAACCTTGTAGCTGTAAAACGACCTGTTATTGGGTATCCTTCAACTGAGACGTTCTTGATGATAGTTTTGATTTGATCCTAATATTTAAAACAGAGTTAATTAAAGTCATTTATGGGCCAAACATTCATTGCTCTGCGGTTTATTTAATCTGTATCATGTTGTGCTGCTCATTTCACTGCTCCAGGCCACAAAGCCTGCAGGTTCATCAGATCCCCAGTTCACTGAGAAGTTCTTCACCCAGACTTTGGATCATTTCAACTTCAACAGCATGGGCAACGGAACGTTCAGCCAGCGATACCTGATCACAGGTACAGGCAGTTTCCTGTAATACATGTTATAAACTGAACAGCAAATGATTAACATGAATCTGTTGTTCCCTGCTGCAGACCAATACTGGAAGAAAGGCTATGGTCCCATCTTCTTCTACACCGGAAATGAAGGCGACATCTGGGAGTTTGCTCTGAACTCTGGGTTCATCACAGAGTTGGCAGCTCAGCAGCAGGCACTGGTCATATTCGCTGAACATGTAAGAAAAAACTGTCAAAAAGAGCCACCAATGTGTTGGAGGCAGCCAGGTTGAGGAGATTTTGGTGGATCATGTGAGGAGGAAAAAGGGGAAGTAAATGTTTAAAGTTTGACTCGGTTTGTCAGCTGATCTTCATTTGCCACGAGTCAAACTGTGCAGGACAGTTTGGTTCACACACCTCAGCTGCAGCCAGAACAGTAAATTGTAAAAACACCTCATCCGTTTTCTTGCTTTTTAACATTTTAGTCACATTGATTGTGGTTAATAAAGTCCATTATGTAATATTGTTTGTTCATTTAGCAGTGTGGTTTAGAAGGTTATTAGTTTAAATTAACTATTAATTAGAGTACATGTATTCAGTGTGAACAAAGCCCCTACTATCAGAAATATGAACACAAGTCCTGGTGAAACAATTAGAATTATTTTTGTCATCATTTACAGTACATAGGATGGTAAGAAGATATGAGGTCAGCAACTCTTCATAATAATCAGTTGTTTATATTTTTTTTGTCCTACCATCACAAATGTAAACACAGATTCTGGATGCTGGTAGGCCGTGTGAGCAGTGTGCTGCTGATAGAGGCTGGAACACTTCAGCTGTCAGATGTTTCTTTTTCTTCTTTTTTCCTGAAAACTTTAGTTGATTTAACTGCATCATAAATATTAAACAGTGAGCATAAACCAGCTATCAAAATAAAATCATGCAGTCATAATAACAATAAGAGAGGCATTCAGATATTAAAGACTAAAAACCAGCAAATAATGAAGAGCCTCAACAAAATAAATGAAATGATCCATGTTCTGAACAAAAATGTGAAAATGTTCTGAAACCGAGAAGTTTTCTTTTACGTATTTTTTACGTAAAGGGGTTAGGTTTGTATTTATTTATAATCAACATTAAGAATCAAATATTTTCAAATAAGGATCAAGTTTATAATCATAATTGTTAAATTCTTTTCTGTACAACTCGGTCCATACGTTATAATGTTGTTTGTTTACAATGGCAATAACAAACCCCACATTAAAACTAATTACAAAACCCATTAATAACCTCAAAGCAAACAAATCAGTTTTCCCAACTCTCAACTTAAAACAAACAAACAAAAAGCAGTCAGCACTGTTCAAATCGTATTCACTTCTGGTATCGATCTAAATCATTTTAAATATTTACTCCTGCCATATTCTGAGAATATCGTCTGTTTGAATGCGGTTTGGGTTGTAGCGCTGAGTTTGATGCATTCAGCGGCTCTGATAGAGGCTGCAGTCTGTGCTCCATCAGCAGGCCCAGCAGTTTGCTGTTTGGTTCTCAGTCTGACAGTGTGAACAGGTCTTCTCACAATCTGTGCTGATGACTGACAGTGGTGCGGTGTCTCCCCGGATTCATTTAGAGCTTTTCAGCTACCCTTGGTGAATAAAAAAAGAATGAATATGTTGAAACGTATGTCATGAGCACTGATGAGGACGGTAGAGGATCTGTTGGAACATTGTTGTAGTGAATGGCATCATGGACTCTTTAAGTAGCAGAACATTTAAGCAAAAACTAGGGATTCTACCAGTAAATGGGTCATTGTTTCTCTTAACTGGACAATGTTCCAAAACATTTGGCCAGATCAAAAAAGTCAGCCTTCTTCCATGGACAAAACCGGTACTGGATCTAAATCCTGTAAGACAGCAGATAATTAGAGAGGACTCTGGAATAGTGAAACTGCCTCTCTGCTGCTCTGACCATGTGAAATTATGACTGCTGTGCTGCCTGGCCTTTTGTTTCTGTCTGCTCTTTGTGAACTTGACCTTCCACACCTCAAACTAAACATCGGATGAAAAACGTTTTATTTAAGGCTTTTTCCATGTCTTCAGTAAATGTGATCAAAGCAGTACATTTTTCCTTCAATCTCTGTTGCTGACGTAAGATTTTCTTTTTAACTAATGTGTATGTTTTAATAATATTTCTCTCATGCTCATATTGTTGTCTTTTTCAGAGATATTACGGCAAATCTCTGCCGTTTGGGAAAGAGTCCTTCAACATCCCTCAGGTGGGTCTGCTGACGGTGGAGCAGGCCCTCGCTGACTACGCCGTCATGATCAGGGAGCTGAAGGAGCAGCTGGCAGCCTCACACTGTCCTGTTATTGTGTTTGGTGGCAGGTGAGACCTACAGCAGTAGGTGTTCACCAGGTACTGTAGTTTATCAGATAACATCTTCCCGTCTCACCCTGTTGCTGCAGCTACGGCGGAATGTTGTCCGTCTACATGAGACTCAAGTATCCCAACATGGTGGCCGGCGCCCTGGCGGCCAGCGCCCCCATCCTGTCCACTGCTGGTCTCGGAGACGCCGCACAGTTTTTCAGAGACGTCACAGCTGTGAGTCACCAGCATGAGCTCTCTGTCAGAGACAGCCGACTTTATACGGAGAGTCTTTGCTCTGAACTATTGAGCAGCTTTGCTTGTGTGTAGCTGCAGTTCACTGTTAATGCTACTAAGTCAGAAGGTTAAGGTTTAATTCAGTTTAGTTATAAAACACCAGAGATAATAATCAAACCAGTAACAAATGCATAATCTGTTTTTCAGTGTAACATCTGGACCTCTGGACATTTCTGATTAACTTACTTCTGCTTGTGGAGGTGAAAGAATGAAATCGTAGAAACCTGTTTAATTTAAATGACAAACCTGTCAAAAACAACTCAGAGGTTCTTTACTTTATTACTGGAGGCCAATTTAATACTAACAAGATTAAATTACTTCCTAAGCAGGTTCTGTTTTAGAGGTTCTGATCCAAAAACAATAACTTATTGTTTTGACTGAATTCAAAAGCAGAAAATTTCAGATCATCCAAGAATTAGTTTCTTCAAGACATACTTGTTGTCTTCCTAACTGATTGGGTTAATAAAGATTTTAGGATGACTGTAGCAGAGTATCTTTGCTATTGCCATGGAAACCTTTCTGATAGCAAGACTTCTCTGTTATGTATTCTATCTGAACAAAAAGGTCTCAGGATTAGATTAGACTGAATGACACCAGCACTTTGAACTGCCTTGTTGCTGCGGATGGTCTAGATAAATAAAATTACCTTACGTAACTGCAGGTAGTTGTATAAAGAAAACCTTTTATTTTTCAACCTGATGTAATTTTTTTTTCTTTCTTTAAAAGTTTTTATTTTAACAAAGATTTTTCTCTATGAACTGAAAATTAGGATGTCAACCTGTGAGATGCTGAATGTGATTTTTATTTATTTATTTTTAAAAAATATTTTTTTTTACAGGATTTTGAGAACATCAGCCCTGAATGCAGAGATGCTGTGAGAGGAGCTTTCCATCTGTTAAAACAATTAGCTGATCGCCAAGGTGAGGAGCTCTGCCATGAACAACTTTCTGAAAATCACAGAAAAATTTACAAAGTGAATTCTTCCCAACTGCCCACACAATGAACAGCTTTATTTGTTACAAAACATGCCATTATTTGGAATAAAGGCGTGTTGTTCTGCTGGTGCCAGATTACAGTAGCATCCAGTCAGAATTTGCTCTCTGCAAGCCGCCGGCGTCTCCTCAGGACATCCAGCAGCTCTACGGCCTGCTGAGGAACGCCTTCACCATGATGGCCATGCTGGACTATCCCTACAGCACCAGCTTCATGGGCAACATGCCCGCCAACCCTGTCAAGGTCAGCTTCACAGACACGACACGCTGCTTTTAGGAGGTACAAATGTTTAATATTTATTATTGTGATGACTGAAGAAGCCACTCTGGTGTCTTTAGCTGCAGACATGGAATGACTGGAAGGCTTTTATTTAAAAAATGGATCTGGTTGGCAAAATTCAAGCAAACATTTTTTTTCTAGAATCCTAAAATAATTACATGTTCATAGTGTTCATTTCATGTTCATTTGTTAAACTTAATATGTTCAGAAACAAATGGCAACTAAGGATTTTTAGCTTCATTGTCATCTGAAAATGTTTCTGAAACACATTATTCCACTACAACATGTCTTAGAAACTCCAGTCTGGTTTTAAATGTGATCACAGTACAGAAACACTTAGAGTTATTGTGTTTAATCATCTCCTTGGATGGAGGGACATTGTTATTAGATTTAAGTGCAGCGTTCAATACTATTGACTGTGACATCCCTTTATTTTGATTGCAGCACTGTTTTGGTGTTAAGGGTACAGTGTTGGATTTGTTCTCATCACAAATCTAACATTTTGTAAAACAGAAGTTTTTCTGTTCATCCCCAGCAGTGTTCTGTTCAGCAGATCTAAATTATGGGGTCCCTTAAGGTTCAACCTTAGGCTGTATTTTGTGTTCATATTATTCTTGCTGAATTTTGGACTCACTTCCAGTGTCTTCTTTCACTGATTTGCAGACGACGTACAAATATACCTGCTCCTAATGAAATGGCATGATAAAGATGATTCCCTACAGTCTTTGACAGATTGCTTAAAGGAAGTTACATTATGGATGAACCAATTTTTTTTTTCACTTGAATCAAAATAAAACTCAAGTTATATTGTTTGGCAAAAAAACCTTATTAACCTTATGTGTTTTTATCTGTGGTTTTATGAATACTGTACAGCACTTTGGTTCAGTTAATAGTTGTTTTTAAAGTGCCTTGTAAATAAATTAACATTGGTTTCAGTTTTGATGTGTTTTATGGACGCTGAAAGCTTTTGTGAAGACAATCTGAGTCTCAGATTTGCTGCAAACCTATCTATGCAATTTGTGTCTTTTATTTCTAAAATAGTCAGTGAGTTGGAATATCTGATGTTGGCATCATGTTTAGTTTATGTGAAGCTGCTGAACTGGTGTGAAACTGATTTAAAAAAAAAAAAGTTTCTATTTTCCTTCAGGTGGCCTGTGGAACCATGCTGAGAGGATTGGATCTGCTGGCTAACCTCCGAGACACCGCAGGTTAGCCAGAGAATCTGCTTCTGTAACACGTTTTGATAAATCTCACTGCTTGATCGTCCTGCTTGTGTTCAGCATCGTCCAATCAGCTGCTGATTGAACAATTATTTGAGCAAAGATTTCCCCTGAAACCAGTGCTGATGGGTGAAAGGATGCATCACTCTGTCCAAGGCACCTGAGATGTAGTTACTGGGTGCAGACACTAGAGGGTAGTGGTTTGCTTCATGGTCAGTACAATGCACCTTGTGGAAAAAGGCAGCAGACAGTGACAGTGCCTCGCATTGTAAACATTCTTGTAACGGTTCAGAAAAAAATTGTAGCAAAATGAAAACAAGTGAACACGAGGTGAGGAAGCCATGTCTGTTCAGTAACCGATGCCTTCCAACCTGCAGGGATCGTGTACAACTCGACCGGGTTGCTGACCTGTTTTGACCTCTACAGTCTCTATGTGCAGTGTGCTGACCCAACTGGATGTGGACTGGGATTCAACAGCCTGGCATGGGACTACCAGGTACACCAGAACCCCAGGGCTGATGGGAAATATTAGGAGATGTGGTACCAACTGCTTTACTTCCATGTTGGCTAGATGTGTCAGTGGTGTGAATGGAGTTTATTTAAATAACCACAACAAATCTCATCTCAGGGCATTTTAAAAAGATAGGAATAAAGTTTATCTACAGATATATTGACAATATTGTCAGGATTGTAGCTTTAGATCTTTTCTCTGCACTTTGGTCTCCAAGAGCATCAATAAATATTATTAATCAGCCACTGTAGTTGCTGTGTGCAGTTTCTTGAAAAAATAAACTGAAGCAGGTTACAAATTTTTTTTTGTAATCTCAGGACTCAGAGCTCTGGAAGTCTAAAGTAGGAACCTTGTTTTTAAAACTGCTGAAAACATGAAGTTTAAAATCTTTACTGACAAAAACAAAATGTACAGGATCCAGACAACTGGGTGCTTATTTAGGTGTAAATTGCAGATTCCAGTGTGTTTAGAACGACCCAGTGATCCCACACACACCACCAGCTCACAGTCTGCTCCAACTTTGAGAATCAGACACTTTTTGATAAATCTCACTGCTTGATTGTCCTGCTTGTGTTCAGGCCTGCACAGAGGTGGAGCTGTGCTTTGAGAGTAACAACGTGACAGACATGTTTCCTCCGATGGCCTTCACTGAGAAGGACCGAGAGGCCTACTGCTCCAAGCGCTGGGCTGTGGTTCCTCGGCCAGGCTGGCTCCAAATCCAGTTCTGGGGGGATGGTAAGTCTCAAATACCCTTGGTCCCCCCAGATCCCAGCCAATTCTATTCTGGTCTCAGAGGAGCATGTATTCTTCACTACATGGTAATGTGCATGTGTTCTCCACTGACTGGAGAATACATGCACATTACCATTTGGTTTATGCAGCTCTGTCAGAGACTAAAAGCTCTAATCTTTTGACTTTCAAAATCAATAGAAAGTCAAAATTTATTTAAAATACCTGTTAATTATTTTTTAACCAAAATTTGGTTTTAAAAGCTTTTGGGTGCAGTTCTGCATCTTCCTATGCTGCTAATGTCCAAACCCAAATTATGGAAAGAAACGATGAATTTTACATTTATTTTCTTGCCTTTATTTACTAAGTTAATGCTTAATTAATTTATGCTAAATTAATTCAATGGTTTCTTATGCTAAATTAGATTAATTTTGCATAAATGCTACTGTGTACCTTCTGATTTTAGTTTTCAATGAGTTCTTAGGTGGAAAATTTTGTCAAGTAATATATTATGACTTCATTAATTTGATGTTGAATACATTGCCTGATAAAATTTTCCACCACAATCTCATCTTTTGATTAGAAAATATGTAACATTTTTATCCTAATCCCCATCAAATTTTATTTAATCTTGACAGGTTAGGTTTTTCTGCAGCAGGACTGCTGGACGTTTCCTTTTGTCTTTCTCTTGTCAGAAACTTTTCCAATTCCAGCTTGAGGAACAACTTGATAAATTTGACTGGCAGCCAATCAGAAAGATGAGCATGGCAAATAACATTTTCCTGAATTTCTCCTCTGTGGGACAGTAAAGGCTATTTCTATTTTCTATCTCCATATTCAATAACTTATATTTTATACTAAAAACACATTACATTTATAAAAAAAAAAAAGAATTTATTTCATTTTTTTTAACCCTCCTGCGGTCTGACCCGTGTGCACTTTTCCAAGGTTTTGTTTTGTGTTTTGGAAACTGACGGTCTGACGGAACAGCCCCCCTGCCTCCCCAGTGAGCTTCATGCTAAGACTGCAGGAAGGTTTATTTTATTAACAATGTCCTTTTTTTTCTAATTTTCCTTCTGTCTTTCTGAGGCCCCTGATTGGCCCCAGGTAGTCACCTGGGGCCACAGCCCCCACTTTGTAAAACCCTGTTCTAAAGATCTCTTGTGTTCAGCCCTCTCCACCGCAAACAACATCATTTTCTCCAACGGGGATCTGGACCCATGGGCCAACGGAGGGGTGAGTGTGACTCAGGCAGGAAACCTTTAGTGAAATCTCGCGTCAAAGTTAATCAGCTCTCCGATGTTCAGGTGCGCAAGTCGCTGAGTTCATCGCTGGTAGCGCTAAACATTTCTGGAGGGGCTCATCACCTGGACCTGAGGTACCACAAGCTGCTGGCTCCTCAGTTTGTTCTGCTTTGTTGTTGAAATGTTCAACATGGAAACAAATGTTTTTGTTCTCTTGCAGAGGATCTAATGATTCTGATCCAGCCTCAGTCGTCAGAGTCAGAAAGGCTGAAGCAGAGCTCATTGCACAGTGGGTGAAGATGGAAAGGTCTAGACTAACAGCAGCATACATACAGCTGTAGGGTTCATCTGATCTATTGTTTTAAAAGAATCCAACAGAATACAAAAGAGCACATTTAAAGCATCCCGTCTTGTATTTTTCCCTCAATATTTGAATCAAATAAGTGGAAAATTGAAGTTAACTTCTTGTCTGATTCTATAGATTTTCAGCTGCTTCCATCCACTGATTCTTAAACATAGTACAGATTTATTGTACCGAGAAGGTACAGTAAAGAACAGTGAGAACAGTCATGGCATTATAGTAGCTGTAACCAAACAGGTTTTTATCATACATACAGATGGAAGTTATCTGATTTCTACTTGTCGTTTGCTGTTTTATTAAAATGCTTCCCTCCAGCCAAAACCTTGTAGTGAAGTCTTGCTAATAAAGATGAGGCTGAGAAAGAAACTAGAGATTGTCCATAAAGCTTTGTTGAATAAATAACTTTTTTCCCCCCCATCTACTACTGTTTTTATTCAACTATAACACACACGGCATGTTGATAGGAAATGTGGTAATGTGACCTCAAGTCTTTTTACTGGGGATGTGAACAATGAATCCACTTGCAATTAATTGTTAATGGTTTATTAGATTAAAATTAGTTCCAATCGATCCACTTAGATCTTCCTTTAGTGTTTGGCCACCATCCAGAAGAGGGCGCTGCTAGTCATCCTGAAAAAGCCAATTGATATAGGAATAAAGCTGGAGGGGTAATTCCAGGATGGTAAAGGCATGGAAAATGCACTTGTCTTTCAAAATATAATCACTCAACAAGCTGCTTTAGTTTGACCTTAATAGCGCTGAGTCAGCTGAGCTGCATGGGAGATGCTACGAAGGCCAGGATATGACAGAAACCCAGAGGGGATAACGTAGAAAAATTGTAACATGACAAGGTGGAAAAAAACATTGTGCCAATAAGCATAGTAGATTATGAGAGCAGTTGTGACTTAAAGCTACAGTATGCAACTTCCATCCATCCATCCATTTTCTGTATACCCTTGTCCCTAGTGGGGTCAGGAGTGGTGCCTGTCCAACGAACGTTTCAGGCAAGAGGCGGGGTACACCCTGGACAGGTCGTCAGTTCACCACAGGGCAACACAGAAACAAGACAACCATTCACACACACACACACACACCTAAGGAGAATTTAGAGAGACCAATTAACCTAACAGTCATTTTTTGGACTGTGGGAGGAAGCCAGAGAACCCATGCATGCACAGGGAGAACATGCAAACTCCATGCAGACCGAAAAAGAAAATTTTGGGCGATGAGTGATCGGCCAATACATGTGAAGTCAATCTTATCCACCGATCTTATTTACCTCGGCAAAGCTCTAAAACTGAACCTCTCTCTAAATTCTCCTTAGTTGTGAATAAGTGAGTGTGCATGGTTGTCCTGAAGGCATTAGGGATGCAATCACTTGCTTCCCTGAATCGTTAGCAGGACTCTGGAGAAGCTGACTGCACTGAGGAGAGCAGCTATTTGGTTTCAGGGACACATCTGAATGTTGCAGGCCACCGGCCCTTGAGTTCAGGAGTTGTCTCCTGCTCTAAAGCTTTGCTATGGATTTTATTTTGGGGTATCAGTGTAAAAGGTTGAACACAAATGAATACAAACCAGATTAATAAGTCAGTGATTGGGATGCAATAACTTTCTCAAAACTCAATATTTTATTCAAGAATAAAGAAGAAAATCCAGCATGTATGACAATACAAAAACAGCTTATGCTTGGAAATATTGAAAGGAAAGAAAATTTAAACAGTGAGCTTTCAAAAATAGTTATTTTTTTCCATGAACCTCCAAAACAAACAAGTAAAGAATCCAGACATTAATGAACTGTGCACGGGGGAAAGAAATTCATAGGACTAAGCGAACAGTCTCAGTAGTTTAACCACTTTAACGTCCTCATACCCAACTACATTTAGATGCTGCATTAAATTAAGTTTCTTACCAGAAATGTTCAACATCCTGAATATTTCTGCTTCTGTTCCATTTGAAGCTCCTTAATTTCAGTTCCTGTTTTCAACTAATGTCTAACCAACATTAAACAGCTGCATTAACAGTCAAATCTTTAGCCACTTCTCATTTTCTTCAAGTGCCTTGCCCAAGGGCACATCGACATTTGGTAGAGAAGAAACTTGAATTGAGCCAACAACAAAACCACAACCACCCCAGAGCCATTTGCTGGACCACACACTGGTCTCTACTGGTCAACTGGGGGCAGAAGGAAGTCTTGTCAAGAACTGGATCCAAAGTCAGCATGTACACAAAGTTTTTCCATCAGGAAGTTTGTCTGGGAAAGGTCAGACAGGATTCAGGAAGAAACATATATTTATTTCTCAGGAAACATGGAGATAATTTCCAGCTTTTTGTATTCCTCTACCAGCATAAGGTAGAAGGCAAATTAGGAAAAGTCCTGCTAATATTCTTCACTCCTACCAGACGTCACTGTGCTGCAGTGTCGGGGCTGTAAAAACTGACAACCATCCCTGCTTTATTGTGCTCTACTTATTAAGATTTCACATTTGCAAACATTTTTAATTTCTGTTTTTCCTTCTAAATATGGAAAAAGTTCAAGACATTGGCACAGTGTGGCTGCTGGCATTTGTATTGTGAGATGACTGCCTCAGACCTGCCCAGACAGAAACCCAGGCGAAATATTTCCACAGCAGAGCCATCTCTGTGTGGATAGAGTGACTATATACTGTTTCACGCATTGAGATTCAGCTGGAATACAAAACCTTTATTTGATGAAATCTTCATCAAAAATGCTAAAAATAGACTTTTCTCAAATGGCACCTTTTTGAAGAATGGCTTTTCATAATTTAACTCTCAAACAATTGAAGAAAAAATTTAGAAGATTTCAGAACATTTTCAGCATATCTTTGGCTCAAGAGTTCTGCTGAAACACGACTGAGGGAAAGATCTGAGTTCTTGTAGGCAGGATTAACATCATGTAAACCTTAGAACTGATTGGAGGAAAATTGTCACTACTCTGATGGAAAAATAATCTAGATTTATGACGCATGGAAAAACACATAAATGGACTGAAGGTTGTCTGAGGCAAGATTAAAGGCACATGTGAGAAGGACGAAGATATGAAGAGTTTGGTCTCAGTCACAACCAGGAGCATGTCAACTAGTGCTCTTCACTACACATGGTTATCTACCCCCAAACTAAAGGAACTCCACTTAGCTCACTAAGAAAACTCAGTTATCAGAAGAAATTCAGGTTTTAAATATTCACAAGAAATCAATATATTATTTGAACTTCATAGATCACATTTTCTCTCATATTAAAAATGACATGTACTTTTACCCTGCAACATATACACAAAACCCCCAAATCCCAGTAACCATCTCCATGTTGGCCTTAGGCTTGTTGTTACCCACATTGGCTTCAATTCAAAAACACAAAATATTAACAGGTATTTTATTTAGTTTCTAGTGAAGTAAAATAAAACTAAGACAAATTTTCTGCAAGAAATAGGAGTTTGGAATCAATAATTCTTCAACATTGATTAAAACATGCTGGTATCACTGGCAGAGTTTTTCACTTCTAACTAGACATTTTCCAATGTTGTAAAGAAAAAATAAAAAAAAATCTGCCAGCAAAGTTAGTACTTTTTATAAATATTCAAAAATTATGGACTTCAAACAAGCTCCTGAAAAGTTACTTTTAAGTTTTATCTTATTTCACTAGAAACCACATGACATATGTTGAAGATTTAATGTTCTTGCAGTTTTGTTACTCCAAGCATCAACCACAGATGCTGCATTCATGTCAGGAGGAGTGAAACCGAAAAAGTCAGTAGGTAAACCGTGTTTGTTGTGTCCACAGCGGGAAACTGGAGCCAGAACCACTTACTCTGGGTCCTGCAAAGAGTGTGTCTTCACTTTTATTATCTCGGCCACTTCATGCTGTTTAAATGCATCTTAAAGGCGGTATCAGAGCAACCCATCCAAAGATAGGCAAGAAGTGCCAGGAGGAGCTGGCTACTCAGATCTGCAACACTCTATCCTTCTGATGCAGTATAGCTTTTTAAAACAGTTTATGAACAAAATCGGGCTTATTGTTTGCCACACCCACTAACCACTGAAGCCAACTGGTGGTGTTGATCTGAAGTAGTAAACTTGGCAAAAGCTTATGGAAGAGGTCAAACATTCCCCTGGAAGTTAAGACTGTCTAATCTAGCTGTTTAACAGAAGTAAAGATGTGATAAAAAAAAAAAAACCTGTAGGTAATCAACACATTTCTTAAGTGTTGGTCATTTTGCACATTTGTAGCTAAACTTTTCTGCATGACTTTCAAATCAAAGAAGCAGTGCTGCAGGACGTTCTGCTCTGACCTCTCCAGAGTCACCATATATGGTCAGTTTCTCCACCTGTCCTGTGAAGGTGTGTTGTGAGGTCATGTGGTTCTGGGACCATAAGCAGAGTGGGCCTCATAGCTAAAGTGGTTGATCAAGAGGTCGTAACCTCTGACATTTTAAGTCAATTGGAGTGTACAAGGGTCAGAACCATAATCAGTGGAAAGACTGAACTATAAAGATTACCATGATAACTACACTACATGGATGTGAAACAGAAACAGTAGTGCGTGATGAAATGGTACACTGTGGGGAGAAAATGGAGGAACAAACTAGCGTAAGGTGACTGGACCCAAACTAACCGCCTTAATAAACACTAATTTGCTGCTTTGTAAAGGAGCATTTTGATTTCTCATTTATGAGGCATTTGGACCTTCCTGTAATAATAGATGTCCTCAGTATTAATGTTGCATAATTTGCATTGATTTTCAGTCAAATAAAAGGTGGCAGCTCAAATACAGAGAGAAATTCTATATTTTCTATTAGATCTTCAACAATCACGACACGTGTTAAAGAAGCTGCAGCTGAATGACATGAATGCAGCACAGCTGTGCGCCTGTCAGGAAGCTCTAGGGACGGCTAAAAACAGCTTCAGTCTCACCAAATGGCTCATGATGAGAACTGCTTCCTGTTCCTGGGAGAGAAACGGTTCAGCTTGCTTGGAATGTGGAGACGACGAGCCTGCAGTCGCTCACAGCTGCAAGGTAGATACTTTGTTTTTAATAGCAGTAGAAAAAAAGTCTAGAAACCATTTCTGAAAATAAAAAAAATGTCAGGTAGTTCCAAAGTGGATGTTGTAGAACTTGGCCCAGCAGCTCCAGCTGTGATCAACCCACCCTCCACAGTTCCTCCTGATCAAGGTCAGGGTTAGGATCTGATCATCACCAGCACAAAACCAACCAGTCCAACAAATAAACAAAGGCTTAGCCATGAATGTGACTTGACTTTTCAATAGTAGCAAAGTCTGGATAGCATAAAGGAGCCAGTTTTCATGGTTTACGCTTCTGATGTCATTCTGCTACTTACACAGACAGAGGTGGTTCTGGTGTCATACCAACCCTGAGAAGTGTTCTGGTTCACAGTGGCTGTGGCTCAGACGGAGGCCATATGGGCAGTGGATGAGCCTCGGTGTTGAAGACGTACTTGTCAAGACTGATGAGGTCAGCGTCCTCGGAGAAGAGCAGGTAGAAATATTTCAGGGTCTCTCCCAGGAAGAAGCTCTCCATCTTGTCTCTGGGACTGGGATAATCTGGATCACACACGTTGTTGATGGATGTGTAGCCACCAGAGGAAACCTGAGGACCCACAGACAGACTTACAACGCTGCAGACCGAAGCTTTCAGCTACCGGATGGAAAGCTTCTGAGAAGATAATATGTGTAATGAGCACTGGTATGACTGCAATTAATAAATTGAAGCATATCATATTTTAATTAAAAACTATGCATCGACAAAAATATTTTCAATTTAAAAGCAATTTTTGCTGCTAAATCATTCAATAAATAGATATAAAATATTCAATGTTTTCAATCTGTTCTATATGTTCATCAACCATCAGACTGGTGCTAGTGTAGTAATTCAGCTTTCCAAAGTTTCAGGAACTTCTTTAGAAATGTGGACGTTGATGTCTGTGCTGCTGCTACATGTTCAGCATTGAGATACTGTTTTAACGAGTTAAAGTCCCAGCTCTAATATGAAATTGTTGGACTGGAACAATAAAAATTATAGCAATCAGAAAGCAGAAACATGAAAGAATTTGCTAATATTCTACCAGCACTCCAGTCATCATTCTAACTAGACAATCAAGTCTTGCGTTTTTCCTGATTTGTTTTGTCATTGAATGCATCAGCTATTTTAAAAAGTTATTCCTTTGTTGCAGTGAGTGTGAACGTCTAACAGCACACAGTCAGATCTGACTTTAAGCCACCTGGATGATCACGATTCATGTTTATTTCTTCAGACTAACCTTGGTGTATTTGTTAAAGTTTTGTAGAATCTTCCAGCCCCAGTCCTGGTATTTGCGATCTTTAGTGAACCTGTACAAATAGAAGAGACTCTCCACAGTCTCTGGTCGAAGAAGATTGTGTCTGTCTGCAGGCTGTCAGACAGAAAGAAAGACAGGAAGAAAAAAAAAAGAAAACAGATGACTTGAGACAAATCTTGTATTTTTCTCACCTGAAATTTATGCGGAATTATTTGATTAGTATCCTGGTTTAATGACATTTACTCCTTACTTTTCCAAATGTCTCTCAGGTTTACTCACCGTTTGCTGTCAGATTGACAAAAAATATGATGAAATTTGAGCTCAGCTGAAATGCCTGATATAAAAATGTAACACTGTGTGTAGACATTGTAAGAAGAATCACTCAAACACTATTTTATTTCAGTAATTCATTTTATGAATTAAATTCATAACTTAGATCATTATGTGATTAATAGTACACAATAAAATCAAATTTAACCAAAATCCTCTGACCTGACATGTTTCATTCACTTTTCCTTTTTCTCAGGTATGAACTGGGAGCAGCTCTTAAATATTCACATTTTAAAACATTTCTAAAATTGTTAACCTAAAAACAATCTCACAAAATCTGTTCATATTTGTGTCATTTAATTTGAATTTTTTTCCCCTTGTTTTGTAATAACTAAATAAATAAAATAAATAAATTTTAAAAAACCTAAAATGTTACTCCATTATGAATGCTAAAATCGTTCAGAATTGTGATGGTTATGGCCTGAACAACCATAGTGAAGAGTCCTGGTACAACAGTAGACAGTCAATAAACTCTCTCCGAGGAAAACACAAAAGGCCTTTGCTAATGAATCTAGCTGTTGACAGTGGAAAGTTGAAAAGACAGAAGTATGTTCGAAAAAGCAGCAGAGATACTGTAACTGTTTTTGGGAGGTTTAAAGGTGTAGACTGAAGTCGGATCTTCCAGAGCCACCACACACATGTAGCTGATATACTTATTTCAGGACAAAATATGTCCTGAAATAAGTATATCAGCTCCTGTCCTGTTACTCAGTATATGAGAAGAGGAGGTGGAGTGTACTGATACACCACTGACCTTCACATCAATGTCTCTGATACTGCCCTGGTGCATGTTGAAGTGAACAATCTCAGGACTGAGGCCAGTCTCCATCTGGACGTACATCTGATAGCAGGTGTGCATCAGCTCCTTGGCCAGGTCCATGTGATCAGCAGGGAGGCCATTATGAGCACCGAGGGCCAAAGTGCCGGGGAGGAAACATACCAGATGATCCTACAACAACAAATCACACACAGGGCCAGTCAGTGAGCAGTGCACAGCTAAAATGCAGCAAGAAACCTTCATGGTATTTTGACTTTAAAGGTATAAAAAATAAAAATAAAAACCATGTGTAATAACTGACTGAAGAGACTGGTGCCTGGTCCTTTCAAACATTAGAAGATCTTTGAAGTCATTAAAATGAAACTAAGGCCACAGATGAACAGTATCTCCCACCTGAGGAAGTAGTCATTGAAACTTGAATCTGTTCACTGATCTAACATCTTCCCCTTGTGGATAGGTCAAGATTAATAAACCTTTACATTTATAACTCTATAACCCTTAAATCCTTTTGCAATCCGACTTCTATTAAATGGACACCAAAAAAGGAACTTAAAGGACCAGTATTATATAAAAATTAATGTTTCTGAGCTTTGCATAAGAATATGTTTACATCATAATGTTATTCTCTCATCAAAAACATAGCTGGAGTGTTGCTTTGATTTTTTCATGCAAGGTTAAGAAATCCGTTAATCTCCCATGGCAACCATTCAGCTGTGCAAAATGCCTAGTTGTACCTAGCACCACCTCAGAGCTTCCACCCACAGAACAGCCTTCCCCCACCGCTGCCCCACTCAGCACTCCAGCAGCAATTAGCAAACACCTGGTAAGCTCATCCCACGAGCCTCTTCTCAGTGTAAAAACGTTGGGTTAATTGAGGAAAGTTTGAAAACTTCCTGAAGGCAGAGTTTCAGAAAGACCAGGAGTTTTAAAAAGACAAAAGCCCAATTTCAAGGCGTTAAATTACAAAGTAACATTTCTTTCAAGTCATATTTGAAATATGTAGCAATTTTATAACAACTGAGTGCAACACAGTTACTTCATAATGCTATAAAATGTCGATATGGTGTACATTAAAAATATTTAATACTGCCATTTAAAAAAAAAAAAAAATCTGCCCATTTTATTTAGCATGCAGTGGGTGTGTTGCTTCCTTCCAATGCCGAATCTGAATCCTGAAATGTGCCAGAGGGTCTCCAAATATGAACGTTCCTCCAGAAGCGTTCTCCTTTTCCTCAGATATGAAGGACGTGTCTGATGTATTCTTTGGCAGCCTACGCTATCCCAAGATTCATTGCAAGCCCAATGGGAGATTATTGTTTTACATCAGAGGACGAAGTGAGAGACGGAGGACTACACCTTTACATAAAAGTACATTAAGTTCTGTCTGTACAAAACATAAAAGCCTGTAGAGGTTGTTTTGTTAGGCTTTTGTTATTTGTATGTTTTTATATAATTTTGTAAAAAAAAAAAAAGAAAATCAATTTAATCATTCAATTCATTTAACATAAATGATCAAATATGTAATTTAAAAAAACTCAGCAAGATTACAAGGTCCATTTTTACCAGCTCGTGTTTAGCACTGTCAATGTTGCTAGGCAACAGGACATACAGCGAAGTAAAGGCGGTAATTAATCTAATTCAATTCAATTCAAAAATACTTTATTAATCCCAAAGGGATGCTCACTTCTGGTGTTCACAGTACGTGAAGGACCTGGCCTGCATCAACCAGGCAGGATGTAGCCAAACCCAGTATGTTGTCCTCAACAGCAGCATACTGCAGTGCCAGATTCTCCTTAATAATAAAAGCAACTTTATTTGTTACTAACCATTTTAGGACTGAACTGTCCATGGGAGAGTTCTCCAACAAAAACAAGACCATTTGGTGAAGATTTCTGCAGCAAGTTCTTCTTTACACCCTCAATGGCCTGCAGATAGTCTTCCAAAAATCTAAACATCAAAAGGATCAAACAAGTATTCAGAAACAGCAGTGTTCTGTATAATTAGCATGGCATTGTGTGCATGAAGTTAATAGTAGGTGTGCACCAATTACAGGCTGATCGGCGATCTTTAAAGAATCTGACCAGCCAATTCCGATTTTTTTGTGTGAAATGTTGCTAAATATAGCAAGAAAGTCACTGTGTTGGCAACAGTGGGGTGACTTTTGTTAACTGCAACATGCAGACATGACCTGGTGGGCCTCTCTATGAGTCATATTTCTCTCACTGGAGAGCTGATTTGTAGACCATTGCTGAGGTAGATGAGATCGAGGAATAAGATCGGCATTCACATGTAAGCATTGGCCTCCAAAAATTAAGAAAATCAGCGCTGATAAATCAGCTAGCCGGTAAATCGGTGCACCCCTAGTTTCTAGGTCAGGTTTTAACAGTTAGCCAAACGAAATCCAGCTTAGTTAAAAATGGGACGCACAGACAAGCAACCTCATAACAAATAAGCACATACAGTCATGTTCAATACATAAGGTTATTCATGACAAGTTAATGTATTTCAGTAACTCAATTCACCAAGAATTTTTTCAAACCTTTTCTTCTGTTGATGATTTTCTCCTTAAGATAACATTTAAGTTTCAGATATTACACCACTCACTGTTTTTTGCAATTCCTTTATCATGCAAATTTATGCAAAACCAACAGATCAACGCATTTTTAAGTGCTAATGCATAATAGTGAGTTTATTGCCAAGTTCCTGCAAAAAAGGTCAAAAAGATTGGGTTCAAGTGACTGCCAATTTAGGAGCTTTAGGAGGCAGTATTTCTTACTTCTACTACACTGCTGCTTCAGCCTTAGTTCATGTCACAGTCTGATCAATGTGGCAAGTAACAAAATTGAGGTATTTAAGTTGTTTAAAAATTAAAAATGTTTGTGTTGGCCGTGACGTAGGGGATAGCACGACCCATGTTTGGAGGCCTTGAGTTCTCGACGTGGCTGTCGCGGGTTCGACTCCTGGACTGACGATATTTGCCACATGTCTTCCCCCCTCTCCTGTCAGCCTACTTTCATATAAGGGACACTAGAGCCCACAAAAGACCCCCCTGGAGGGGTTTAAAAAAAATAAATACAAATGTTTGTGTTCAATCCAACTGATTTTTTCTTGTCTTTTTTCTTCTACATGAAAAAAAGACAACCCCGTCTATGAGGACTTTTTCCTCATAGACGGGATTCAATGAAGAAAAAGTATTGTAAAATTCCTTGAAAATATTTCTAAAGTAACACCACAAAACCAGTGATTTTCATTGCAAATCATTAAATTTGGAATCAAAATAAATTGTATTGGTTTGATTAAATCAGGCCAATAAAAAGCATTCTTAGTAGAAATGTAGTCTTCACAAAAAGTATGTTTGGTACTTTTCATGTTCAATTTTTATCTGACAAATGAGCCTCATTAGAACACATTTATTGAATATTACTGTATATAAATGCATCTGTTGATGTTAAAATGAACTCACTGGTTCTCCTTCTTGCCACCTTGGATCCACTGCTTCAGCAGGTATTCATAGTAGCTGTCTGCTCTGGCTCCCAGTGTGTAGATGCCTTGATGGGTGAACTGCCCACTGTTAGTGTTGATGAACATGGGAACAAGACCGTCCAGCTTGCCTTTTAGCTTGTGGACCTGATTCATGACTTCAGCTACTGCAGCCTGTACAGACATCAAGAGAGTTCAACTGATGACACTGCTGTGATAGTCACTGAGGTAAAGAGAGAAATGCTGGTATAATGGCCCAGAAAATCCCCCGGTTTGATTCCAACTGAAAACCTCTGGAGAAAATTGGAGATCAGAGCAGGCAGAAGAATCTCCCAGAACATTAAGGCTCTGAATACTAATTTCAGTTTTTTTTTTACCAACATCTCATAACTCATGGCATATTTATTGTGTTCTGATTTGATATATTCCCATCTGTGGATGATCTGGGTATCATCTGGTGTTAGTTTCATGTCATTAGCTTTGTTATAACTATACCTACTGAAAAAAGTTCAAACATTTAGTACATGTTCCCTGCTAGCCACAACAACATCTATTAAAGCTGCAGCATGTAACTTTTGCAAAAAAAAATGTTTTGTCCATATCTGTTAAAACTATCACCAAGCTGTGACAGTATTACTGGATTTTTCCCCACAGATTATCTGTCTTGTGTTATGCTGTCACAACATAGTGACAGTTTTCACAAAGGTGTAAAGCAATATTATTCATAAAAAATACATAGTAGCTTTATGGCTAAAATTCTGTGCCACATTATATCAAAATTATTTATGCAACTAGAGTAACAACAAACCTTAAACATAGTTTGTGTAAGTAAATGTAAAGACCTTTAATAGTTTGATTTAAAGTGCTGTTTGAGTGCTGCTGCTTAACAATAAATATCTGAACACCATAATGATGTTTTAGAGTTTCTCATCTTGTAAGGTCACGCGTTCTTGTTTTTATCATGTCATGAGGACCTCAATCTGTTTACACAATCATGTCCTCCTCCCTCATGGGGACCTAAAAGTTGGTCCCCTTAAGGAAGATGGGTTTAAATGACTATATAAGCCATCTTAAAGGTGTTGGTGAAGTTTCAGCAATGGCCCATATCACATGTTTTTCTATCACTTTTGTGTGACCCGATACTGCCCCCTATAGTACAAATATGGTCAGGTACCACCTTCTTCCTGGTCCCCAAAAAAAAGGTTATGGCAAAAACTTTAAATTATTTAGTTTAAAAGACTATATCAACTTAAAAGATAAAATCCACAACTCTAAGTGAAAATGGACATTTTTCTACAAAGATTAACTCCACTGATTCAGTGTTTAGACTTTTGATTCTGTGAAAATACCCACCTTCAAGAATTGTTCATATGTATTTATATTGTCCGTTTACTGATCTTTAATAAAGTTAAAAAAAAGACAAAAATGTGGTTCACTGTTTGAATTTATTAATAATGGAGTATGAAACAGAGTGCATAAAAGACTCTAAAAGTGTAAACATTTGTGCAAATATTTAGTTAACTAATATTCAACACTAAAGTTTTGGAACAGTTTTAAGACATCTCTATATATTTGTTTGTACAACTTTTTCAACTACAGTTATATTGTAGTGAAGAATGGGCAAGTGTTTTAGTCTCTAGATCTGCATTGATGTTGAAGTCATGAGGCAAAACACTAACAGCAAAAGAACTTTACAGCTTATTGACCCAAGTGGACTTTACACAAATTGAGAACCTTTCAGTTTTATTGATAATTAAATTGTAAAAATATACAATATATTTCTTCAACTTCACAATTAAAATTCCTCTGTGTTTACTTTCAAATAAATTGCCCATAGTGTATATTTAAGCTGTGGTCATGCAACATCCATCCATCCATCCATTTTCTGTTCACCCTTTGTCCCTAATGGGGTCGGGAGGGTTGCCGGTGCCTATCTCCAGCTACGTTCCAGGCGGGAGGCGGGGTACACCCTGGACAGGTCGCCAGTCTGTCGCAGGGCAACACAAAGACATACAGGACAAACAACCATTCACACACACACTCACACCTAGGGAGAATTTAGATAGACCAATTAACCTAACAGTCATGTTTTTGGACTGTGGGAGGAAGCCGGAGTACCCGGAGAGAACCCACGCATGCACAGGGAGAACATGCAAACTCCATGCAGAAAGACCCCGGCCGGGAATCGAACCCAGGACCTTCTTGCTGCAAGGCAACAGTGCTACCAACTGCGCCACTGTGCAGCCTTGTGGTCATGCAACAAAAAGAGTTAAAAGGTACAAGGGGTTTAAAATACTCTGTTTCTAACAGTGACTTTGTAGCAGTCACTTCTCCTAGATTAATATGTAGTAAATGTCAGTCAATTGCATCAGGTGTGCATTGCACTGAACTTCCTTCACTAGTTCCTGATGTTTAGAAGGTAAATAGTAGCTGTGGAGACTAAACTTTTTTAAACAAAAGAAACCTCTAGTAGAACCTAACAGTGTCAGTGACTATTTGCCATAAACAACTAGAATTTGGAAAAGACACACCTCCTACCCAGAGCAGAACCTTCAGTGATATTAAAGTCTGAGGTCATTTCACAATATCTACATGCATTTAATTTTGATCCCCAAAAATATTAGGACATCTAAATGTAGACACCAAAACATGTGTGAAAAACATCCTCCTGGAACTCTCCTAGCATGCTGTCATCTTCTCTGGTGGTGTCACATGACTGGCCTAATTTTAGCCTTTTCTTTCTCTAAAACCCATTATTTAATGAAATATGCAGCTTGTTCCTTTTGATAAGAAAATAACTCGAGCAGTTATTTTCCTATGACTGCTTGGGTTATAGGAAAATATAACTCCTATATTATAGGAGGAACAACAAAAGCTTGTTCCTTTTGATAGGAACAAGCTACAGCAATGGGACTTGCATATCTGCAATTGTTTCAAAGACTAGATGTCAATTGGCATATTATTATATGCCTTGGATCAAACCCAAGTTTATTAACTTGGGTTTAATCAGAAGATGAATTTTCATAGAGAAACCCATAAGCTCCAGCTATCCCCAATTTTACAGCATTCAGTTGACACACAGCAGCTTCAGGAACATTGGGGTGACCTTTTGACCCACCCAAAATAGTTCTTACCTCTGGAACCATAAGTTAAACTTGGATGACAAAGGATGTAGAGGAATCAGCACTAAAATCATTAGTGTATTCCTCATTCCAGGTCGCAGGGGTACTCATAACCCAAATTTGATGATATTATGAACATCCAGTTCATAATGCATAGTGCACTGGATAATGCACTGGATTTTACAGTGCATGGATATTCAGTGCATAATCCAGTGCGTCACCCATGCATTGGATAATCCAGTGCGTCACCCATGCATTGGATAATGCAGTGCGTCACCCATGCATTGGATAATGCAGTGCGTCACCCATGCACCGGATGATGCTGCGCGTCACCCATGCACCGGATGATGCTGCGCGTCATCCATGCACCGGATGATGCTGCGCGTCATCCATGCACCGGATGATGCTGCGCGTCATCCATGCACCGGATGATGCTGCGCGTCATCCATGCACCGGATGATGCTGCGCGTCATCCATGCACCGGATGATGCTGCGCGTCATCCATGCACCGGATGATGCTGCGCGTCATCCATGCACCGGATGATGCTGCGCGTCATCCAGCGTAATCCAGTGCATTACCATGCACTGGGTACACTGCATTATCCAGCACTGGCTGGTGCCCTGCATGATATAGTGTATTGTATTATCCCATGTATTATCCAGTGCACCATGCACTGCACTGGATAATGCAGATCTACTGGATAATGTAGTTCCACTGTCAAATCAGATTTTTGTTTCCAAATTAGACCATTTTGTTACGTTACTTTTCAGTGGCAGATTTGGTATTACCAAAGCCACAAGTCCTTAAAACTAATGCAGCAAGCAGTTTAATGTTCTGCATGTCAAATGCAGTGCTACAGTTTTCAAATTTGCTAGCCAATGTTCTCCTTTGGACACTCACGGTGTCCCGACAGCACACATAAACCAGTGTTACCTAGTGAGTTAGATGCTGGAACAAAGTTGGTCCTAAGAAGGACTTTTAACTGCGTGTGCATTGGGTCCCCATAACTCATGTCTGAGGTGTTTGTAAAACACTAAATTCAGTTGCAATGCCTGAAAATGTCGAAGATTTGAGATATTTCTTTGACATTGTGTTTAATATAATTTAGGGCTTCGGTTCACTATTTCTAATCATGATTCTTTGATTTTATTTAAAAATGTATTTGTTCAAGAAATTTGTTTCCATCGAAGCAGTTGGTTGTCCATATATGTATACCAATAACTCTTTGTTAAATGTTCTAGACATTGACCAATGCAAGTGTGAAACCGACTGAAATGGATTCCAGTTTTCTGTCACTTTGTTCAGGCTCTCAGAGGAACACTGATGACCCTGAGGAAGGCAGAGCTTCTAAACAGGTAGTTGTGTCAGATGTACGTTCATGCTTAACACTGTTTGGCTTATTCTGTTTAACTGACATTTGATGGCCACAGGACCTGAAGATCAGTCCGTGAATACGAGTATCTGCGGTGCTATATTCAAGGATTTTTCAATCCATCTGAATAGTTTTTGAAGTTTGCTTATTAAGTGTCCTTTTTTAAAGGACACTAATTGCCCTCACAGCACATATTAATCAGTGTTAAGAGTCGGAGCAAATTGATTTTCAGGAAATGGTTAGGTTATGTTTTTGGCATATACAGTAGTTCACCTTAATTTTTTTTCTTAACTTCTGTGAAAGTTTTCTGTTGTCTTTGTGAGAGAGAAAAAAATCAGCCATTCATCTTTTCTTTTTTTTTTAAATCAGGAATCTTAAATTACCCCAATATAAAATCTTCTTAACATTCTAATTAGGAGAGATTATATTATAATTTGTTTTACTCTCATTTTTTTTAAATTGTCAAAGTTTTCATGGCTCTTGTTTCTTTGCTGAAACAAGCATGTCTATCTCTGTTCCAGAATTTCACAAAGTGTCTTGATGAAAACAAATTAACACCTAAATTGCACCGTACTAAAAGTCTTCCTCTTTTCTTTCACCAACTATTGCACAGAGAACAACTATGTTTACAATTAAAATTGCATATTTATTGTTTTTGTCCCATTTAGATTAAAAAGGCTCTATGACAAGAAACATTACTGCTTGTACTGATGCAAACCATTTTCTAAAATGGCAAGACATCTACAGAAAGTACATGAAGATAAAATGGAGGTGGCTAAAGCACTCAGTTTTCCAAAGGGTTCCAATGAGAGAAAAAAAACCATCTAGATTTCATCCGCAATAAAGGAAACTATGGTCACAATGCCATCCATCCATCCATTTTCTGTTCACCCTTGTCCCTAATGGGGTCGGGAGGGTTGCTGGTGCCTATCTCCAGCTACGTTCCGGGCGAGAGGCGGGGTACACCCCGGACAGGTCGCCAGTCTGTCGCAGGGCAACACAGAGACATACAGGACAAACCCAGGACCTTCTTGCTGCAAGGCAACAGTGCTACCAACTGCGCCACTGTGCAGCCCGCTGGTCACAATGCCAATGTAATGAAATCAGGAAACGGAGTGTTGGTGCCATTCAAGGGACCAAAGGAAGAAATGAAGAGTAAAGAATTCACGCACTGTGCATATTGCCGAGGTCTTTTTACAAGAAAAGTACTACGCAATACATGTGGAAATATGCTCATAGACCAGAATCAGCCTGTTTAAAACCAGGAAAAAAAATCGAGTGCAGTCCTTCTGTACTTATGTTGGTGGCGTACCTTCCAACATTGGCAAACAATTGTGGGGAATAATCAGTGCAATGAATCCTGGTCCAATTACAGATCTTGTCAAGAATGACTCTGTAATTACTGAGCTGGGGCAACATTTGCTGTAACATTGTGGTACTTCACTCAGGAATCAATGTGTATGTGAGAAGATGAGAGAATTGGCAAGGTTGGTGTACAATGCCAGGAAATACGCAACTTTGAAACAAATGGAAGAACTCATAGATCCAAAAAACTACATGGAGACTGTGAGAGCTATCTAATTCACTTGTGGGTTTGATGGTGAAAGAAGTGTGTTCAAGATCCCACCACTGGCTAACAAACTTGGAAATTCTCTAGTTAAAGTTAGCAAACTCCTACAGGCACAGGGTTTGATCTGGAACAACTCAGAACTTGTGAGAAAGGTCAGTGCATTTCAAGATGTCCATCGGGAGAAGTGGAATGAGTTAATCTCTGCTACTGCCCTAAGAAACATCAGAAAGTCTAATTCGAACTTACCCACTCTCATGCCCTTTACTGAAGATGTCCAAAAGCTGCATGTAGGGCTGTTGTAAACAAATATTTTAGTAATCGAGTAATCTAACGATTATTCTTACAATTAATAGAGTAATCGAAAAAAAAAAGATCAAGTAAACATGGGTAAATCTAACATAACAACAATATTACCATCGCATTGCATATCAACATCAGTCCAATTTTTCACAGTTGAGCTTCCCTAACAATAGCTTTTATTGTACAGTGAGATGGCATGTGGCAGGAAGGATTTCCTGTAGCTGTCGTAGGGACAGATACAGGAAATCCTTCCTGCCACATGCCATCTCACTGTACAATAAAAGCTAAATCATTGTTCTGCACTAATCAGTCCAATTTTGCACAACTGCACTGTGGCACACTTGCTGTACATATATTTACATATACATACTGTATCTGCATTTTTTGAATCTTTGCAAGGACTGCTCTAAGCTGCTTTTTATATTGACAGTATGTTATATTTTATTTTTATTTTATCTTGTCTACAATTGCTACTCAGTGGTGGTTGTTGTGTGTCTTGTCTCTATGCTGCTGTAACTGCAAAATAATTTCCCTGCTGGGATGAATAAAGTAATTCTATTCTATATAACATTTCTGTAGTTTAGAAAATTAATTCATAACAATGATAGCTCACTTTCCAAGTTAACCTGAAGAAAAGTTATACAAAAATCTAATGTTATATTCAATTAAATAATAAAGAGGGAGGCTCACAAATACACTTATTAATGTCTATACTCCAGCTTTTTGTCTATGCATTCATCTTCAGTCAATTTAATAGATGAACTCTCACCTTGCCCAGACATTTATAGCTTTTGTGTTTATGTTAGTGACAGGATTTGACACCTTTGTTCTTCACACACAAAAACACACCAGCTACATGCCGTCACGATGAGCTCCGCCACCCATTTGTTGGGACTGGGATGATATGAAATTAATTGTTCCGGTTCATCCGTAAAGCTACACTTACGTTAATCATCTAATGCGCAGCCGCCCGCAGTGTACAGTCTATCCGCTCAGCTGTATAAATACACCTGCAGCGCTCTTCCCCGCTGTTCGCTGTGAACCGCCACCAGGCAGCAGCTCCGGAAGAAAGACTACCGTACTCCAGGCATCGCACCAGTCATTTTAAGGATGCTCATTGGTCCCCCGAAAAAAGACAAAGACATTATCATCAAACAATAAAATCCTCCCAGGCCGAACTTGAAAACTGGACGTTATGCTATTAACACTCATCTATCGTCAACAACTCAGGCAGAAGTGAGAGCTCCGTGCAACACAAGTAATAACCCGGCCGGAACACGGTGCGCTAAATAATAAAATATAATTTAACGAAGCTTCGAGGCAGATACATTTTCCTCAAGGAATTTTAATAATTGAGGTACTCGAATCACTCGGTTAATCGTTTCCGCCCTAGCTACATGCACATCATAACCGCATCACAAATAACAGGAAGAAGCTTCAGCGTCGTTAAATAGACGTGCTTTATCCATTTAACTTCCAAAGACTTGTTCATTGTGTTTTTATTTTTTTTTACATACTGCTTCAGTGTCAATTTAGAAGAAACACTATTTGTCTTTTCATTGTTTTAAATGTTTATTTGAAAAACTTAAAGTGCAGGTTCATCTCTAACGCCTTTAAGATAAGGTTGTTTCTTTTTTTTCTTTTACAGCCACTGGGCATCTTTGCGCCTGTAGTTAAATAAAAAGGTGTTCTGCAATGATTTGTTTTTATGTAATCATTTTCTAATGTTAGTGATACATTATTGATCATTCTGTTTAAATCTAATAAGCTGATGGTATATTTCAGGAAATGGAACAAAGGTCCCCACTAGGTAAGTTTGTATGTGTAATTTATGCAAATAATATGTAAATCTGATCCCCCTGTGATATGTTTTTTAGAACTTTAATGAGTCCCCAGGAAGCAATTTCTAGACAGGTTGATGACCCTACTTTAGAAATTTAGTTATTGAAGTTGTGTATAGGATAATACAACTATAAATATTGTACAATATTTTATATGAGTTTATAGAACCACTAGAAAGTGTGGTCCCCACAAATGATGATTAAAAAGTTAGTTCCCACTCCCCATGGAAACCGGCGTGTGTGGGGGTGTGCGTGTGTGTGTGGGGGCGTGTGTGTGTGTGGGTTGAAAGTAGGCAGATCAGCGTGATGGGCTACCTGGTACTGAGGTTCCTGGGTAAGCCGGCTGAGCTCCCTGAACTCCAGCTGAATGCTTGTAACTTCAGCCACAGTGCTGTCAGAGGTCCAGCGAGGTGGGTGGGCGGTGCCTTTCCCAATGTTTACATCAGAGTAGGGAATCTTGGACTGTGTGTTGAAGGCTGGCATCAGCCTGGAGCCAATGTCTTTCTGTGGAAGTACAGTAGCTTTTATATGCAGCCACTGTATATAAAAGTGGTTGTATATAAGCCACTTTTATATACAGCCACTGTATATAAACAGCTAACATCACATCAAGCCAACATTACTGATGACTGGTAAATTTTGTTCTTTGTTATTCTGCATTAACTGTGGCAGAAAAGATCAATGTGATGTAACTAGTGCAAAGTTAATAGGCACATTATGCTTGAGGATCATTATGACTGCTTTTCACAGTGAAGTAGGTGATGCCACCCTACATGCCAAGTACATTTGATTTCCTACAGGACTTTCAGGCGTTAATTTTGATTAATTGGACACATACAGTTTAACATGTTAATTGCATTTTTTTAAAATATACCAAAAATATTAAGTGAATGCATGTATCAGCACTTTATGCCCACATATTACAAACTAATATTTTAGTTGTTGAGCTGAGATATCTATTTATTCAATAAATAAATAGATATTTATTTAGCAGAATAAAGGGTTTTTGAATTCCAAAATTTTAATCTACAGTTAGATAAAAATGCAATTTATTTTGATTAATTAATTACAGACATTGCGATTAACTTCATAAAGCAATTTTAAATTGAGTCCCACCGCTAATTTAATTATGACTCTGAATTTTTTTTTCCGAAAAAGAATTCACTAAAATGTTCTCTAAATTATTGTGGCAAAATGCATAAGTTAGCAGGTACTGTTTGATAGGACCAGATGGACAATTTAATGGAACCAGTGAATAAAGCAGCTCGTCTGATAAAGAGTAAGCATTTTTTTAAGAGCCGTTTGTGCAGTAGCAACTTTAGACTCAATATAATGACAGATTAATAACCATAAAGACTGTTACATACTTTTCAATGCAACTCAATACATACCACAAAATATTGTGATAAAGTTTCCAAAAAGCCTATCCAGAGTATTGGTAAATTTATTGTGGATAAATGTATTTTGCAATCAAGAAGTGTTTCCACTCTTTTGGCTATGTAGGCATCAACCAGCTTTATTTTGAAAAACAGTCAGATAATCCACTAATTTCAGGTAGATGACATGCTCAGTGAGTAAAAACCATGTGTAAATTTTGATCTAAAAGTGAAAAATGGACAGATTACTGCATCTGCATCAGTGCAGATTCCAGATCCGGGGACTCACAGCTTTATCCAGGAAGAGGCTGTCTCCGGTCAGGTGGTAGGTGCTCAGCAGGCCTCCCAGGATGCGGATGGTAGTTTCAAACAGATTAACATCAACATTTTTGTTGAAGGTGAGCTCTGAGGCAACCCATTCCCTGGCTTCTTCAAACTCTGAAAGTTTATGAAAGTAGTTTGAAAGGTTTCCATGGAAAACATTCCTCCTTACATGTAACTACAAAGTTTCTGATCTGCAGTTTCTTACGGTTTAAAAAGCAGTTTTCAAAGACCAGAAGCTAAAAACCAATAGAGTGATTTCTGGTGCAGAGCAAAGGTGATCTAGATGTCAGTATACCCTGCTTGAGCTCCAGGATCCACATGGTGTCCAGGGCATCGATCAGCGTGAGGCCGAGCCCGAACCACTCGCTGTAGGACCTGGAGACGGGCCGGAGCTCGTCGTGGCCCCAGGCATATTCTTTGTAACCCTTCCAGGCATGTCTGAAAGCTTCCCGCACTGCCTCCATCCGCTCTGTCTCTGAAACACACAACCCACAGCTCACTGGTGCATAAATATCACAAAGCAGAAACATGCTTTCATTACTTTGCAAGGTATTTTTTTTAATGTCTAGGAAAAGGCATAAATAGAAAAAAATTTAAAATATGCATGTATATTAGGGCAGCACGATATTAGAAAATCTTGCACTGGTGATAACATTGGTACATATTGTAAAGATGATGTCAGGTACGATATATGCCTGTTTTCTTCTTCCTTCTTTCTCGTCTATGCTTCCATCCCTCTGTAATGTGGTGGAATGTTTTATTATGTGGTAATATATTACTTACACTTCATTGATCTGATGGTCATGTTATGTCTGTATTCTAAATGTTTATGAACCAAATGAACCACTGGTTGAACAACCAAGCTTAGATGTTGTTTTCTGCAACTGCATGGCAGTCAGACTGTCTCTCCTGTGTTTTGGATTCTTATTCTTGGTATAATGGGATCATTTTCTTGGAATTTTTCACCAAACAATTATTGATATTATTAAAATATCAATATTGTGCTCAATAATATTGAGGACATTACATTTGCATTAAGATCCATCTTGTTAAAAATGCTTAATAACTTATATTCTACATTTCAGGGGATAAAACCAAAAACTACCTAAAACTTTTGACTGGTTGACATTCCGGTTGCCAGGAGAGTCCTCCTTGTTTTCTCCATATTTGGCACCTTCTGTGACCTGGACAGTGTCGATCATCGCCCCACGCCAGCTAAAGGTACCAGAAATTTTGAAAAAACAAAATATGCATTTCTACTTCCAAATTAACAGACAATGTCAGTTGTATTTCAACATGGTAAACACAATATAATGTTGTCTGAATGACATCAAAGGACAATGCAGTTTAATGGTTGCCACCTGTCAGAAATAAAAATAAGGGATGCCCACCATGGTGAGGTCAACACGGTGAGGTCAACACGGTGGGGTGCCCGCAGAAGTGGTACATTTTATTTGTAAAAACATAAACAAACAATAGTGCAATCATTACAGAGGTGCGTTAAAGTAAAAATTGTACTCCAATCAGAGTACGGTAGTATAATTTCAACATGTTGAGTAGACGTAGATTAAGCTTTAAATAATGTGTAAAAAAAATTGTAAAAAGTATTTGCTAAAAAGTCTACTCAAGTACTGAGTAACTGATTGTAACACATGATTTAATGTTTTAAATTCATGTCAAACAGCCAATAGTAAGCAACATTTTTTCTACCTATTTAGGTCCTGCCGTGACAATTTAGCTGACCTTAATATTTCCTGTGTTTTATTTTGGTCATTGTATGATAGGAGTGTCAATCAGACATTTATAGAAATATGCAACAAATTGCATTCCATAACGGTTCAATACGGGACGCAACATTTAACAGCAAATAATATGGGACGATTAAGTATCAAACGGGACAGGTGGCAACCCTGACGCGCTATGAACCTGAAACCTGTGGAATGACAGAGCAGCTGTTGTAACCACACTGGTAACGCTTACCTGATGACTCTCTCCTCGTCTCCCTCCTTCTTGATGTCAGCTGCCTTGACTTCAGACAGGATATTAGATGCGTTTCCTTTCTTCTGAAGACGGTTCGGAAGGACAGGAGGTCCTCTCTTATTGGATAATTTCCTCTGCCAAATGACAGTACAAGCAACAACAATCAGCAAATTATATCTAAACCTAGTTATCGCTTAAAGAAATGCATGCTCATGAAACCTAAACTTTAAATATGTGCTGTTATAGACCACAACTTTGACAAACACATTAGTCTGTAACTATGCTTTGTCATTTACATTTATTTCTTAACACTTGTAGGGTATTAAATGTATTTTTCAATACATCGAGTTCCAGACCTGGACATCAAAACATAACCAGTAATCTAACTGTGGTTGCCATGATCAACCAAATGACCCCTGATCACATGATGTCAAATATTATTCATTTATGTACAGACATTTTTGGGCATTCTTTAAATTATTTACAAAACATGGAATCTCACAAAATTCCCTGATATCATCGAGAAGGAAAAGACATGGAGCGGTTTGTGAAGAACTTTGGCTGTTGCTTCCTGGTACCTGACCAGGTGGGGTCAGCTCAGCTCTCATCGATACACAGACAGAAAACAAGGTCAGCAGTGGCAAAAACGCTCACTGAACCACTGAAGTTATCCATGAAAGTAAAAAACAAAAAACAAAGCTAATAGAAAAGTTTAAGACAGAAAAACACCTCAGCAGTTTCAACCATTTCTGGTAAAGCTGGGGAATCATTGACTGGGGGGCTAAAAAGACTAGTTGCCATGTATTGAAGATGCCTGTCAAAGATTAAGGAAATAAAAAAGAAGATGGGTCCTATTCATTATGCACAAGGTTTAATCGTTTACAGATTTACTTTTTCAGACATATTTTGATGCCAAGTTAAACTCTGAAAGTCTTTATTTTGCTCCCAATTGTTTTTTTCATTCTATGAAAACATGACAAGAATATACTTTTAAAAGCCCTCAGTGATCTGCTGAACTCTCAGCACCTTCTTATATTTAGTGAAAGTTGAACAACAGTATTGCTGAATTAGTTTTTCCAAACTTCAAAATTCCACATGTTTTGGATTAATAAATGTGGTTAGACTGGAAAAAGCAGAATTTGGGAAAAAATAAAACAGAATTCAGAAAATAATGAGACAGATTTTATAGGGCTGTAGAATCATATTCAAATCAAGTATGAACATTCCTCAATGTTTCCGCTGATGATTTTGTAAAAAAAAAAACAAACAAAACAAAACAAAAAAAGTGACCTTACTAATGAATCAATATTTTCTGAAATATTTTCACAAAGGGTGCTAAAAGATTTTGGAGTTTAGAAATATCATGGTCTCATTGGTTTTCTTTTAACTATTTAAAGGATGTTTTTATTTTGCTTAAGTGCTCTAATGAAATTCGGCTATTCTCTTTGGAGTTAAGTCTTTAGGTATGCTGTGATAGATGCCAGTGGTGATTCTAAGCCAGATCTGTAACCTGAGAGGGCTGTTCAGGCAGCAGGTCTTGGCCCTGTCTGACAGGCTCCGGCAGCACATGAGGTTTGAAGGGTTTCAGAAGGATGTTGCTCTCCGTCTCCTGCTCTCTCACTGTAAAACCTTGAAACAAGCAAAATAACAATCAGTATTTACTATACAGATTACAAAAAAAGACCAATTAATTGTCCAGTAAACATTCAACAATGACAGCTCATCAACAGCACCAACAACGGGCTCAAAAGCAAAGGGTTATCCTGCAAAAGCTTACCTCGGAGCTGCTTGGTAACAGAAGAATAGGAAGCCAGGCCACAGATGAAAAGCAGTACAAGCATGAAGAGGAAAAGACTCCGCTGTAGCCTGGACAGCTGCTTCCATTTCTGAAGACACACAGAAAGGGAATCTCACTGAGACTGAGGATGGTTAGTGACTCAACATGTGCTGTCTCCTAATAGAATCTGGAATGATGAACAGTTTCACACTATGAAAATAACCAAATATTTCCATCTACTACTTTACAATGACAAAAGTGTCACTATTATGACAATAAAGATTTTATCTCTTATGATAAAACCACTCAAGATTTAAAAAGATGAACTACTGTGCTTTCATTCTGTGGACACAAAAGTTTTTAATAATAAACATTCTCTCAGGTAGCTATAAAACCCAAAGCATTTCAGAGTGTCTCTGTTTTCGTCTGTAGTAAATGAAACACCGGTGTAAACTTGCGACGTAATCAGAGTAAGTCAAACCGTAAACAACTAAGTATGAGAAACAGAGGAAGTTGTGAGCAACTTCAGCGAAGACTTGTGCAATTTATCGTGCAACAACTAGTACTACTGAAGAACTGCAACCCCGCTTTTTCAGGTGATGATGATGATGACTAATGTTTCTGGGGAGGAAAGATCCTAGGGTGAAGGGCTGCAGCTGGGAATCTGAACCAAATCACTGATTAGCAATAAGCAGATTTTTGCATATGATAATTATTCAGCTTTAATTCAAAAGTAGTTCTGCATGCGTTCCAACATATTAATGTTCAGTGGCCGGCTTCCCTTTGCGTCCTATTTCCAAGTCTAGAGTCTGAGGCCTCTTTAGACCTATGGTAAGTTAAAGAAGATCCTTCCTGGCCACAGCATCACCATCCAAGACTCTGAAGATACTTGGATCATATGAGTTAGAACAATATTTGATTTGACCGGACACAGAACAGAACGGATGGCTTTCCCATCAGAAGGAAGCGACCGACCCTCCAGTACGACTGTCTCCTCCACTGCTTGCCATTATTGTAGCTCCCCGTCTGTTGTCCAGTGAAGTGGATAGACACGTAGTCCGGCCGGCTGGGCGCGTGCATATCTGGAAGCAAGCATTGACACAAGAGGCGTGGCGGTAATATTCATCCAGACTGGGAAACAAAATTCATATCATGGGACGCATGAGCGACAACGTCAAATGTCATTAACAAATAACACAAATATTTGAGTCTAGTGGTTTTCATGACTCTAATATACGACGCTTCGTACTCTTAGCTTAAATGTATAGGTAGTTAGCATAGCACAGCTAGCTCAGCATAACAGCTATGCATCAGCAGTCTAGTTTGTCGGGGATAACCGTGTGAAAGGAACACTGTTAGACACTGGGTGGCCACTAGACACTGGACAGGGCCACCCATTTAAGTTTCTCAATTAAAGCTTTTTCGACTTTACTTACCAACTGTGGACTGAGCATAACCCGAGGCCTACACACACCAAAGGTAAACAAAGGAGCTCTTTGTAAGTACAGCACAGTCACCATTCCTACACCATTACTCCGTTTAAGAGTTTAGAGGTTAACAACACAGAAACAGGTGTAAAACTATTGTTCACTTACTTTTTAAACCGTACAGTCCTCACAAATCCACCACAGAGTCACATCAGTCGGTGTTTCAGTGGCAAACAGCCCGTTGTTGACAAAGTAAGTTGGGAGGTCTTTTCATATCCAACGCTGTTTAGAAAATACACAAGCTAAACAGCTGTGCAAAAACAAGTCTCATTTCTTGCAACAGGAAATTCAGATGCTGACTGCATGTCACTGCCAGCTGTAAATGAGATGCAGCTCACGTAGACTGTTACCATGCTGCGTTCAAAGACCCTTCAGTAAAACGGAACATTCAATGACTATGACAAGTTGCTTACCTTACTGAACTGAAATAATGTGACACATTCCCTTAAGCAGGGGTGCCCAAAGTTGGCCCTCTAGGGCCGGCATCCTGGATGTTTTAGTTATCTTCCTGGTTTAACGCACCTGGATCAAATGATGGCTCATTAGAAGACCTAAGAAGAACATTGACTTGCTGAAAAGGTTGCTGGTACTTTAGGGAGAGAACTAAAAAGTGCAGGATGCGGCCCTTGAGGACCGACTTTGGGCACCCCTGCCTTAAAGTTAGCATCGCAGTGTTAATAACAGCATAAAAAACTGTTCTTTTTGCAGGCTGTATGACAAATCCGGTGTATTAAAGTATTTACCCCTCCTCCCCCCGAGTCAATATGTTGTGATACTATTTTTCGCTGCAATTCCAGCAGATAGTCTTTAGGGTTTGTCTCTACCAGCTTTGCACATCTAGTGACTGAAATGTTTGTCCATTCTTCTTTGTAAAGCAGTTCAAGCTCAGTCAGATTAGATGCAGAGTGTTTGTGAACAGTTTTCACATGTTGCCACAGATTCTCGATTGGGTTTTGGTTTGGATTTTGACTGGGCCGTTATATCGTTTTTATTAAACCATTCTGTTGTAGCCTTGGCTTTATGTTTAGGGTTGCTGTCCTCCTGGAACCTCTGCCCCAGTCTCAAGTCTTTTGCAAGTTTTCTCCAACTTTGCCCTTTATTCCACCCATCTTCCCATGACTTCTGTCAAACTGCAAACTGGACTTCATATGATTTTCTTTTGACAATGGCTTTCTTCTTGCCACTCTTCCATAAAGACCACATTTGTGCCATGCATGACTAATAGTTGTCCTGTGGACAAACTCCCCCTCCTGACATTACATTACACACTGCTGGACTCTACTTAGTCATTAGCAGACACCAAGTAACTTCTGAAGGCAATTGGTTGCACTCAGAGAAAAGAGGGCTGAATACTTTAACACATTACACTTTTCAGATTTTTATTTGTAAACATTGTTTTGAATCATACTTCACAATTGTATACCACTTTCACATTAAATTACAATAAAATATATTTATGTTTGTGCTTGTAATGTGACAAACCATGGAAAAGTTCAACGGCTATAAATACTTTTATCTCCCAACTCTGCTTGTGAAGATGTGTCCAACAGAAAACTCAGTGCAGCTACAACTGGAAAAAATGGCTAAAAGGTATCAAATTGGAACCAAGTGTATTTTGTATATGCCTGTATTTGCTTGTGTGAACATTTATCACTTCAACATGACTGTGTGAGGGATTTATCCCCCTCAACAGGTGTTGTTTTTTTTGTGCTTCCTGTATTGTTGCTTTATTTAATATTTTGTTTTGATCATCCTCTCTTTCCTTTGAGGTCATGTGCTGCCATGGAGGCGCGCCCATGAGCAGTGATGCCTAGGACCTGGTGTTTCCAATTTACCTACTGGGAAGGTCCATTGTTTGAGGAGGAGAGATGTTTTTATTTTTTGTTTGGTCCCAGCTTATTTTTGTTTGTGTTAAATTGTTAGTTGTAATTCTGTGAATATTTGTTTAGGAATATTGTTTAGCACAAATATTTGTTATTTTGTTTACCTGGAAATGTAATTGTTGTCTCCGCCCCTTAATTAGTCCTGGCCATGCTTTAAAAGCCAGGTGGTTTGAATCAGAGGGGTGGCTCCCTCTTGTTTGGAATGTTTGTCAGTTTGTCATGTAATGTGCAAAGAACGGATATAAAGAAAAGTTTAGAGCTCTATAATGACTGGACTTGTCTGATTTTGGATCGCAAACCAACAGACTGACACTTCATATAGGTATCCAGTGGTTTAAATGTAATTGAAAGTTTATTTCAAGAAGCTTGGCTTCATACAAAATGTAGAAACAACTTAAGAATTTAAGTTTAGTCAGTAGACATGAAATTTGGAAAAACAAATTTTACACTAAATTCCCACACCCAACAGGAGGTTTGCAGTAAAGGGATGAAGTGCCAAAAGTGTTAAAAAGGGGGTAATTTATTGTTATCACTCAGTTAATTGTTTTTTCAGTGTGAGAGCAGGATTTTGTGTTTTTGCACTCAATAGATGTTTAAGTGCCAGAAGGATAATAGCAGGACTTTAATAACATTGGGAAAAGCAGCATTCAATTATAACAGCAGGTATTATTTTGATGCAGCTACAAAGCAAAGTTTGACGCCACAAAGGTTTTGAAATGTGACAGCAAAGGTTTAAAGGCACAAAATCAGACCATGAAAACAATGAATTCTGCTCCGTAACTGAAAATGTCTGTTTAAATAGACATTAGATTACACCCAAATAATTAGTGACTAAAGTATTAATAAGCATTGTTAAACCCCATCATACAAAATCTAAAAATTATAGAAACAAGCACAGTGTTTCTAAAAACACCAGATTTCCTCCATGCACATACAGTACACTGTTAGAACATGCAAACATTTGGTGTTTTTTTATTTTATTTATTTTTGTAAAAACCAAATGAACACCCCAAAGATATGCACAACCCAGAAGTTTGGATCTAATGGGTATAAGCCAGGTGATCATCTTAGACAGAGGTACATATCCTTTGATGCAATACAGACCTCAGAAAGTTCAGCAAATAACTGTTTCAGCAGAACAATATGAAAATAGCTGAGACATAAAACATGTTGGTTTTAAAAAACATTGTTATATTTTCCAAAGAGAATAACACATCTCCTCCCATAAGGGATTTTCATTTGACATTAACGTGGGTAAATATTGTGCATGCAAATACATGTATAAAGTTGCTATAGTCCCAAATAATTGGTTTCTTGTTTACACTTTGTTCCTCAATACGTTTCAAGTCTTCTTGTTTGCATGTTTTTTGTTTTTTAAATCATTTGGTCACAATCATGCTGAAGCCTGAATCAGTAGCTACAGAATGGACTGGGTGGAGAACTGGGGAGGTTTTGTTGCATAGCCCTACTTTTCTTGGCCTTTTTCCTCCCTTCTTTTCCTTGTAGACCACACAGGCTTTCAGAGAACCCACAATCCATTCAGTCTGTTGTTGCAGATTCCTTCCATCTTGCACAGCCATAATGGGAAGCAAATAAACCTGCCAATAATTTGCAAGATCCTTTGTCAGTCGAGATGCACAAAACAATTATTCTTTGAGTGCAGAGCAGCCCTGCGACAGACTGGCGACCTGTCCAGGGTGAACCCCGCCTCCCGCCCGGAACGTAGCTGGAGATAGGCACCAGCAACCCTCCCGACCCCATTAGGGACAAAGGGTGACCAGAAAATGGATGGATGGATGGATGGATGCAGAGCAGCCTTCATATGATGTCCTGGTCAGTGCAAAGTACAGCTCTTAGCTTCAGTTCACAGGCCTCACATGAACACTTGAAGACAACACTTGAAACACGGATCCACCAGTGGGCTCTCTGTGACATCATCGGTGGCGTTCTACATGTCCTTTCACATTTATTATGACCCTTCATGGATCACAACTTATCTGCTACTTCTACATTGGGTTGCATCATTTCACAATGGATTTTCCACATTAGCACAGCATATCTTTCTGACAAGTTCCATCAAAGCTGTTGCTGCTTTAATTTTGTTCACATATTAGCTGTGTCCAAATTCTATAATCCATATTGATAAGTTGGAGCAGCTTTGCTAAAAAGGAAAGGTAGCTAAGCAGCCTGGTCCACATTTAAAGAAAATATATTATATGGACTTAAATAATTTCTATTTGTTATTTGATCTTTGAAGTTGGTAAAAGTGATGAAATGTTTTACTTAGTTCTTCTTTTGTGGGCCACTTTTATACAATCCAACATGAAAATAACATGCTGATAGTATAGGCAATAAACTTGTTTTACTATTTATAATGGTGAAAGTCAAACTCAAATAAAAGCTCAATTATATTCATTTTAATCTAAATTATTCGGAAAAAGGCAAGTGATTCCATTGCATTCATCCTCTTCATCTTTATTATTTTTTTTCTTTTTTTCTTTCTCTGTAGCTAAATTATTCAACTATTAAGACTCAACTGTAACTGGCATCACACATAAGCATGCATCATATTGAGTGGTAATTTGAACACAGCTAATAGTGCCATTGTATTCTACTGTAATAAATCGGCAATGAAAGCAGTGGCTGCAAGTGTCTTGGCATGATATTATCACATTCATTGTTTTTTTGCTAGTTGCCTCCAAAGGCAACAGAGTAAATGAGTGAAGTTCCACATACAAAAAAAGATATGCAAGAATCTGTGCTTAGCAGTTTACACACTTCACACACACTAAAAGAGCAAGCCACGTTCATTCTTTATGCTCGGAGCCCTCGCTCAGACATGCTTTCTGCTGTCCAGTCAGACATCAGCTGACCCTCACATGGGTTTATATTGTGAACAAGACAGGAGCTTCCTGGGGGCATACTCTGACATCTTTATCAAAAATACAGGTGTTTGACCAGAGCTACACTCTAAACATGCACACTATTTTACTCACATCATAGTCCATGGTTTTATGAGGAATTAAATGCTCGCAATATTGTTAATGTAAATTTAAAAAAAAAGAGGAAAACACATTTTTAAGGTCATTTGTCAATTCATGATTTTCAAGCTTACTGTAGGTATAAATGTTGCTTGCAGATAAGGCTTTCTGTGCAACATGTTTTCCTGCAGAGCTCCATACAAAATAAATCAACTGTCTATTCTGGTGTGGATGCATTACAAAAAAGTTGATGTTGCATTATTTTCTACGTTATATAAATCTAAAAGGATAGGCACTTTGTCTTAAAACATTCCAAACGAAAGAAAATCTGTAAGAAATAGACCTGAAACAATGGCAAACTGTAAACAGTTCACTTAAAACACACCAGTGTTATTACATGTTATTCAACAAATGGATACAACAGAAGAAAATCATTCACAATGAACTTCTTATAGAAAACACACTAGTCGGCTAACCATGCATTGTTTTGTAAAGGCTGTAAGAAAGAAGTATTTGAGAAAAACAGAAGTGCTGACTATCAGCCAGCAGTCATCTGTTCAACTGGGAATGTTGCAAAAGATCAGATGTCATTGTGGAATGGTGGAATTGTAGACTAAAGAGTGAGAGTTTGTTTTACAGTGTTGTATAGTCTGAGGTTCTCTACACTGATCCTCTGATCTGCTATTCTGTTTTCTTCCCCTGACTTACAGCAATAGTTATTCTGTTGAAACCACCATACTTTCGCTGCAGCTAACTCAAAGTGGGTGGTAATGGTTGTGCTGTTGGCTGTGAAAGAAACCTGGAAGAGGAAACGTTGACCAATGAATCATTTTAAACACAGTTGTCAGGCTCACATTATTGGTCCAAAGCTGCTTTAAGCACTGAATGTCTTCCGTTGTTGGGAAAGTAACAGTGATCTCCTGCTGGATATTATGATGGTGTCTGTAGACCAGCATGCAATGCTGATCTTCAAGTACCTGAAACAACACTTTCTAGTAATTCCAATTGTCTACAATATTTCATCAAAGGCTGCACTTCGGTGTAAAAAAGAAGCTAAAGAAGGACATAACTGTTGAAGAATTGTTCTGCTTCCTTCAGTTTATAGTAAAGAACAACCAAACTTGGAATTTATTGTTACATGTTGCATTAGTTTGTAGCTATTCTCCCAGATCTCTTTTGAAGTTTTTTTTTTCAATAACATTTTGTTCCTTGATCTGCAATTGTCACAGCAGCACAGCAAGAATCCCAAAGCACTCCCATAGATGGCCCACAAATCAACAAGGGTGATACATAAGCCGAGATTCACAGAGAAACTGACTTTAAGCATAATTTAACAAATCTGTTTGATCCTGTAGGTGTCTGTACAGTTAACAACTCAAACTCAATCTTTTCTAATGAGTAAACACATAATTTTAGTTGCTATTAGGTCACATGTGGTCATGCATTTAAAAATGAAAAAAGGTATTTAAGCTGAATTTTCTATGACATTTTTGAGACTTGTCTGCGGTTCATTTTGGCAATGAAAGAGTGGGAGAGAGAAGGAGCTTCAGTAGATAACAGGAAGGCTAGACAGAGTTTAACACCAGAAGTTGCTCTTTTTTTAATCAACCCCCTTTCTATTATGAGACATTTCAGAGTTAGAAATGTTGGCAGAAATCTCAGAGCTAAGGTAAAAATCACATTCTCTTAAGGCATGGCGAGAACTCTATTTTTAAATGCTAAATGGTAATTTAACAAGCCAAAGCCAACTCAAGAATAATTCAAGAATATCAATATTAAAATATCAACTCAAGAATAATTTTGTTTTTGTCTTAAAATAGTAACATCCTGTTTTAAAGTGACTGCTTTATCACATGAGTGTAGTGACATCACTGCTGCTCTTAGTATAAATAATTAATAACCACTCACAGCAGGAAGATGAAAAGAAATTATTTTCAGTGTTCCAGTCTTATGCAGAAATTTGAATAAGCTAAAATCTGTGTTGGCAGGTCAAGGATTTACAAGAGAAGATGATTTTAAATCAGACATAAAATTCAGATTTTTGAATCTCTAAGCATGATCTTCTCTGTGAATTCCCTAACAGCTCTAATGCTGAAGCATTTCCACTGTCTGCTGGTTAAGAGTTTCTAATATACATGGTTGAAATAATCTAAAAATGTCCATGCTAAACAAAAAATGTGTCCTGTCAAATAAATTAGGCTCTATTGATGAATTTTTCCTCTTTAGCTGACAAAATATCTTTACACACTGATTCAAAAAAGGTTGAAATCGTACTGTGAAAAATAAAATGAAAGCTCCCCTTTAAGATGTTACAACAGAGAGTTTTGCTACTAATGTCCAAACAAGGCCAACAGTACATGAAACACTAAATGATACATTAGTTAGCAGAAATCCAGATTCCATGTTTCCCACAACAGTGGAAGGAAAAGAAATTATAGATATAGTAAATAAATGTAAACATAAAAGGTCAACTGACTGTGATGGTATTGACATGGTAATAATAAAGAAGGTGATTGTGGAAATTATCTAGCCGCTAATGTATACTGTATCTGTAATCTGTCAATTCGAACTGATATATTTCCACAAAAAATTAACATTGCAAAAGTCATCCCACTTTATAAATCTGGGAACAGACATCATTTCATAAATTACAGGCTTGTTTCTTTACTTCCACAATTCTCCCAAAGTTTGGAAAAAATATTGTTTGCCAGATTGGATAGATTTATTAATAAACACCAACTATTTGCTGAGTCAGTATGAATTTAGGTCACAAAGATCCATAGTGATGGCAGTTCTTTAATTAACAGAAGAGGCTACCAGTTCATTAGATAAAAAGAAACCTGTTGTTGATGGTTTGTTATTATTAACTTAAAAAAAGTATCTGATGCAATTGATCATAAAATACTCATCAAGAAACTCGAGCACTATGGTCTAAGAGGAGTAGTTTTGCACTGAATAAAAGTTACCTCATCAACAGGCAACAATTTGTGCAAATGGGTGATTTCTAGTCCTAATGCTTGGACATTGTTTGTGGTATTCCCCAGGGCTCAGTATTGGGACCAAAGTTGTTTATTTTATACATACATGACATATGTAAGGTTTCCAAGATACTTAATTTTGTTTTATTTACAGACGGTGCAAAATTATTTTGTACAGGTGAAAATTTACAGCAGCCTTTGATTGAAATTAATTTAGAGCTATGCAAACTGAAAAAGTGGTTTGATATTAATAAATGATCACTAAATTTAGATAAAACCAAGTTTATGTTATTCGGGAATTGTGAAGGGGGATAGCGATTTACAAATAATAATTGATAATGTGAATATGGAAAGAATTACTGAAATTTGTTTTTTAGGAGTATTGATTCATAATAAGATCTGCAGTATTGCAGTTCTCTATAATGCTAAAAAATTTCTAAACTCCCCTGTCATTCATATTTTCTACTGTTCACTTATTTTGCCATATTTAAGTTACTGTGTGGACGTTTGGGGCAACATCTACAAAACGTCACTTCAACCATTATGCACATTACAGAAAAGAGCCATTCGAATAGTTCACAAGGTTGATTTCTGTCATACCAGCAATTTATTTATAGATTCTTACTCTTTAAACTCCCAGATTTGGAATAGTTTCAAACTGCCAGTTTATGTACAAAGCTAGAGACAAACTATTACCAGAAAATAATCAAAAATTGTTTACTGTTAGAGTGGGGGGATATGACTATAGAGAAAACCTCAACTTCAGAACTTTAACTGTTTGAACAACAATGAAAAGAATGTGCATCTCAGTCATTGGTGTGAAGATTTGGAATGAACTCACCAAAGAGTTGAAGCAAAGTCCAAGCATGAGGTATTTTAAGAAAAGCCTCAAAGTGGTTATTATAAATGGATGAACAGGGGTGATGAATTTGGCTGGGAATTACAACACTGTGGATGACTTGGGCAATTTGGGTGTAGGTTTGTGTATGCATGTGTAAATGTGTGTGTTTGTGTATATAGTTATACATGACATATGTATATATACAGGTAGATGTGTATGTGTATATATGCATATATGAGTGTGTGTATTATTTTCATTTGGTTCAGAAACTATTTTTATTTAGAAGAGATATGGGAAATGGGAAGATTATTTATGTTACGACTTACTGAATGGAAACAGAGTATGATTATATAAGTTAAACTTCATCATGCTCCTTTTCAGGCTCACAGTCAAGTGGAGTATTTACATGTATTTGAGCATGTATATTTGGTAATAAGGTGTTATATTTACACTTCTAAATATGAAAGTCTTGCTTTATTATGTCTTGTTGATGAAATGTCTGTCTGAAAAAAAAAAAAGAAATTATCAACATAACACGCTGGTATTTTGTGGTTAGCATACTAAAAATGTCTGTTCAGAGACATCCTTCACAGAATTTCAAGAGTTCACTTTGCAAGAATACTTGGGAACAGTGCAAGCTCCATAACTAAACAGAACCAAGTGGACTCATCACCAACATGGAGAATTAGATGCTATTTGAACCTGTTAAATCGTCATTGAAAAGGGGAATCTGTTATAATTGCTGACTTATGGAAGGACAAGTTAGTGCAGCTTTAAGTTTTAATAAAAGAACTATTGGTCAAAAAGTTAGCTGCACACACACACCACAACTCATTTTCTCCACAATAGCAAAAGGCATTATGTGTAGCACAACGGCCACCATGAGAAAAAACCCATGTCCCGCACTGAACGCTACGTTTAAATAAGACAAAAAAAGGCTGAATTTGAATGTACAGCTGGTCTGCATAAGTCTTATCTAAAACTCTAAGACTCTTATCTGTTCAAGTTGTAGGGTATTATTACTAGAACATAGACAATGATTCTCCCATTTCAATTATTCTTTCAAGCTCAATATGGTGGTTTCGACAAAACACTGAGGTAAAAAACACCCTAACAACTGCCAGACAAACGTGTCTCCTATGGGAAAGGAAATGTCTTTTCCCTTTCGTTTTAGAATGCCATGTGAAACATCACCTTAACCTTCTGAGCTAGAATACAATATTAAACACAAAATGACCATGTAAACTAAAGCCTTCAGAAAAGCTGATAAAACCCATAATAATGCCTCAAAATGCATTAAAAAGGTTGGTTTAAAGCCATGGTAGCACCATTCATTCCCATCTACCTTCTGTACCTCAGTGCCCTGTATCCAGTGCCTGGGCTGGTGCTGCCCCCTAAACTTAAGTGGTACCCATTGGGCACACTCGGGTCTACACCAAAAGTTGGATGTAGGGCTCCCATCCTTCGAGGCAGTGTGGTCCGGGGTGACTGTTCGGCACTAGGGGTAGGGGACAGTGATGCCACATCCTGGAAGACATCCAGCTGGTTCTGGAAGCTGCTGTAAGGACTGCCCAGGGCCTCACCATGGCCCTGGCCCAGAAAGGGCTCTGAGCTGATACGAGTGACAGGGCAGGGGAAGTAGTAGGAACCACTATGACGGAGGGTGTTGTGTTCCGACAGGCCACGGCTTAGTCGGCCAGGACTCTGAGAAGCCTGACTAGACACAAAGTGCACTTGAGAAGGGTATGCAGTCTTATATCCCACCCCAGGCCGTGGGGTGTGTGGGACCTGTGGGAGCTGCCGGCGTCCACGGCTTGGTGTGCTTGAACCGGATCTTGATGCCTCTTGGCTGCCTTTAACCAAACCACTGCCCTAGGTGAAAATTGAACAAGCAATTTGAAATGACAGAACAATGAGAAAATGATGTATGAAAAGAAAAAGTATTGACAAGAAGACAAGGACAGGGTCAGAAAGAAACATACATTAAGAGGTGAGAGATACAAACAACGATAGGAAGCAAAGTTGAACAGAAAATACAAAGATACAGAAAAAAGAACAAACACCAATGATATGGGAATGAGACAAAAATTCAAAAAAAGGATGAAAAGAGAAAGTGGGGAAAAAAGTGAAAGCGAATGAGAGACCATACTAAAGAAAGACAGAGTAGAAAATGTCTTCAGACAATAACACCTTTCAGATCAGATATCCTAACCAAAATCTACACACGTTCTATTATATGCCTTACAAGCAGCTGAAGATCAGACATTCCATGCTGGGACCTTTTTGCTCACTGTGGAGCAGAAAGAGCCACAGGGCAATCTTCCAATTTTGTGCCACACACCTTTCTGTGATCCCAGTTGCACACTCAGGAAGAACACATGGCCTGCTACTGTATCTTTAGGGACATATTTGTGGGTGCATGCTTAAGAGAAAATCTCATCTGAAAGGGGCTAATGTTTGTAGTTAAAAAAAATCTATGATTAGTTGTAACAATTGACTTTATTTGAGAAATATTTGTCTTAGATGTAAAAACAATACCTTTAAACCTTAGAAATGACAGCGGTAGTGTTTTTTATGTGAGTATATGAGCAATATTTTGAATTATTAATGAAACTACCAATCATAATCTCCGACAAGCAATTAGTACATTCTACAAAGATAATCAATGTATTCTAATGTTTATGTTACAAATGGCTTTAATGTGTCCAAATAAAATAGGAAAGTGCTTCTCCATCATCCGTTCTGTTCCAGTCAGCTGCAGCCTCCTACCTGCTTTTTGCTGGTTTCCTGCTCCTCTCTGTAGGAGCAGGCGGCAGTAGCAGATATGGGACAGCAGCGTTCCCGGCTGCAGTAGCGGTCACAGGAGTAGTAGCGTTGCTTGTCTGCTGAGGAGTGATGGTGTTTCCTTTCATGGGAGCGCCCACGTTTATGGGCTCGCTCTCTGGAGGCAGCAGGTTCAGTTGCCGGCTGTTCTGGTCCACCTTAAATGGGAAGAATATTCTTATTTATTGTAGTGATTTATTTGATTACGACAGTGCATATTAACCAATACTACACCAATTTATAGCAGTGTAAATATGAAGGAATTAGCACAATAGCTAAATTTCATCCTTTGTCCTAAGACAAGTAAGGACAAAAAAACCAAACACCTCAATATACAATTCAGAGAACAAACACAGCACAGGCCCCCTGTCTACTTTTGAGACCATGACCTAAAACTTGTCTTTTTGATAAAGACTAGAGTTAATGGCTTAAGGTATCCTGAGTTATCTCTGTAGTTGTGCTGTCATAGGTTTAGGCTGCTCTCACTCTGCTTTTCTCTCCCTGTATGCACTATTTTTACTTACTGTTGTCATAAGTTTTATGTTCCCTCTCTGTTTTTCTTTTTCAGGATTACACACCTGATCCAGAGAGTCTGTGTTTAGCTATGTGCCTTTCATTGACAAAGCTATTGCAGAAACTATCACTGCTAATCATTTCTCTTTCCCAGTGAAAGTAGTCCTGGACCAGTCCTGCCATGTTTGTGTTAGAATATGCCTTGAGATTTAATCAGATGAGAATAGGAGTAACATAAATGCACTGAACTGACATTTTTTTAACTCATTACCTTTAAGATGTCAATAGTTTTAGGTTTTAGTACTAATCAGTAGTTTTCATGGCATTATTTTTGTTGAAGTCTTTTTCTGATAGAAAAATAAAATATCAAAGAAAAGTCTAAAAGTAGGGGGAGACCGTTTTGCACTTGACACAATGGGTCGATCCACTGTTTCATAAAGTGATCTTCTTTAGAAAAACAACTTTCTGTAGTGTTTGCTGACTGACCAGCTGAGTTGGGAGGTTGGCCCCCAAGAGGGGTATCCAAAGACCCTTGTCTCTTGTCTTTGTCCCGGTCTCTGCGGTGGTGGCAGTGATGGTGGTGGTGATGGTGATGTGTTCTCTCCTGACGAGGTTTCTCTAGGGTGTAGTCCCTAAGGTTAACCTCCTGGGGCCGCTGTGGAGCTACAGTGGTAACAGAGCGTCTCATAGAGCTAGCATCACGACCAGACTGAAGGAGCAAAGAAAGAAAAGGATGAGAATCACACCCTACACTAGTTATTTCGGTGGCACTACATATTTCATTACATCATTACATTTCCAACTCCTGCTCCCACTATTTTGCATTTCTGATGATCAGCATATATTCTGCATATTCATGATGGCAGACATGCTAAATATTTTGCACCTGCTAAGCATCCTAGTTGTGCCTGCTTTGTAGAGCAAACTTGATTGCTCTCAAGTTTGCACCAGTTTTCATACACTCAAACCTTTTTAAGGATCAGTGATGTATTCAAAGTATTAACTTAATGATTATGGCTTATAGCTAATGCCGTCCTAAAAATTAGTTCATGATAAAATTAAATACGATTAAGAAAATTAAAGGTTTTTACAATACAAAACAGAATAAATAAGTAAATATCGTGTCAACATACTACAGGAATGTCATTTGTAGACCAATATTTCTGGAATAAAAAAACTTGTATTATTTTTATGTAGTATTCAAGTTATCACAGAAACTTAGTTTTGTCAAATTCTGGACTTTTAGTAACTGGAACCCATAATCATCGACATTAAACTACTTAAAATATTTCTCTTTGTATCTAATTCATTTATATAACAAATTTACTAACACTCTGTGAACACAGCTATTAAAGCTGTGTAAATTGAAACATGTAACTAACCATAACAGACAATAACTGAGATGTAGTTATTATTATCTTATCTTCATCTCTAAGATGAACTTCAGAAAATGGGCGTTAGCCTACAATGGGCATCCTGCACATTTCCTGTTAAATAAAATGGACCTTAGCATGTGCTGGTAGTAAAAGGTGATAAAACTCCACAATAAGAATGTTTTATGAGACAAAGGACAGACTAACACTGTCAGTGCAGAGCAAAATGTTAGATAACAGTAGAGGTCATAGAAGAGGTCATAACAGGATTTGAACAAGTTGAGCACAAATTTAAAAAATAAAAAATAAAGATGGGACATTGTAAATGATTGCTGTGGGGACCCGTGACTCTGGCTGCACTCTAGAGTTCCTATCACACTAGCAGGCTGCTTACAAAAGGCCAACTTTAGTTGAATTGGCTGAAGGATTTACTGGCCTTCGTTCCAAAAGGTGAGAAAACGAACCTGCTCTGATATCTTCCATCCTTTCATTAATCCTTCACTGCAGATTTTTCTCTCTCCGTAACCCAATTACCATTCAGTGAATGTTGAGTCCAGATCCATTTAGACCAACTTCTCAGTAGGCAGCAGGAGGAAAGCGTCACTGAACCAATGGCTGGCAGCTGGCCAGGGTTTAATCACATTATTGTACAGTTTTCTGCTGTGAAAGCAGGCCAAACAACAGCGTTCCATAGTTGAACTGCAGAGAGCACTTTAAACGCACAAATCAATCAACATTGCTCAGGAATGGGCTGTTTCTTATATTTCTGTGGATGTTTCAGCCTGAGTTCAATGAACAGAAAGTCCTCTATGCATGCCAAATGAAACATAAAGAGGCTTCAAGAACAGGTTAGTGTGTTAAGATGTGGTAAAATATTCAGTATGTCATCCAAAAAAGGGTTCAGTGTCCTGCTTGTTCATTGAGATCAGGTTTCATAACAAATAAGGTCAGAAAAACTGATATGATAAAAAAAGGAGAGAAAAAAGAAAATGATTTCTAAAACAGACACAAACATTTTTAGATGACACATAAACGTCTGTGCATTGAACAAACTTCTGCATATCATTGGACCCCAATATGGCAGTTTATCAGGAGCAAACACTTCCAGTTTCTCTGATCTCAACGATGAAATCCAGCATTCATATGACAGAGGCAAGGTTCAGAGGTCAGCCCACAGTGGAGAGATATTACAATCAGACTGCTGTGAGTGTTCCCCTCCACATGATAATGCAAATGCGTCAGTTTGAGGGAGTTGAAACAATATATGACTGCAGGAATAGAGAGGAAGTCCATGATTATGATGTTAACATGAACGATTGTGGTCAATGTAATAATTTGACTCCTATATATGCGGTTATCCAATCATCAGTACCAACGAGTGTTAAAAAAAACTCAGAATGCAACTTTTCAGTCCACAAGAAAAAAGATCACCGCTCTGCTCCACTGCTGCTGAAGTATAGTGTTCAGTTTTTTGTTCTTTTCATTCTGTATAACAGACTTATAAGTGATCTTTTGTTCATATTTGCTATGAATAAAGCCTGTAAGCTGATGTGAAGGATTTTCTCTTGTATTTCTATGATGTAACAGTGACTAGTCAACTTGACTCTTATCATGTTTGAAATTGTCTAACACCTATTCCACATCCAGCGTCAGACCCTGCGCTGGATGTTGTTCTCCTAACGCCCAGAAAAGCTGACTGCACCAAGAATCCCATTTATTTCCCAAGACAAGAGGTCACCTGGTTTAAACAAAAGCTGAATAACTAAATACTCAGCTCCTAAATACGCTCCAAAAGATTCTGTCTCAAAGATGAGACAGAATACTGTAAGCTCAAATCATAATACCACTGGAGCATTTATAAACACATTCACTGCAGTTGAGAACATGAGGAAGAGCTGTTACCTGGAGCTCCACGTTGAGTCGAGGCATTGAAGCAGCCCTGCCCTGGCTCTCCAGACCTGGACCAGGGACTGGGACTGGGACTGTGCTGCTGACACTGTTCAGCCCTACTGACTCCTGGACATACAATAAGTTCCACATTACTTCCTGCATCAACACTTATTTTTTACAAGATGGAAAGCTTTGGGAATATAATCAATAGAGTTTAGGAAAACTCTGTCATGTTACAAATGATATCAACGTAGGACAATCTGCTAGTATCTAAATAAAATAATAGGAATGCAGCATCGCAACTTCATAAATCAGAATTTTTAATAATTATATTTCTATATGGCAAGGAATTCACCAGTAAATTAATTATAATGACAGAAAACCAACAGATCTAAATGTCATAGTTTGCATGCTGCTGATCCTGTGTAATAAAATTGTTCATTGAAAAAATGCTATTATAATGACAAAGCAAGTTGTCCATATTAAGGTGAAAGGAGCAAATGTTGTACATGTTGGTTTTGGTGCATTCTTCTCTGAGACTAAGAAAAAAAGACTCATTTCAGACATTGTTTGGAAGAACAGTGTACTTTGATTGAACAGTTAAGTGTAGAGGACAAAACATAAAAGCACAGAAAGGATTTGCTATAATGATTTTAAAATAAAAATAAAAACCAGAAAGAAGTGAGAGAATGGGATAAAGACAAGCCAAAATGGGACGGGCTCACTCATTAATCAGCTCCAGGGCGAGGTAAGAAGCTTTAGTGTGAACTATGTGAAGCCAAGTTATTGACAAGGAGCCCCAGTGTTAGGTAAATTGTATATATTGTTATCAAATATTTGTTATTTCCTGTGCCTTTATAATGTTCTTGTCTTATATGCTTTTATTTGTTTCATCTTAGCATAAAGGAAGTTTCTGTGTTGTTGAATTACTTTGATTCCTTTCTCAGAAGGCCTCTCTGAGGAAGAGCAGAGAAACTGTTTTCAACAGGTTATCGCTCAGCAGAAACCTCTGCATCCTTGACCTGTTAGATATAAAACCATCGCTGTGAAGACGTACAACTTGCTCTGTGTTATCCTGTGTCTGGAACAGAATAATCTAGTGTGTAGATACCATGTGTTTTGTTAGTGACTAGCATTTGCGTTGCAATCATGTGACTGAAGTGTTTTCCCCGCCCCTTTGAGACACTCTCTGTAACAGGGATCCTAACAGCAATAAAAAGGGAGAACGGACACATATGTTTTCAGAACGGAAGAGATGTGTGACTGAAAACATCTCTGGCTGTTCTCCTCACGAGTACAAAAGAATCTAACTCTCTTGTCTTTCTTGTGTTTGTTAAATCTGTCTCAATAGGTGTTTAAACCTGACACCCAGCAAAGTTGTTTTGTTGGAAAACAATGTGTGAAGCAGATGACATTGTGATTAAGAGTACATTATCTGATCTAGTTAGACATGGATCATTTTGTGGACAAGCCACTATACACTGTGCTTGTACTCATGCTTTCTATGTTTTTGGGGGTGGGTATATTTATCAGATACCAAGGATCATAGATCCATTTGGACTGATCAAACTACTTTAAGAGGTGTTGTCTTTTGCTCAAGAGGAAAGATGTTTCAACAAGAAAGTACCCCAATCAAACCAGTAAGCAAGCAGTCTCTTGGTTAAGATCAACATAAGTGATTTTATTCAAGTTATGAAGTGACCAGCACAAACAGCAAACCTCGAACCAACAGAAATATGTGAGGTGGCATCAACATGCAGTTCCTGAGACCAAGAACTACAGATGAACAGTGGACTGAGATCCAATCATCCTGGGAATCTTTTTTCACAGGTGTCACAGGTTGGTTGTTTTTAACCATGCAACTAGTTTCCACGCAGATCTTTATATAACTACATTAGTTCAGTAATCCCCAATGATGTCAGAAACCAATGAAATCATGCAGAAAGCAACTGCAAGGGATTGCTGGTGGTTCTATAAACTTTTATTCAACAAATAAAATGTAGTGTGTGTTTTTGTAGGTCATTCTAGAACTTGCTAAAAACGAAACATATTTTTATCATGGTCCGATACACTAAAACCTAAAACTGAAAAAGGCTGTGCCTTGTATTTACTGAATGTAGCTATGTGTAAGAGAACCAGGTTTGTTATGGTTTATTGTTTTTATGTACTCTTTAGGACATTCATGTTGTTATATCTTACACAATGGGATTAGCCCGATGGCTGCACATGTTTGTCTCTACATTACCTGATTGACAGCATTTGATGTGTCCACTGATGGGCCTTTGGATATGGTTCTCTTTGGTTTGGGATAGACACCCTTGGTGGGCCTCTCCATCCCAGTGGAAGGTACTGATTTATTTCTGGGGTCATAACCTGGCCTGAACGATACAACGGCCACAGCTTCAAATCACATTACATTTTAGAAATTATTAGCAAAATATTCCAAAAGAATTTTAGGTTCCCACCATATCTAGACAGAAAATGCACATTGATCGTGTTAACAGGTATTTATTTAACCAACTGATGCAAGCTTTCAGAAAGAAACTGTGAGGTGTGGAACTTACAGCATCCCTCCATTGTTGATGGAGTTAGAGCTGACCACTTGACGGAATGACTCCGGGCTTTGCTGAGACTGAGGAGCACTGGGTGAGCCCTGCATGTGAGTCAGAGGCAGCAATGGCTTAAACAGAGCTTCGACCTTGCACTGTGGAGGAGAAATGGATGGCGACATGCTGAGGACATTCAGAAGCAGCAGGCAAAATATTCTTGGACCCAGGGAAAACAATATTCCCTTGTGTCACCTAAAGGTGGACACTAGGGGCAGAATTTTGTCTTCAGGGTCATGCATTCAGACATTGTGTGTGATAATTTGTGATTCCAGAAACAAACATGCATCTGTGGATGTGCAAGTTCAGTGCTTGTCTAGTTTCAACTATTCAATCTTGGTTTGTGCTTTAGAAATGTCAAATATTCTTTTGTAAAAACCCAATGAGCAACCTGTGGAAACACAAGTACTTTCTTTTCATGTCTCCAGTCATGCAGATCTTTGGTGGATCTGTGCATTTCCTATGCAAGGACAGGAGGGCACATGCACTCAGGTTTATATTGTAGCATCCAATGTGAGCGTGCTTGTGTGCATTTGTGTGTGCATGTGTGTGTTTGTGTGTGTGTAATCCGTGTAGAAGTTGTGCAGACATTTTACCTGGGGGTCAGAGTTGGCCATCTGCTGCAGCCTCCTCGCTCGACTCTGTTTCAAGTAGTCAAAGATCATCAGTGCCGCGTAAACCTTTCCTACCGTTAGCTCATTGGCTGAGGATGTGAGAAGACAGGAAATAACGTGAGAAGAAAGAAAAGAGGCAACTCTATAGATCTAGTGCTTCTCTTTTTGATCTTAGCACATTTAATTAAAGGTTCAGGAAAGAAAGTTTTTTTGTTACATTCATAGCAAGTTATTAAAACAGATTTTTCAGTAAGAATTCGTATTACAGCTAAACTAAAGTAAATGTATGAAATGAACATTGCTTATAAATAACAGGCAGCTACAGCAACATCCAGTACAGATTTATATAAGGTTTTGAGCAAATCAGAAGTACACCTTGTGAAAGGCGACTCACCAACTGTCATCAGTGACTGGTCTATTTTTAGGGAGAAATTGACTTGATTGAACTTATTTTCTTTAGATGTTATTCAGGTGGGACAAAATTAAAACAAATGAATTATCTGGAACAAATCGAAAATAAAAATATAATAATATTCTTGCAGATCTTAAGTTGTTAACAAATTGACAGGAAACATGAATCTTCCAAAAGAGCTGTGAGCACCTATTAAGCAATCACACATAAGAATTAGACTACCTTGAATACATTTAATGTAAAGGGCATTTTAATAATGATGTGGACTCTGATGAATCACTTCAAACCTTTCTGTGTTTAGCACAAATAGTAAATGACATGTACTTGTATATTGCTTTATCAGGTTCAGAGGACCCCAAAATTCTTTACACTGCACTCAGCCATTCACTAATTATAACACACACATTCAAACACTGATAGTGGCAAGCTACTGGTTAGTAGCCACACCTGCCCAGGGGCAGTCTATGTCTGACAGAGGTGAGGCTGCCATGCACTGATGCCACCGGCAGGTCACCCCTGTCAGGCAAGGCAGGTGAAACGTCTTGCTCATCTGTCTTTGTCGACAAAACGACAGATGGAGCAGGAACTGAATCACCACCCACTGTTTGCGTGACAAACCCCTACCACCATCACTATTACGGTGCAATTCAGATGAAAAACAGATTTCTTATAGGAAAATCTACAGAAAAAAACAGTAAATTACAGTATGCTTGTTGCATAAATGTGCTCAATCTTAAACTAATACTTGAAGAAAATTTTGATTCCTACTTCCCATCATGCATCCAGCTATCAATTGTCTATACCAGGGGTGGGCAACTCCAGGCCTCGAGAGCCGGTCTCCTGCAACTTTTAGATGTATCGCTAGTTCAACACACCTGAGTCAAATAATGAGGTCATTAGCAGGACTCTGGAGAACTTGACTGCACTTAGGAGGTGATTCAGCTATTGGATTCAAGTGTGTTGTACCAGGGAGACATCTAAGAGTTGCAGGACACTGGCCCTCGAGGACCAGGATTGCCCACCCCTGGTCTATACCGACTGATCTTTGCAGCATTGCTGGGAGGGGGCTGGTGTCCATCTACAGCAGTCATTTGGTGAGAAAGTGGCTCACATTGGTCAGGTCAGTAGCCCATCACAGGACAACACATTGGCACACAACACAAACGATCACATACACACACATTTGTCACACTATCTTTGTGGAGACTTTCTATTGACTTCCATGCATTTCTATAGCCTAACCCTTACCCTACCCCCAACCCTAACCATCACATATCTAACCCTAACCAAGACTCAATTCACCCCTAAGTCTTAAACCTAACCCTTAACCCAGAAACAGCATTTCCTCTTGTGGGGATCAGGCTTCAGTCCCCACAAGGAGCAGTGAGTCCCCACAACGTAATATGTGTCAGGAAAATAGTTCCCACATGGCACAAATACTCACACACACGCAAACCCACGAACAAGTTTGAGTTATCACTTGACCAAAAAGTCATGTTTTTGCTTTGTGGGAGGAAGCTGGAATAATCAGAGAGAATCTATGCATACACAGGGAGAACATACAGAAAGCCACCAGGCCGCATTAGAATAATGCTGCTAACTACTCCACCATGCATTATTACTCCACCCACCTTCTATCATTTATGGTGAATCTGATGAACCACAAACCAGGTTCTGCTGTTCTTGTTAGATTTTAGATAATGTATAGTGGATCATCAAAACCAGCACTCTGAAAGTAGAGTAACACTAAGCCAGATCTGTTGGTATCTTTTTAACTAAAAGATTAAACAATATCATCTTCACTTAAACTATCAACTTATCCTCTACACTGAGTCCCAACCTGACAACTCAATGAGCCTTTTCTCATTAAGATCACTCCCAGGTGCCTGATAAACTTTTACCTAAAATCTTGTTTCCAATTCAGAAGTTCTAATCATTTATACCTCTACCTAATCTGTCCTGGATTTTTTAAAAAATGTGTGAACAAGTGTTTAAACTAGATACTGAGGAGAGCTAGTTTACGGGTTAAAGGCAATAATTAAATTAAATTGCTTGGTATAAACAATCACCATTGCTTCTTTGAAATGAAGCTTTCCTATATTGCTGGAGTATATCTATGTTCCCTCTTGAAAGATGTGCAGACCATATTTAATCTTAGCCAGCAGTGAAGGCAACACATTCATTATTACATACATATTTTAAGTGTTTTTATGCAGTACTGCATAAAAACATCAGAGTCAATATCCAATTGCTTTGTCATTTCTGCATAATTGTGCACATGAACAAGAGTATGCATTCTCTCACATTGTGACAAAATAGATAAAATGGTTATTTACAGGTCAAAGCTGAACTTGATAATTAAAAATGAAGCAGGAATTTACGTTTGTGTGGCGTCACCAACAAATCCATGGTCTTCTGAGAGAGGCTTGGCCAAACTGTGGATATTTCTTTCTTTAACTCAGCATCCATTAAACGCTGCAGCACCATACCTGGAAATCAACAATAAATATATAATTCAACCTTCTAAATGAACAGAGGACAGGAGAATAAAATAACAAAAATATTCCATTACGAGCAAATGAGACACTATTATAGGCAAGGAACTACTAAAACACCTAGTTCACCAGGCTTTAAGGACATGTAATATCTGGGGATGCTCCAATCAGGTTTTTTTGCTGCCAATTCCGATTCTGATCAACCATAAATGCCAATCACCAATCATTGCCTTTCACCTGGGTTAGCTGTTAATTTTTCGCTTTAGGTATAAATGATTCTATGTGATCTGGCAAAATGGAACAATGATCTGGCAATAAACTCACCTATTTTAGACATAAAATATGCAAAACACTTGCAGGCACAATACAGCAGCTACTCAGTCAAAAGGACAACTGAAAAACCTGCAATCAGTAAAACAATATTTAACAGTAAGACTCTCTGTACCCTAATTATACATGGGTCAAATAAATCTCATAACACTGCCTGTATCAAATAATGTCAAGCAAAAAACAAAATATTAATTCAAAGTTAAATGCAGATTGCATCAAAATAAACAATTCTGAGTTACTGAATCAAAACTTCCTGAGAGCATGACAAACTGATCTATGCTGATTCTGATTGTCTGTTTCTGACTGAGTTGAGAAATTCTGCAGAATGCCAGGAGGCAGAGAAGATCGATTTCCCCCCCTAGAGATTATCTGTCTTATGTTAGAACATAGCAAAGTTTTATGGGTTTTTTTTTTAAGTTACATGCTGCAGTTTTAAGCAGATGTTCGGTGTGAGAGTTCACTGTGAAATATTACTACCGGTACCACATAGCGGCGGTTCAACAAGAGCAGAACCAGCGTCTTACACCTCTAGCTCGTTGACTTAAATTATTTTTCAGGATATTTATTTAGCTTTCTGGCCATCATGCTCATCCAGGTGAGTGTTTGTAGTTATTATCTGCTTTACCTGCTGTCTGATCGCTCTGGACCTCTTTTTTCTGCAGTGAGCCTCGATATAGTCAAACTTCGTCAATTGATTGCTTTTTTAAATGTCATACTAGATTCATTGTGTCGATGCATTTTGATGTGCTGTACCCCCGAGGTAATTTTCCACCGCAACAAACAAACTTCCCCATTCACTCTCAGAGCGTTTAAGGTGGTTTAAATTGATCAGCCACCGATTGGTGGCTAATCGATCGGCATGCCTCTCTGAAGTAGTACCTATCGGTAAGACCTTGTTTTTAGCCAGTAGCCTTCTGATTTTTAGTCTATTTGCCAATTCTTGTTTTGGCTGATTTGCATTTTTTCTTATGACTATAACACAGAAAGGAAAAAACCTAGCTTGATAAGTTTTAAGTCTAACTGAAAGAAAAAGAAAACACAAGACTGTTAATCTGAATAGACTGAAGAAATAACATTAAAGTACATGAAATTGCAAGTCGTTTCTATGTATTTAAAATAGTGGGGACATACTTTTGATCGATTTAATGAGTGGAGAAATAAAAAATCTGACACTTTTTTATCTGGCCTGTTGATCACCAATCAAAGATGATAGATGCTCTCTGTTCTAAACTGATCAGTTTAAATCATTTGTCAATATTTAACTCAATAAAATCTTCAAAGATCACATGTAGCTTGATTTAATGAATAGTTTTTAGAGATTTGCAGGAAGTGCATGATGCATTAGCATTCTCCACCATTTAAACATTGCCAATTAGATTTTATTTTAGAAAATTTCAATATTACCATCTTATTATATCTCTTTACTACATGGTTTTAAGGCAGTGGTTTAGTGCCTTTTGTAGCTCATTTGATATAATACCTTTTTGTTTGTGGCACTTTTTGTATAGATGTTTGAGTTTATCTGACCTGAGGCCAACTTGATCTCCAGCGCAGTGCGAATCAGGCCCATCAGAGTGGAGGTAAAGTGAACTGTGTTGTCATCAGCGATGGGCATGTTCATTTTGACAAGACGCTGTGCAGAGAATCAGGTGACAGAAGTAACATTATGACGTGCTAAAACTTCCACATCAAAATATCCAATCCATTCAGAGAAATCAATCTGTGTGCTACTGTAACAGTCTTTATTATTTATCGACCGATTTTGTTACTATTGCTTTCTTTTTTTTTGTAATTATACAATTTCACCTAGATTCAATTTAGCACACAAAAAGTCTTCTCCATGTAAATGTAAAGACAAACTAGACATTCACATTCATTGCTATTGGCTACATTATGCACTATTTTGCAAGTCGAAGTGCACTGGTGCAAGACCGACATTGACCAAAAAAAAGGTGAGAGAAGGCATGTAACGCATAACCATGAAGGTGCCTGGACAGTTGCAGGAGCTCGACTCTGTGCTTACCACCCTAGCAATCAACAACTTAGGAGTTGAAGAGACTGAACATGCTGCAGATGTAAAGTGGCAGCTACCAGTAAACAGTGTCCATTCCACCAAGCTGGGTCAGCCTTAGCAGAGAGATTCAGAGGTAGTTTTATACGACACTAGTGGCATCACTAGATGCAGAAAACAGACATTATTGTTGTAAGAGTTGAGCTCCCCTGAACACAAAAAGCATTCATCTACATGTTCTAACAGTGGCAGAGAGAAGAAGAAGACCAGAGAATGAGGCGGGAATGAGGAGCTGAGGGTCCGATGCGCACGCACGCACACGCCTGCACACACGCACACACATGATCAGAAGATCACCAAGCACAGAGAAGATTTCAAAGAATAGGAGTTACAGAATGCAAATATGACACGTTTGAATACAAATTTGCTGTGAAGGGTGTCAGGTACCTCAGTTATGCTCTTGTGATGTCCATAAAGATGTTATCAGATTATTTATTTAAACTCAAAGCTACACAATGTAGCCAATATTTTTTTCTGATTTAGAATACAGTTGAAAATATCAACCATGTTCATGCCCATTACACAGGCACGCTAAAAGGATAATGGGAAAATAATGAAATGAAAGTTTAGAAAACAAAGTAGTATTCAACCTTTTTAATAAAACATAGATCAGGAAGAGCTTATTTTTTTAGGTAGATGGAGGAGAACACATGTACAAATGGGCAAAGGCTGCTTTCTTGACTTTTACAGTCAGAAGTCAAAAAATTATTAATAATAAGCAGTTAGTGGCAAGTATTAATGCAGAAATTTAACAAAAGTTAGAACTTGGAGTCAGCACAAATTCAACCTGAATTTTTTAATTGTTCAAAAATAATAATAGTGTGAAACAATATGTGAGATGAAGATCAAACAACAGAGACCAATGTCACACTAGGTACCTCTATCCCAACAGAAACAATAGCATAGCTTACTTAAATTGGTGGCTGTTGCTGCAGTGAGCAGGGGGAAAAAAGCAAAACAGAATCAATAAATTATAAGTTGGCACACTGAGGGACAGCCTGATAAGTCAGTTCCTACTTTCGTCTGACTCCTTAAACTTTTAGACTACTGTACAGCACATCCATTTTAAACTTTTTCATGGGCAGCCATGAAAAAGGTTCTGATTTCTTAATCTAGTTTCCAGCTCTGCATGAAAGACAGTGTGTTCCCTGTATACTAAAGAAAACGATTCAGGGAGAAGAGACAGCTCCTTTATCCCATCTATGCTCAGGCAAAATGTATGACTACTCCTCAATAAATTAGACAGGGAGGAAGCACTCACCCAGCAATACAGGAAAAAAACAGGACTATATCCTATATGCCTAACTGTGAAAACTCAAGAAAAAATATGCCTCACATTAAAAGCTGGATTTAATATTCCCTGAGAATATTCTTGTAAATAAAGACCACTAGGATAACCCTGCCTTAGCGTATGTATATTGGGTTCAAATCCAGATTACACCATCAACACAAACCATGTGAAGGAAAACCATTTGATCAGCAAATGATGACATCGCCATCCTCCTTTACTGAGAAATTACTGTTTTTAGAGCCATAATGGGAGGTGTTGGGTGTTTAACAGCCAGCCTCTTTCCTGCTGGTCAGGTAGCACACATCTTCCAGAGTCCAGATACTGCAAAGGACCTTAGAGCACCAGCTCATCAAATCAATATTTCTAGACATTTTACATCATATCTCAGCAACAGTACAATACGCAGAATGAGACACTTCTAGATCATCAGTCTTTGTTTGGGAAAATATCAAAACTATCTACACTATGCGACCAAACTCCCTGGCATGTAGAGACATGACATTATTTGGTTTAACTCTTGTAAACAGCTGTTAAAAAGGATCCAGAACTACTTGAATATGTTGAACTAAATACGTTGCAATTTTCCTATTACTTAAAAAATAGCTGTTGTGATATGACAAACTCACAATTACTTCAAAAATGTACATATTTTGTTATATTTTTCACCCATAGAGGTCGCCATTTTTTCACAGATAGGTTGATGACGCACAACGGTCCATTTTGTACTGGAACCTACAGAGTAAACACAGGAAGGCTAACTTTACCTGAGTAGTTGTTTATCATATTGAGTTTGACTGGTGTAATTTTAGATAATGCCACACTCTGTCACTATCGGCTGTAATTTAAAAAAAAATTAAAATAAAAATTGAGGCGAATCTGGGTAATTTCCCACATGAAAGAAAGAAGAGAGCAGTGTGAGAACAGGTGTTCTGTCAGATAGCCATGCGTTGTCAGATCGTCATACGCTTAGCTCAGACATGTATACGTTGTCATTACCATATGATTTTATTTAATCAGCAACATAGAATCATGACGTAGATCATCATACACTTTGTTATTAACAGTTATATGGCATCCTGACTTAGCGGTTAAGTAGGTTAATGAGTTTTACACGGGCCTGTGTTGTAATTGACTGCAGCTGCAGCCAGACCTGCTTTAAATACACTTTGAAACCATGACAACGCATGTATATTTATCTAGTTATCATATTATGTCATATTATAAACAATTTAATGACTTATTTTCGTTATAACTTGTTGCGTATGCTGAACTGACAACTCCACTGACGGTCGGACTTCTTAATGCGCATGCGCGGGCATGTGTACTGACTGCATGTGTGCTATCCTGACAGCGTATGGCTATCTGACAGAACATACGTATACTGCCTGCGGTACTGAAGTCACCCATGGAGGTCCGGTGTCGCTGATACCATCACACCGGACTCCAAACAGCACAGCTGTTGCTGAACTGGACACAGCTCTACACGGACGCTGGGAGAAACGTCAAAGACAAACAGCGCTAACGGAGCTATACTAGAAATACCTACTGTAAATAAAGATGCATTCAGGTTCTGATACAGTCTGTGTATGCTAACTTGGGGTTCCTTCGACTAAATGTAATATCCATGTAGAAACCTAATTTAAGTTAGCAGTGTATTATCAATAGAAAGAAATAAAAAACAAAAGGAGCAAAAAAATGGAAGGGAATGAGTAGAAAGACAGAACCACAAAGAGTGTAAAAGAGCCCAGACAAACAGCATATCTGCACACACACACATACACACGCAGCCTATACTGAACATACACATGTGGTACACAAACAAAACCTACAGTAGTCCATCTAAATACAATATTCACCTAATGGAGCAAATTTTTACCATAAACATTACAAATAACTGGAATTCGCTTAGTTAAACCACTACTGAACAACATCAGCTCACACAGGCAGCTAGCTGAACAAAACAGTAAAGACAGGGAACATAAGACTGGAGCTTACACCAAAAAGGTATTAGCACAGTAGCAAAACAAAGAACAAACAAGGAGCACTGCAGAGCACGTCACTGGGAGAAACGCTGCTTTTGCACAGGGAAGAACGTGGAAAGAGAGTAGGGTCTACCTTGTAGGCGACTCTTGGTGGACATTTCTTTCCCAAACCTAAGGGTGGGGGCATGTGTAGCAGCATCTGATACATATCGGAGTACTTGATACGGCCACTTCACAGGGTTGGGGGAAAAAAATAACAGAATGCAAACAGAGAAGGATCGGGAAGAAAAATCAACAGGAGAACAATGGAGAGGAGAAACAGAAATCTGTTGTCAATAGATTTCCTTAAGTGAGATGTAGGGTGGATGCCATCCTTGGCCACTGTGTTGGGGCACAGGGATGCATCACTGTAGAACTCAGGGTTCCTGAGAGGAAACATGGAATGGCAAAGAGTGAGTCTGGTCAGAGAAGGATCAGGGAGGAGAGAAGAGGGATGAATGGGTCAACCCAACACGCAGGATGCTGATGGGTTGGAAGAGAAATGACAGCATTGTAATGAGAATGTCTGCTCTGGCATGCTTGCAGACATTCCACTGGTACTTCAATCAGGGTGCATGGAGACAAAGGTTTCAGTGCCAGCGTGACTTGTTCTGTTTCTAATGTTCTTTTCATCATGGATATGGTTTCCTAAAACACCTCAATAAAGCTTCTTCAAAAGGTCTCTGATTTGAAAAGAGTTGATTGATTTCACCGATGAAGACTTTCAGGATTTACCTATCTGGCATGGTTAAAAAGAAAACAATTCTAATACATAAAAGTTTACAGACAAGAAAGCTGGCAGGCGGCTTGTTGAGACAATGCCACAACTATGAAAGCTTTGTTTCCTCTTCGGCATCATCAACCAAAGCCAGACAGTTTGAAGAGGTGAGTGCTAGTGTAAAGGTGATTTCATTGGTGCACAGCCATTCAATTAAAAGTCTCTTGGCATAGAGGTACACAAAGCACCCTAGTGATGAAAATGTCCGGTATTTGCAAACCTTGTATGCTACCCTATTAGGGCAGTTCTTCCCTAAGCCAAGGGGGGGTGAGATAATGCGCAACAAATTGTACATATCCATATAGGAAATCCGTCCGCTGCGGAAAAGAACAAGCACATACATAACGTTCAGGATACCTTCAGTGGGCTCATTGCATACAATGAGGAACGAGGACTGAGAATGGAGCTTCAATAGACCCCAATGCCACCAATAGAGATGAGAAATGAGATTAGGGTGATTCTCTCCACTTATACTGTGAAAACTATGTGCTGCATATCAGAAGAAGTCAATAACATACCAAGCAGCTGGGTCATACTCGGCCCAAACTCGAATGAATTCATCAAGATGATGCGGCCCCAGGATGGAGGAGTCTCTGGTGAGGTACTCAAAGTTATCCATTATGACAGCCACAAAGAGATTCAGCATCTGGAACACACACAGCACTGCTCAAAACACTTCTGGTTGCAGTAATTTCAAAACTACTGCCATGAATGTTTATTAGAAGCAAATTCTTGTTAGACTTTAAGGACTTAAATCCTCACAGCAACAAATTTTGTGGTTGGAGTATTTAGTATTGAGTAGGTCACTAATGTCACATCTTGTAATAGAACTTCACCAGAATGTGTACTATCATAAAGAAAATCACTTTGACATATGCTAAAGATCACAAAAATGTACAGAATATATAGATTTGAAATGTTAATTGGTTAGTAGGAGGAAGAGGAAGATGAAGAGGAGGAGTCAAACAGGATCAGAGTAGATGGACATTTTCAATCTAGAGCAAAAGACTTTAAACTCTGAAAACTACCTGTAAAGCTTATTCAAGATACATGGTTACGCTTATGACATATATTTATTTGCATTTAATTTAAATTACTTTAAATTATTTTATGCTCTTAAATAATATGTTATTTGTTGCAAAACTGAACAAGGTCAGTTTTTCATCTTTTAACTCCCTTAGACTCTAAATATTAAATAACACAAATCTGAAAAATAAATCTAAAGTAATAAACACTAAAATAAAACAAAAGACAAAAATAAAACTACCAATAGTATCATCTGTAGAAGTTCAAATGAACTGTTTGATAAAGTGATGACAGTTAGATGCTGACCAGGAAGGAGCAGAGGAAGATGAAGGAGACAAAGTAGAAGTAGGCAAAATCACTGCCACAGTCTTTCCCACTGGTCCCTGAGAGCTCATCACAGGGTCGATGACTCAGACACGACAACATGATCTCATGCCAGGCTTCTCCAGTTGCACTTCTGATGTTCAGAAAAAGAAAAGATGGGGAGACAAAGATTAACCAACATCATAACATTCACCTCTGAGTTGTCTGATTGCTTCCTGGAAGAACAGTTCAGTTGACAAATTATGTTTCTTTTTTTCATTATAATTTTATTTTCTCTGTAATGGTACATTTTATTTCAACTAAGTGTCAAAACAAGAAATGCATATTCCAAAGACTAAAGAAAAATTAATGCTGGACTTTTTTTCTATCTCAAAGGATAATTATTCTAATCTTATATTGCACTGAGATGACTTGCTAAAACATATGAACTCATACTTTTCAATTACTCTGCCCAGTCAATCACATTAAATTGATTATTAAATTGGCATTAAATTGGCCTAAGATAATAAAGTAAAAAACATCACAGCAATAACCCAATAATATTGTTACTTCATTTCATACCATGTTTGGCAGCATTGTAAATGCATGAAGTAACTCCGACAGCAAGACGATTTGAGCTACCTGATCAATTCAGCAGTGTTTATTTGACCACTTGTGTGTAATGTAATCATGGACCACATACAGAGCATTAAGCTTCCATCCCTAGACGGTCAGGTGATCATTAAACAAAAAAATGAATCGGTAATGTCATTATAAAGGTTATTCCATAATGCACATAGAACTCTGTGCATTCCATACTCTCCAATAAACATGCACAATACAACAAGAGGGAGTTTAAAAAAGAGACACACTGATGTGAAAGCACTTAAGGTTTGAGGATTTATAACTACTTGAATGCAAGTCCCTTTCAAATAATTCAAATAAATAATATTTCAAATAAAGCTTGTTGTGTTCAGCATAAGGAGACCTTCACAACAAAGTAGGTTCTGGCTTTCTATTTGTTCCTGTTGAGAACGCATAATAGAGAAATATTCACATGTGGATGAGTTTCTGTGTTAATCTTTGAAAAAAGGAGGCTGACCTCAAAATAATCAACAAGATCAACCTAGTTTCATTGAATAATCATAATTGTTGTTTTGAACTTTCTATAAATCCCATATTTGTCCATAACCTTGTAAAATTCCTCAACTTTATTCAACAACTTTCTGTTTCTTCTCATTAACCATTTAACAATAGTTAAGTTTATGATATCTCCATGAAATCTGCTAACTATTAATTTAGGCCTAAATTACTTTTTATAGTATTACAAACTATGTACAGTCTAAAAGTGTGTAACTAGCATTGGTGAAGCCAGCAACGACAGTGACATGAACCCTTAATGATCAGAGCAGTGATCTAGAGAAAGTCATGATCAGCCCACAGTTTTAACATTTGTGTTTCATCCATCTGTCTAGAAGACAAGATCTGTATCATAGATCTGTAAGAAGATAACTAATAAGGCTGCTTTCTACCTGAACAGCAGCATAAGAGCCTGGAGAAAAGTGCGGAAGTTGTTATGATGGTTGATAGCTGTGTCTTCATTCAGCTCAATGTTCCCAAACACCTGCAGCAGAGACACTCAAGAATGTATTAACAATATCATGCTTGAAAAAGCCAGACGTCAACAATTCACTCAGAATAACTTCAAGAAAATAATTATCTTCATCGATCGCTGCAAAGCAGCTACACGAACCTGCATCCCAATGATGGCATAAATGAAGAACAGCATGGCAATAAGCAGGCACACATATGGCAGGGCCTAAAGGTAGAACACACAGTTATTCATGTCCCCTCTGAATTATCCCATCTTGATTTGTCTTAGCAAGAAGTTGTTTATGACTTTGTGACATCAGGAAGTAGTTTGCAAGGTACAATGTGGACAAAGTCTGACCATCTTATGCTATGTGGAAGCACCTTGAAAGACTGGACAAAGGTCCAGAGCAGGATGCGGATGGTGTAGCCCTGCCTCAGCAACTTGATGAGTCGAGCTGCTCTGAAGAGCCTCAGGAAGCTCAAATTCAATAGTCTGTCCTGTAATACACAAAAGCACATCCAATGTATTTAATTTTATAAACACTCCGAGCAAAACTGGTCAAAACAGATAAAACTAAAATTTTATTGTGTGATTCCTAACTCAATTCAATGGATTACTTTTTTAGTATGCCCATTCTGCATTCTTAATTTCCAGTCACAATTAGATATTTCTGCTGTCCTTCAGCTTGTACTCTGAGAGGAGAAAAATCCTACTGTCTTCAGAATCAATCAGTTCAGTAGTTCAGGCATTATGACTTCATCTGTCATCCTCTGTAAGGATCAGCATTATAATAATGCATGTGGCTAGAATCCTTGGAGTGACAGCAAACTAAACGTCACATCAGAAACATTGTGTCGATGTGCTCTCAATTAGCGGGGCAGAGTGTTTCATTGTAAAAAAAACTAAACATTTTCAGTCTGACTAACACAGTGACTATCAACAAAAATCTCCAAAATCAAGAGAAAGGATGTCGAACTTGGGTTAAGAAATCTAGTTTTAGTGCAAAGTTAATTTCTCTTTTTATCTTTCTGTTGTCAACTCTACTAATTTTTACCAGAGATAAAAGTGCCTCCTATGGATAAGAAACAGTGTGAGGAGTGAGGAGAGCTGGTGAGAATTCTGCACGTCCAAATCTCTGACAGACCAGGATGTGCTGGAAACATGTCTGATCACCTCCAGTTTCCTGCAGTTTTCACCTAAAATCCTTTCTTTATTTAAAAAAAGGCCATGCTAAATTAACTTACAATAAAAATGTTGAGAGAAATCGAGTCTTGTGAAAGACATTTTGAACGTTTACAGTGGCAGATTATGTTTGATGTAAAATGCTGTTTTTGTTCAAGATAGCTCTGTTTTTGTGTTTATGAGGCTTCAGATGATGAGTTAGACATTATTTTGAATTTCAGAGTGGTTTAACAAAAGTGTTTACTGTGTCTACAGTTATGATTGTATCCTTCATTCGCATACATCATTGGAATTTCAGAAATCATAGCTCCCCAATAATGTATAATGTATATATGAACATAGAAAGAGTGCAAAATAAAAAATGCGTAACGCAGAGTGTTCTTATGTCCCAATCGCAGGACATAGTACATAAGAAAGCAAACGGGATATTAAGAAAGTAGCAGTTTCCCTGCTGGGCTTCGATGCAGGACCTGGTCTGTGTCTGTCTGACTGTCAGAAAATAAACTTTAATGAAACATTTATCAGTGAGGAAAACAGGATTCGAGGGATCAGCAGCTATGAAGTTGTGTGCTCAAAATATTTTTCTGGAACTTCATCTGTATGACTGATCCAATTTCTGCCGTAGAGTGGACAGGGAGTTTTGTGAAAGCCTGTTGGTGTGTTGGCCAGAGTCATAATGAGACTTAGAAAAAATTCTTCAGTCTACACAACTTATTGCAACATTATTGCTGACTCTTGTCAAGTTTCTTCTTTTTGACAAAGGGGACTTCTTCCCTCTGCTGTTAACCTGAACCTGTTCTTGAAGGGTAACTAGAGGACTTGATGCAGACCGCTGGTATATCAGCAAAACAACATACTACTACTTGTTAATTAGCCTTTTCTATTTAACTAACACTGACTATATAAAATAATGTACTTTAATCTCAATCTGTATTATTTTGGACTGTTCTGAAACTAATTAGGTTGTGGATTGTACATGAGTTCAGATGATAGTTGTGAATTGGTGCCCTACATATGAACTGATTGAATTAAAACCAAGTTGGGTGACATGGCTTGTGATACTATGTCTACAAGTCTAATCATAACACGCAAAACACAAAAGCGAACTCCAGTATGATGTGTGTCTAAATAAACGTGATGATCTGAAAGACACAAGCCACACTCGAGATGGGCATGAAAGACCAGCTGCTACCTTTGGTCTAGTAGAAGTCAACATTAAACTTCAGTATTAAATTGCTGGAGAGAAAAGAACTCATGTGTCTACCAAAATACTATGCTGGCAAAGAGTCAGCATCATGAAGTCACTCACCGTAGTCTGGACATGTTCGAGATCACGTCATGGCAACATCAGTGACAACAAGCAACATCAAACGTTGGAAGAAGTGGTGGCGGTGGGAAGAGATTGGTGGACAAACCAAACGACAGCAAAATAAAAAGAGAAAGAAAAAAGAGATACAGATAGATAGATAGAGAGAGAGACAGACAGAGAGACAATAAGATGCAGCAGACAGGAGCTGTCAGATCATACAATCACAACAGATACTACTCAACAAATACACGTGTTAATCATCAGTATACTAACATAAAGAGTTTGGTGAGTCAGAGGAACAGTTTGGAATGAGTAACTCCACTGCTGAAAGCAGGACAGATAGAGCTCAACCAAAGACTAAATAGCTCATATATTTTATAGTAAGTTTCTATGCATCCTTCCTACCATCACACAAACACCCCTTTCCTCTTCTGCATTACCAGTCAGGTTCTCTTTGGTCACAGAACTGTCTTTGTAGAGAGCTTCATGTACAGGTCTGGTACATTTCACTGGCCGGTGTTGTAAAGTTATTCTCTGAATACAGTGTTGTAATATTGACATGTGGTACTGAGAATGTGAAGAGTTGTGCTCTTACTTTGATTTCAGTCACCAGGATGTCTGTGATGCTCCCCAAAACTGTCACAAAGTCAAATACATTCCAGGCATCTTTTAAGTAGTTCTGAGGAACAAAAGGTGGAAATTATAAGACTCAAATTAGTTCCCAATAATCTGAGAGCCAACCTTTAATAGATACACACCAGGGGACCAAAGGCGATGATCTTGAGAATGCACTCCAGAGAGAAAAGAGTGGTGAACACTATGTTGAGGTACTTCAGCATCGCTTCATAAAAATCTGGAGCTTTATGAAACTGGGAAAGCAGGACAAAGGGAGCAGCATAAATACTTTTCTCCATGAACTTATTCCAGACTGACATAGCTCGACATTGAAAAAAATATGCACCTTACCTTCATCATGAGTACCACAGTGTTGAGAGCAATCATGATCATAATTGAGTACTCAAATGGAGCTGAAACGACAAACTTCCACATCCTGTACTGGAAGGATTGTGTGTCCTCTGGCATGTAGCGTGTCAAAGGTTTCGCATTTATGGCAAAGTCAATACAAGCCCTCTGCAAAGCACAAAAACACTCTTTATATTGATCTTTCCATAGGTTTGTTCAAACTCACAGAGCATGAACAACAACAGTAAACATTCATCCCTGATTGAACTGATTTGAACTGCTAAGGTATAGAACTGGCCAATATAGACAAAGGCCAGTTCTATGTAAAAGTATTTACCTCCTTACATACTGTATTTCTTCTGTTTTTGCCCCTTTGTCAACTGAAATGTTTTAGATAACCTTTTTTTAACAGACAAAGATAAGAGGAAAAATGTTTTCAATAATAATTTATTGAAACCAATACTGTTGTTGGAGAACATCGCCCTTTATGAAAAAGTAATTCAAATTCAATTCAAATTTATCCGTCCATTATCATACGACCTAATCCCTACTGGGATTGAGAGGGGTGCTAGTGTCCAGCGGTCAACAGGCGAGAGGCGGGGTCACTCTGGACAGGTCGCCAGTCCATCACAGGGCATATTCAAATTCAGAAATACTTTAATAATCCCAAATGGACATTAAATGTTGATGTAAGTCATATTATCTAAGAAGGGCTTTGACTGAATTCAATCTGTTGTTGTATAACAGACTCATGAAGAGGACGCTCAGGGTTTCTCCCTAAACAAATCAACAAATCCTTTGTGCAACTTGTGATGAATGGCAATGAGTTTTGTACATCACTGTAAAAATATTAGAGTGATCAGTATAATGTCATGCAACAGTATCTCAATTTGATTTCCAGACTTTGACTGGGCCACTCCAAAACCATCCTTCAGAGGTGGGCTTGCTGGTGAGCCTGAAATATTAACCTTGGACTGTGTGTGATCATTGTCATTGTGTTTTTAGTCAGCTGAGGTTTTAGACTTGGATTACCTGCCCCCTAAAGGCAAACTGAATCAGAACGAGACTTTACTGCTGTTGTTAGAACCTTCAGCAAGATGTGCCTTTTCAAATTACCTTTAAAAGAACATTTAGTTGTATTGTAGTAAATTGGGTTTAAATAAATCTATAAATTGTGCTTGAATTGGGTTGTGTTTACTTCTTTTTTTTTTTTTTTTTTACCTGAATTTGACTTATTTATGTTTTTAAACTTTATTTGCAAAGTTTCAGACACATTCCTCCTTCTGCACTCCAGAACATCTCTTATATACAAATGTGTACATTGGTGAAACTAACTTTGACATGATTATATAAGAGAAACTCACAACATACCTCATTCTTTTCCAAACTGCATTCAGACAAGGCCTTGTCTCCCTGTTCTTGGAAGGTGATAATTATCAGAGCAACAAAGATGTTGACAAAGAAAAATGGAAAGACCACAAAGTAGACCACATAGAAGATGGACATCTCTATGCGGTAGCCAGGGCTGGGACCTAGATCTTCGAAGGTAGCATCAACAGAGTGTTTCAGAACACTATGAAAAGAAAGAATGGTAGGACACAGTAATACACCTCCTGACAGTGGCTGCCATGTAAAAAAGAGAATATTATAAACTTTTCTGTTAACATAAGGCAAGTGATGTCAAGCATCTTAGAGGAAATTGAACACTTTGGACACTTTTCATAATTTTTTCTAATTTTGCATCAAGATGATATTTCACTAACTAAAATGACAGGTTTCAGATGTTGGTTTTTTAGGTGAGGATGCTTAATTGCACTTTTAAGATGTTCAGGATTATTGTGAAATTTTTTTAAAATCAGTTTGACATTTTTGAGATTATGTCTTTTGCCTATATTTGACTATATTCTTCTGGCTTCGTGATAGCATCAGTTACCAAGAGAGCGATTTATGTTATTTGTAGTTATTATCATTCAAACAAAATATGTCTAAAGCCTAAAAAGGTTCCGGTTAGAGTAGGTAAAATTGAGTGTCTTGCATTTAATTTTGCATTAAGTGCAAAATGTAAAAATTTGTTTTTACTTCTGAACACGTTATATTGGAGGTCGGTATAACTTAAAGAAGACAAATTAGTTGCACTTACGTTGGCCAGCCCTCCCCAGTTGAGACTGTGAAGAGAGTTAGGAAGGCCCAGAGTACATTATCATAATGGAATTCATATTTTTTCCACTCTCTTGGCATTGCTGCCACTGTTTCTTTGTCATAGTCAAGAAATTGTCCTCTGGAGGATAGAAAGTGGTGACACACGTTAGGCAAACACACACCAAATGTAAAGGATCTGGCATAAGATACGAGAATGTTTAGGTGTTTCAGACTGACTTGCAATCTTTCTCCAGGGCTTTGGACTCATCAGTGCAATAGAAGAATTTTCCCTTGAAGAGCTGAACCGCAATAACAGCAAAAATGAACATGAAGAGGATGTAAACAATGAGGATGTTCAGCACGTTCTTCAAAGAGTTGACCACACAGTCAAAAACGGCCTGGGGACAAAGAAAACACACGTTTAAAGTCTGCATAATCCTGAAAGTCTACTTACAGTACAGCTGAAAGCAAACAGTGTCCTTGTGGCTGTTAATGACCGCATGAACTAGGAATACAAGCAGGTTTACAGTTAAACCAGATATTTAAAGACACTACATTAATACATGCAACCATTTTTACTACTGTCTAAAATGAAACCAGACTAAAGCCAACAAGGATTACCAAAATATTTTTATTTGCAGTGTCAAGAGGCCAGCTTGAGAGCTCTAACCACTGAAACTTGTCAGCAGGCAGACAGATGATGATTTCTGCATATAAACTATAGTTTTTAAATGACCATTCAACAAATGATGGATGGATTGAACAGCGGCCGTGCTAGACTTTGTTGTTGTCCGTCATCTTGACTGAGAGCGTCTTAAAAGAGTCCATCATATTACATTTTTACCTGTCAATTTTTAAATGATATTGACATAGGCTATTCAGCTGCATTTCATTTTTATGCGGTTTAGTTAATATTCAACTAACTGAAGCAAATCCATATCTCATCACATAAAGCAAATGAACGCATCAAACTTTTTCTCCACAGTGACAGTAACCGTGTGTATATACCGTATATACATACATATATATATATATATATATATATATATATATATATATATTTTTTTTTTTTTTTTTTTTTTTTTTTTTTTTTTCTGCAGTTCGTTATTCATGGGTTTGAACATGAAACCATGAAAACCTTTTTAAGGAGGGAACATTTTGGTCTAAAATGCTGAATTTCATCCGCACATATTTGTTACACAAGCTGACATATTTCTGCAGGCACAGGTAATGAAACAGAAACACTTTAGAACCTTGAGTTTTGGCAGACGCTTGATGGTCTTGAGAGGCCTAAGAACCCTGAGAACCCTCAGTGACTTGATGGTGCTGATGTCTTTGCCTTTAGTCCCCCTGTGGACAGCAGACTCTGTTATACACTTATCACAAACAAATTAGATGCAGTTAATCAAATTATTTAATGTTTTTTTTTAAAATTCTTCTTAAAAAGACACTATACAAAAATAACAATCAGCTCTGAAGCATATGAAATTAAAAAAGAGCTTAGAGATTTGAAATGTGGAGGAGTGTGAAATGTTTTCAGATCAACTATGCAAGGGAAGCAGATGGTAAAAACGTTTTAGCATACAATACAAGACACTTTGTAAACACACAATACACTAAACATTAGGAGCTTCTTATATGGTCTGAAATTTACTGTTATGACGTTTCTGAACTAACATCTCTTGTAGTAGTGATTTTTTAATATGTGGATTGATCACATAATAAATACTTTTTATGAATTTCAAAAACAAACTGAATGCAAAACATTAGGTTTAAGAGCATGAAAAATGTGACAGATTGTGCGTTTTTATCATGGTGAGAATCAGTAACATTTCAGAATAAGTTCCTGTTTCATCACGACAAGCAATGAAAATATGAACAATATCTCAGCTCAACATTTGTCTTACTTCACTTGGTACCACTCTAGCCAATTCTGCACAACAACAAATCAAATGACATGACTGTTGCAATAAAGTTCAGATTCTCAGAATGCAAAACTAATAGTTGTCCTGCTGATTGATTGTCTCTCCTGAGCTGCAGCTCCTCCAGAGGTACCATGGGTTTCGTGGCTGTTTCTCAAATTAATGCTCTTCCTGCCTGCCTGTCAGATTAGGTGAATTTGTATTCAATTCCATTTTTAATAATGGATTGAACAATACTCTGTGGGATGTTGTTGTATTAACTTTCCAAACCTCTCAGGTCAGATCATAGCTAACACTTCAACAAACTTTGATTTACAACCAAAACTCCAAAAAGCATAGGCAGGATTCCTATTTCTTCTTCTCAAATGAAGCTCTCACATTGTATTGCTTTTGTGGTTTAACAAAATAACTTCTGTAATGACTTTGGTCAGCAGAGGCCTGTTTCAATCCAAAGCTCTGTTTCCCAGCAAAACAAGCTTTACATTGAGTTCATGGAGCTGATCTGAGCAATAGTATGATCAGGGGGAACAGGGTTAGGGAGGGGGTGGAGTCAGAATGAAGGGTGGGCTGGCATAGGGGGGTTCCCCACCTGGTCACAGCTTGCTGCGATCTACTTGGGGGGAAACAGTAGTAAAACAAGGTACAGCACATTTATGGATGCTTTACACACACAAAATAAAGCACACATTTGAATCAAACAACAACACTACATATGGTCTATTTTCTACAGAAAAGCAAAACATTTTATACTTTGGTTTTTAACAGACCAGACTGCTAGTTGAGTACATCCAACTAATGTGATAAAAAATTACAAGATCCAAATAAAAGCATAATGCTTAGAAGCAGCTTATTACCAAAAATACTAATCAGAAGTTTTTTATAACAAGCAATTACTCTACTCATTCAGTGTTTTGTAAATACATACATCTATGAATGCTTTTAAACTAAACAAAAAGTTAACTAACAGCAGAAAAAATGACTTCTCCAAGGCTCTAAATAAGAGTAATTAAATGTATAAAATATCACAAACATCAGTAAGTTGTTAATGAAAAGCACCTAAAGTCAGAGACAGCTCTTCAGCCGGTTGCATGCACTAAAAAGAAGAAGTGTGTGTGCTGCACCGTTGGCTGCAGCAGGCAAGAGTCACACTTTTTCATTTACATCTTTGCAGTTTTTAGAGGAGAAGAACTGCATGACATTTCCTGACAACATGCATTGTCAAGGAATGACAGCCCTCAGTCAAACGGTATTTGTCGGCATGGAGGTGACCAGAAAGCAAGAGGCTGTGTGATTTAATGTTGGCTTCTCTTTATGCTGTGTTTTATGTAGGCTTTTAAATTACTCAGCTGGAAATTTTATTTCAGGTCCATGTGCTTTTATGTCTTATGGAAATGTATTTCCCTTCTTAGAGATTCCTTCTGCTTTTGCCTTTTTGCCATTTCCAGATTTTTCAGATCATAAAACTCATGTTCAAAGCAGACAATAATAACCTAAGTAAACACAAAATCAATTTTTTTAAATAACGGCTTTACTATTTAAATGGGGAAGTAGTTGTTGCATGTTTTTTAGTACATGCAACAAATCCACTTGACACACTGTGAAAAAGTAATTGCCTCCCTGAGCCTAACAAGAACTGCCATCATGCATTTGTGACAACTGTGAATGAGTGTGTTACATGGAGGAATTATGACACTCTTCTGAGCAGACGTTTTTTAATTTAGTACCATACCAATACATTTCAATCAGCTTAAATTGAGACTTTGAGTAGACCGTTCTAAAATCTCATTTGTGGAGTCATTCAGAGGTGAATGTGTTGCGTTCTGGACCATTACCAGCTCTGAAATCCAAATGTGCCAAGGGGCAAGATCACAAACTGATGGCTGGACATTGTCCTTCAGGATTTTCTTCTAGATAGCAGGATCTAGAATTCCATCAATCTGAAGGCCGTCACACCATGTTTGACTGTCAGAACATACGTTTTCTGAAAATCTGGCTCAAATTCAGCCTAGACACCTTCAAAAATGTTCTGCAGAACGCTTCTCTGAAATCTTTGAAGTCATCAAGATGTTTTTTGGCAAATAGCAATTTGTCTAGTTTTCTGGGATCTTCAAGTCTACTTCAGTTTTATTTAGGTGATTTCTTGATTCTAGTCTGAGGCAGTAGTCAGGCCTGGGTGAAATGTGTGAAAATCACCAAAAGAATGCGGTTAATCCCAGTTTTTTCATAATTGAACAAGTGTTATTGGATTTTCACATAGGGTCTCCTAGGTTACGACAGCTTTTGTCCTTTGATAAATGAAGCCAACATTTGAAAACTACATTTTATATTCATTGAGACTATCTTTGACATTAAAATGTGCTTGATGATCTGAAACATTTTTAAAAAACCTCATATGTAAGGGCTTGAAATATGTTTTCATGGAACTGTAATATCAGTGCAGTGAGGTCAAATTAGATAAGAAAATAATTGCTATGTACTTACAAAAGATCTGTGAGAATGTAGAAGTCTATTGACATTATTATGGACACACTGAAAATGAACTTATGTTTTCATTGAAGTGGAGCTGCAGTGAAGGGACATGCTGATGAAAACGGCTCTTTCAATAGCAGCTGCAACATGTGACCAACAAGCAGGTGACGCGTCCTTCTGTAGCACCGGGTGGTGTATGGGAAAATGACTTTTCACCAAGCGATATGGCAGCTCAGTAAAAGGAGATATTTGATGGTGAAAGTGGTGAGAGTACATCCCCGGCAACACAGCACATACTGCAAAACACCCTTGCAAATATTCACAAGTAATTTCACTTCATATGCAACGTCTTACATAACAGAAATAAGTCAAATGTGTATTAGGAAGCAGTTCTATGTTGAACTCTGCTGTTTATTTGCCACAATCATTAGCGCCACCAAATAATTATTATTTAGAAAGTGTACCGATAAACTTGACACGACCTTCAGGGCAATGGCTGAAGGAAGATTAGTGTTTTCAAGAACAAAACTGAGAAATATATAAAATCCGTTCCGTTGTTTTTCAGGTAAGGAAAACGTTTTAGCAAGAGTTTTAGCTCACTGAGACATATGCAAAACCCTCAATTTTAGAACTTTTTTGTGTTTATTTAGAGTCCAGGGGGGCAGGTTGTTTTTTTATTTGTCGCTTTGTCGCTATTGTATTGCTGCTATCAATCTACAAAAATGGCCAACAAGGTGGAGAGGAACGATGTGTAACCTGGATGGGAGGCGTGAAGTGTCTCATTCACATAAAAAATATATAAAAGAGTCACAGTGAAAGGAGTTGCTCTAAAATGCCTCAGAACAGGGTAAACAACAGGTCAGTGGAGCTATAATAACCAGGAATTCAGACTGAAGTGATACCTCTTGTTTGGACACTAGCTTTGTTGCTCTAGTGTCATTTTCTGTCGGCTGTTTGTCTTGAAGATCAGAAAGATACAGTAAACCATATATATTACCACTGGAAGTGTCTTACCCTGTTCTAATAAATATACATTACCTGCAGAATCTACTCTATGCACAGAGTTACACCTCTATAGGTAGAGTTTTAAACTGTAAGAAATTGTGTGTGTTATTAGCTTACCTCCACATATATTTATGACAATTTGCCTAAAAGCCAAGATGTTACAAAAAGAAATATGGTAAAATGCAATTAACTGCTTTCTGAGAGAGAGAGAGAGAAAAAAGAGAGAGAGAGAGAGTGATTGTTCAATTTTTGTATTTGAAGAACTATTGTACTGTGGTAGTTCTTCAAAAAAGAGCCAGGTTTTTACAGAGACATCACTAGCTACACAAAGACTGTACTGCAGAACAGTTCTAACAATAAAAACTATGTAAAAGACTGATGATAAAACAATAAGTAGCATTCAGGATATATAGAGATGAAAAGTCAGAATCAATCAAAAGTTAAAGTTAATCTGACTGTTTCTTAAAATATTGTCCTGTTTTTGTTTGTCACCCAAAGGCTTTATAATTCAAATCTTGGTAGAGCACTGTAAAGGCAAAGTGAATAACATGTTCTTGTTTTAAAACAAATTTTGATCACTTTGAAAAGATGTTCACTATCTATAGAGGATGATATCTTCCTTCTAAAAAACTGTTTTTGTTTATGGAAGACGCAACATATGAGGAAACTTCTTGCTTTTGCAGTGTTGGTCATGTATGCTTCCTTCTCACATACATAATGACAAACAGGCAGATTGAGAGAAGTAGAGGAGACATTACCCCATGAAGCTCCTTCAAAGAGATCCCGTGACAGAAACAGGAAAAAGGTTCATGTCAAAACTGTTACACACACTGACACACACACACACACACATCTGTCAGTTCCAATCACAATCAAGTCAGATAAAAGAGAAATCCTTTCTTTTTTTATTTACTGTAAACCTACTGTATTATATAGGTTTAGCAGAAGTTCATAAAATATTTAGCACATAAAAGTTGAGCTCAAATCTTTTCATTTTGAGCAATACATCTCTGAAATCATGAGGTGGTAAAATCCTGTATATATATTCAATGCCAGTGATCACAACAATGCAGTGGATCCAACTTAAAAACATCAGCCTAATGGAAGCCTGGCAATGCAGGCATAATCCCATCTAGAATGAGCCCAGAATCAACATTAAAAGTTATTTCTGTAGAAGCAGTTTTCCTTCATTTGTTGTTATTCAACAAGAAGGTATGAGGCATTACATGATGCACAGATACCATTCATACACCCATCTGATTTAAAATTATTTACTTAAACATCTTTCTTGGCTGATTCAGATAAAAGTACATATAACCAAAAAATAAAAGATGTTCTTCCAGATCTCAATTAAATGTCAAAGAATGGCTTTCAAAGTGAGCAAGAGATAAATTACAGCTATTTACAATTACTTGCATTGTTATTAATTCACATGAAAGAGATTCAACTGAAATGCATTTTGATGGAAATATTTGTTGTAGCATTGATCAACTTGGATATGTAGGTTATCATAACATAATGAACTTCATTTAAAAAGGGACAATGTATAACTCAAACATAAAGGCCACCATTTGATGCTCTGTACCATATCATAGCAAAATCCAATGGATACACAATGCAACAATAAAACATTATAAGTTGCTTTTCAATCACAACACACAGTCACACACAAGCCCACTGACTGGCACACACACACAGTCATGCAGTTAATGTTAAAAAACCCGAGCAGTTTTTTAACAATATCTTCAAATTAGATTTAAAAACTCTCAGAGAGCTCCAGCTCCTCGTGTCAATAAGAGATATAAAGGAATGAATGATGGAACTTCTCAGTGGTCAGTGCCACAAACAGACACCAAAAAGGTTCATCTGTAAAACCTACAGCAGGAAGATGCTTTTGTGCATAGTGACCCAACAAAATGCTAGGTTTAATCTGTTAAAATCTAACTGTTTAATCATTTTAATAATGCAATAGCAGTGTTTCATTGAAAAAAAAACTTTTTTTTAACACTGCACATATCCAGGTGATAATGCTACTGCCTATGAAGAGTCACTTCCAGTCAGTGAGTTGCCCTTCAACATGTGTGAGGACAAACTCCACTGATGTTAGTGTCAGATGTAACAAGGTCATAGTTCTCACCTAACAGTGTTTTCTCTGCCTTGTTCTTAGATTTTCAAGTTGCTCTCCGGTGCCACTCCTAAATACTTTTCGCGCCAGCAGCTCATGGTGATCATACCAGATACTCTACAGTGACCTACAAACTAGAAGATCTCGTTCTTATAATACAGTGCTTGTGCTGTATATCAATTCATTTCAATTCAATTACAAAGGACCTTGAGTGTTTGTGTTTACTGAAAATCCTCAGAAAACTCTTACAACTCTCAAAGAGATACATGTTTATTTCCTTATTTTACAGCAAATAGGTAGAAGCTGCTGAACTTACGAAAATGCAAATGCCACCAGAGCCCCACTGACCACTATGAAGTCCAGAATGTTCCACAGGTCTCTGAAGTAAGATCCAGGATGGAGAAGCAGTCCAAGATCCACCATCTAAAGAGTTGACAAAAAATGTTGTTTAATCAGTTTGCTTCTAATAAATTCAGATGGTTTCAAATGACTTTTATCACTTTTTTCAGCTTTTTAGAAATCTGTGCTTATTCTGTATTTCAATTCAATTCAAAAATACTTTATTATTCCAAAGTGAGATTAAATAGTGATGTAAGTCATATGACCAAAGTATCTTTAGAGTAGTAGTGGGTGCTGATGATGTGAGCAAGAAGGATCTCTGGTAGCAGTCTGTCTGGCAACAAATCTAAAGGGGCCTCTGACTGAAGACTGGTACCCATGACCACCATATTATGATAACAGCTCAGTATCCAGGCAGCAGAGACAATATTCCATATTAGCATGTCCAGGAGAACCCTGTCAGTTGTCGGTAAGCACTGCTAGTCCACCTCATTTGCTTTTGCAACTCCTTTATATTTCTCTTTGTGTGTAAATGTTCAGGTGTTATCTGAGCTTTTGAAATGCTAATCACTTGTTTCCAGTTGTTGTCATGGTTATGTATCATAACAACTGTCTGAAAGTAAAAAAGTAACAACCAAAATCTTTACAATTTCACAGCATCCAAAACCAAAGACACCAATTGTCCAAATAATGAAACTATCAACTACCAACAAACAAATAAACAAAGAATGAAGGTCTACAAAAAGAACAAACCAGAACCAACATAAGAGATACACTCCAACATGCTGCCACCATAAGACGTGCATTTCATGTTGTGATTATTGATTCTGATTAGAGGTATCTTGACATAACGGTATCAGAATAAAGAGAGTTGGATAAAAATGCCTATTGAGAAAACACTTTGAAAATTGTGAGTCATGTTATTTCCACTTTACAGTCCTGTAATATTTTTGCTTTGATCTAACACATAAAATTCATATTAAATATACCACAATGCACAAAAAAAGAGTTATGCATCCTCTTGCAAAGCACAATTATGTGTTTGAAAACAGAGTAGAAAATTAGGATGTCAGTGGTGGCATCTTACTTTGATCACCATTTCGAACGTGAAAACCCCAGTAAAGGCATAGTCCAGATATTTGAGCACCTAAAAAAAACAGACCGTGTTGCATAAGTGTTAACACAAATGTGTCAAAATTATAGTGAATACAGTGTGAATTAAAATACAAATTGTAGAACAGTTGGATCAGGAATTAGTGTACAGTATCTCAGCCTCTCTGTCCTTAAAGGACACTGTTCCTCCTCTTACCCTTTGGTCAGCAGTGATTTCACCAGTGACGTGCGGTGAGGTTCATAGCTGGTGAGGCACTGACTTAATCATAATCAGATATACAAATATCTGAATTATATTTGACCCTGCATGTTATTGTTTACATGAGGAATTTTAAAAAAACAAAACCAAAAAAAGGAGAAATTGATTAGGTCTGTCTTACATTGTTGCGAGGGGCATTTGTCCAGACTGGATCCTCAGCTGCCAGAGCAATGCTGCTCATTGCGATAACAACCAGGATGGACATCTCAAAATACCGCAGGGTCACAATGTAGTGACACAACCGCCTCACCCTAAAGGGAGGGAGACAGAGAGACACAGAAACAGCTGCAGCAACTGCTTCAAATTCTGTTTACATGACTGTCATTCAACAAAGTTTGGTTCTGAGATATCTCTTCAAAGACAATAAAACAATGTAAAAAAAGAGGGTGAATTTTGTACAGTTTGAGTAGACATTGTTGTGTTTTATTCATTTGTAATTGCGCTTAGTTAATGTGTTTTGAATATGTTATTGTGTTTGTGATCTGTTAAAATGGCTTGTGCTCGAGAGTCACTGTATGAATTTCTTTCACTTTTACAATGTTTTACTTTTTTCTGTTTAAAATCTTTTCGACATCTTAACTCATTGAGTTAAAAGGTTTTACTTCCCAGACTGACCTTTTTTAAGCAAATAGATTGAATATATTACTAAAGAAATTCTGCGGGTGTTGGTGAGAGATATGTGATAATAAATAAAGGAACAAAATTACTAATATATTTGTATTAATAATGAAAGCAGTTTTAATGTGCACACGAGTAAAATCATTTGCTGACAGTCATTGTTAAAATCATTCATGGCAGCTGGATGGATTTGAGACCAGCTGCTTTCTTCCAGTAGATTGTACCATTGGCTTCTATGTTTAGATGTGTTTCTCTCTGACAGAGTCACTAATGGAGGGAGCGGAGAAGAATTGAAGGAAGGAAGGAGGGAAGGAACAGAGGAAGTGAAGAAGGAAGGAGCGATGGATGGAGATGTGGACGGAGCAGACTGAGGTGACTCACGGGTTGGTCTGTCCAAAGATAAACATTGAGCTGTAAGCTAAGATGGGTCTTGGTCCAGAGTGACATTGATCCTTCAGGTTCTTCTCATTCATAGGCACTGAGTCATTGTCAGTACTGTTCACTGTGAAGACAGATAATAATGATTAACACATGGCAGTTAGTTTAACATTAGCCAACATTTTACAAGACAACATAAAATGTACAAACAACCACTGTGGAATAACTAGGAGACTTTGGAGAAATAAATCAATGAACTCAGGAAACAAATATGCATTCTGTAGCCATTAGGGTACTAACTTTGTATCATAGTGATCTCTCCAGGTGTGGTGATAGTCACAGGGGGAATGCGGATGGAGGTCTGGCCTGTTCTTCTGACATTCTTCTGGTTGTCTGAGTCCTCTGGCTGGCCAGATGTTTCCAGAGAGCCTGGCTGCTGGGAAATGTCATCTGAGTCACCAAACCTGTTCCAAGAGAATCATGTTTATCTTCCAGTGTTTTCATAACCCTGGTCACCTGAAACTTGACTCAATAAGAGTTGATCCCTAAAAGAAAGAGCATTATCAGCTCACCACTATAGCAGTTAGTGACATAAACAAGTTGTGGGTAAAAAAAGGAGACAAAAAAGTGTCAAGGGTCAAGCTTCCATCTATGTCACTTCCAACATACATCCAAGGTGCTTTAAGGAGTCAGAATATTTTTTATTGTTTGATGGATGGAATTACAGATTTCATTTTAACTCCACTTCCACATAGATTATGTGATTACATTCACCACTTATTTTAAATCTCTTCACTTGACAAACCATGACAGCAACTTAATGCATTTAGCCATTAAATTGCTATGATGGTTTGGTGAAGATGATTTTCTTATGTTCAAAGCAAGCATCACAACGAGGAGGAAAGGAGGTTTTTGTAATTCGATGCCATGGAGAGTTACAGGGGTTCTGATGGCAAACATGGATCTGATCCTGTACTGACAAGATGGTTGGTGAGTTTGTGTTTCAGATCAAGCTGTGAGAGCCACATTAACAGTTGATGACCTCTGTTAAGGTTTTTAACAAACTGTACATATCCCTTCTTTCTGGGGTTTAGGGATGTTAAATGTGTCTGAATTTGAATTTTGTGTTGATCTCCTGCAGCTGACAGTAAACTAAATCAATGTGTTGAGAGTACATGAAATAGTAGACAGAAGTGAAGTCTGCCTGTTGATGAATATTTGTACCTGTTAGTATTTGGCTCCTCTCTCTCGTTTGACTCCTCTCCTTCAGCCCTGGACTGACTCCTCGACCCGTGTGTGTGATGCCTCCTCCTCTTGCCCTCTCTATTCCCGTCCTTGTTAGATGATCGACCATCTTTACGGTGAAGCCTGTGCTCGCCTCGACCCCCACCATTCACTGTCCCATTCCCCCCTCTGGACTGTCGATGTGAATGATGATGCCGATGTTCTCTCTCTCTTGTGGCCTCCCCACCTGCGCTCTCATCCATTGAACTGTGATGGTGATGCTTCCTGCTCCTGTCTTTGCTGGAGGACCTCCTGCTCTTCTCCTCTTGTCTACAGCTGTAGTCATGGTTTTTGAAGCGGCTATGATGGACGTGTTGCCTCCCGTCTTTGCCACTGTCACCACCGCTGTCATTGGGCTCTTCTTTCACCTTAGCCCGCCCTCTGTCTCTGTGGCGGTTGTGACGGTGATGAGAATGAGGCGGAGTGGACGGTGGATCAGCGGCAGTCTCTGCTTCCTCCGGAGTGCCCGGCTTGTGACGGTGATGTTGATGGCTTCTCATCAACAGCATATCGGAATGCCCAACAATCAGGGGCCGGTCAAGATGGGTCTTCATGTCAGGCCGCATCTGAAGGCCAGAGGGGAGGCGGACACACTCCTCTGGATCATATAAGACCTCGCAGCTCGCCTGATTGTGCCTCCTCAGCTGGCTGGCTTTCTGCTCCCAGACAGACATCGTCTTGACTGACCTCTGCTGCTCATTGCTAAGTAAAGAAGAAACCAAAGATCAAAAAAAAAAAAAAAAAACATGAGCGCTGAAACACTGATATTACATAGTAATGCACAATATAATTTCAATTCTGTTCTTGCTTATTTTGTTTACAAAGGATATAAGTGTTTATGGTGTATAAACTCAAAAGTACAACATTTTGTAATCCCTTGATGACACAAATTGTATTTCAATGCTGAATGATTGATAATATGTGCAATGGGGTTTTGAGCACAGTGGAAAACTGGTACCAGAGATCCCAGTCTGCTGTGGAGAGAGCTGCTTGTGGTCATGGCTGAAGTTCAAGCATGGCTCCATTACCATGCTTTGATACACAACCATTTGAAATGTATTTTCAGATTACAATAAACTGTATGCATGCACCTTTTGTAGTTAGTTCCAGTTTCCCCTGATTTTACAGATATAATTCCAGGTTAATATGCCAGTAATAGAGCAGATGTCATTCTGTTCACAACACAGTCTATAATGGCAACTGAAAAAGGTCAAAATCCAGGAGGTTTCAAATGGAAAACAAGATGAACAGAAAAGCCTGAAATGTGTTATGAATAAAAGATAGTTCTGATTTAATCACATGGTCTGTGACAACATGGATATGTATGTTTTGGCCAACATCATTGGCCACCTTGTGTGGAGACAGCTGGGTTTTTACCTCAGGTAGTGATGGACTGGGGTGCAGACATAACTCCTACAGCACAAACACATAAAAAGGAAGCGGTACTGAAATACAGAGGGGGGAGAGGGAGACTTGAAAGGGAAAACAGAGATTATACATAAAAGCACAAAAGAAGAAGACAGGGAGGGGATCTATTTCTGAAAACTAAAAATAGGATGAGCAGCATATAGCAAAAAAAAAATTTAAAACAGAAAAGAAGCTTTTTTTTCTTGCTCCTACTTTAACATTCATAAAAGTTCTACAGATGCTTGAATATATTGTAGGCATCAAGGTAATTACCTTAGTCTGGTTTAAATAGTATGAAATAGTGAACAGCTAGTTCATGGTAATAATAAACCTTCTCTATGTTAGTTATGGAGTACCTCAGGGTTTGGACCAATTCATCTTACATATCTGTTAACTTAAAATACATTTCCGTTGTTAAGGTGATGGCCTTTGTTGTTTTATTTTTTTCTTTTTTACTTTTTGACTGTGACACGATAGAAGCTGCCATCTACGGAAGCATAACGTGATAGCGCTCTTTTTTTTTTTTCCTGTGTGATAGCAATATGTTTCCGTAAGCAAGTATTAAAAGGACACAAGGACAAAAATCCCAAACACATGCAGGCTGCATGCAGCCCATTGCAGCGAGGACTGTTCACTCCTCTACATTGTAGAAACAAAGCAGCAGCTACACAAGAGGATGGCACAACTCATCAGGTCAAGACTCAGCAGTTTATCTACATCTCAAAGACTAAAGACTCTCCTTTGAAGACAAGAATGTGCACTTTGAACATGGTTTGAGAGAGTAGTGAAAGAAGCCATCTAAGTGAAACATGAAAACCCAACAACAAAGATGTTCAAGGGGTAAAGTTTCATCTTTTTGTCTGGCCTCCTCAGGCAGCTTCACAGAAACTCACACCTTGAGACGTGATTAACACACTGCACAAATTGACACACTTGTCACTATTAGTATTGGAGGTACTGATAGTGACCTCCATTACTCTATCAGTGTGACTGTTTCTGAATAAAATGTATAAGCCTGAGAGTTTCAACCTAAGTTTAAGAACTGAAGAAGCTTTTTGGAAGAACACTGAAATGTCTTGAAGATAACAAGAGAAGTCCAGTTGCCTTCAGTTATAACTTTGAAAACAATTAGCTGTCAGTGGAGGTTGTCTGGACATCTGATCAGGATGATTCGTTTCAGTGTTCTCTGCATCCAGTACAGGCCCGGTCATCTAAAACCACCATGTTAAGTAGAAACTTCACAAACCAATGATTGTAGATTTTGGATCAAAGTCAAATGTTACTTTTATCAAAAGCACATCAACATTCAAAGTTAATATGACAAATACAGAAGTTGAGTTTTGTATTTCAAGAGCTGACACTGGAATATTTAGGTTGGTGTTACTTCACAGTCAGAATAGTTGATAAGCCAGGAGATTGTTGCTTCAACCCAGCAGGCAGCTATTTAACGCTGGTGTCTAAAACATATTTTTTCTTCAACCTGGAGGAAAATCTTTGAGAGTTTTTTTTGTTTTTTTTACAAAACAAACACAAAATATTCCTCTGTAAATGCTGTTCAGAGTTTTTGGGTAAATATTACAGTAAGGCGTTAAAATCCTGTCAAGCCTTTAGTATGCTTGTTTAGGTTGAACCAACAGATTAGCAGAGTCCCTCAGGTCAAACAAGACTTGCTTTCCTCTGAATTTAGAAATAGAAGAAGAAACTTAAAGCACTGAAAAAATAAGGAAAGGTTCACTTACGTTGTGATTGAAATGTTAGCAGCCAACATAGGGCTGACTTCCTGTACCTCTTTAGCCTTCTGAAGAGCCAGCTTTTTGCTGATGGCCTCCTCCTGCTCCTCTTCATCCTGAATAGTAGGTTAAATGTAAGTAAATAGAATAGAAGAGATTACCAGTCTACCTGTGAAAATGTTGCCTTACACATGTAAAATATTCATAAAGAATGGTCTGAACCACTTTTTCCACTTTCGACATTGATACATTTATCTGAGGTTTGGTGTCGGCTGATACCAATATGATAAAGAAAACTTGAATTTATTCACTCATTTTAAACTTTTTAAAAAAACACAAACATAAATAAATTGCAGATTTGCTTAATACCTCTGCACCAGTACATCACACTTAAATACACCAATAACTTCACAAGATTCATCAAAAAAGTAAAAACAACACAACTTTAATCTGTTCACTCAGCACAATTAGGAGTATAATAGTCAATTATTGGAAAAGAGTTGTTTAATAAATAACAAAGAAAACTACAACAAACATTTTATCAAATGTTTCAGAAAGTGCAATTAGGAATTCTAGATATAATATCAAAAAATAAGCCAGGGAAAAAATAAATATAACATGATAGACAATATTTTCTTTCAGCTCAAAGAAAGTCTGATGTAAATAAGTATTTTATTTTAGGTGTTACAGATAAGCTACTAGGTGAAGTTATTCTGTGAGGTGCACCGCCTCATGACCATCATTTGGAACCAGCCTGGAACTGGCTGCAGCAGGGCAGCTCCAGGCTGGGCATACCACTGCGTTCCAGCGGTATGCTATGTATCATTCTAAAACAATAAGTAACATTTTATAGAAATTTAATAAGAAAAATGGGGGTTACAAACATTTTTTTTTGTGACAGATTCCTGTTCATTTTGCATTAGAATAGTATAGTATTGGGGACATCACTCAATGCATAATAATGGCATCTACCAGGTTCACATCACTAGCTTAGGAGCTGATAGGCAACATCCAATCCGGTACATCGATGGTCACTCTACACTTTAACTGTCCTCTCTTACATCAAGTGCTGACGTTTTTTAGAACTTGTAAATAAATTAGACGACTGATGTTTTAACTTCTTTATATCGCTTAGTATGTTCAATAGCTGCTAAAAGGTTTATATTTTCAAAAGGTACTATTAATCTGACAAGCATAATCAGGACATATATCCTAATTTATTGAATAATGCTGTATGGCATTCATATTTAAGTTTCGGCTGTATTCTTGGCACAAAAAAGGCCTTCCAATCTCATAACTGTGGGTGCATCAGCGCCCTCCTCTTCCCCACAGCGTTTACACTTTACCACATATCCAATCTGAGTTTGTTAGCCAGTTTGGAAAAGTGAAATGCTCACTTTGTGCATCAAGTTTATATAGCAAAAGGTACAGAAGTACATAGATGCAATCTGGGATCATCCCTCAACATCTAATGATGAAACTGAATACCTTTGTAAGCTCCTGGGCATTTGCAAGGTTATCAACAGCGATGGCCAAGAACACGTTGAGCAGTGTGTCTGGTTAATATGGCTCAGGGAAAAGAATGTCAAAGAACAGGAAAAAAATCAGTACCAACAGTCAGTAAAGTCAGTCCTAACAGCTACATATTTTCTTTACGTCAAAATAAAGAATCTCCTGCATGAGACTAGGAGTTAAATGAGTAGAATTGGGTCATCAAAGCAGGATACAGTTTCCAAAAAGAGTGAGAATGATGAAATAAATGGAGGAAAACATTCCTCTATGCACACCACCCTGAGATTCTATCCCATGGTACATGACAGCATTCCAGTCCTCCCCAGTTAGAATCTGAAAGAGAGACAAAACCTGCTTATAGAGCCCAGTTCACAAGAGAAGATTTAAATTGTAAATAAACAAATAAAAAATAGAGGATTTGGTATTTACCTGAAACACAGTGAGAATAGCAGCTGGGAATGTGTCAAAGTTGGTTGTTGGAGTTTCATCCTCAAAGTTAAACCTGGAGAGAGGACATACGATTCTGAATTCCCCCCCAGGTCTTCTTCAGATGAAAGATGATCTCTCTCTGGATTCAGTTTCATCACTGTTCTAGAAAACTCTCTGCTGATGTCAGCTGAGATCTGAAACCCAGTTCTTTAGAAAGCAAAGTGTTTTTGACACTAAATAATAAACAAGTGAAATGGGAAAATTTTCAGTTTTAATTCAGTTGCATAATAATTCTGCACACTAATAGTTGCTCAGTAATCATGCACACAAAGATATTGCCCCAAGAAAGCCAAAATCTCACTTTTACTTTTTCTTAAATATTCAAGTTTGAGAGGTTAACATTTTGTATTGACCAAGAGAGCTGTAGTTGTTCGACAATAAAATTAAACCTCAAAACTACAAATTGCATTATAATTGAGCACTCAGTGTACATGTTGTTACTTTTGCCATTTGGTTGTTAAGATACAGCTAAACATGTTTTAATAATTGGTTCTTTAAGACACATTAAATGTCAAAAGTCAGGAGAAAATAGGATCCTTTTAAATGAAATACTAAAAACCTTAGCCCAGTCCCGTGTGAGTCACAATATGGTGTAGTTTATCTAAAAGTCACATTCAACAGGAATTCATCTTTAAAGCAACTGATTACAACAAACTACATAGAAACATGTCCAAAAAAAGACTCACTGTCCACCAAACAACTGCATTCCCAGCAGAGCAAAGACCACGATGAAGAGGAAGAGCAGGAACAACAGACTGATGATGGACTTCATAGAGTTGAGTAGGGATACCACCAGGTTCCTCAAAGAGTTCCAGTACCTACACACAGAGGCACATGAATTCACAGCATTTATAAGATCTAATCAGTCTGAAACAGTCACACAGTCCCAGTGACTGACTTGGTAACTTTGAAGATCCGGAGAAGTCGCAGAGCTCTCAGGACACTGATACCAAATGAAGCACCAGGTTTGATCGCAGCCCAGACCACCTCAAAAATACTCCCAATAATGACCTACAAACACAAGCAAATAAATGCCACAGGCATACACATATATTGGGTAAAAATCACTGAGGTGACAAATCATATTCACATGCAGTGACAAAGTTCCCAGCAGTGCAGGATGCCTCACCCCAAAATCAAAACAGTTGAAAGAAGAGTGGAAGTAGGTCTGGGGTCCAAGGCCGTACATTTTCATGGTCATCTCAGCCAGGAACAATCCCAGAAACACAAACTCGGCCAGGTCTTTCCATGAAAAGGAGCAAAAACACACACATTAGTATTATATCTGGTCTTTGTGGGATTTAAATACTTGATCTGAGTGTAAATTTGCCTGGAGTGTGATATACTTATGTCCTCTAAGCAATATTAAACAGGGTTTGCTTCAGGATAGACGTGGTTCTTATATAAAATAAGTTCTGTCTCATCCACTTATGTACAAAAAAAACCTGGTGGTGTCCCTGCCTGATCATTAAGACTGTCTTAGACATGATGTGCTACATTATGTTTCAGAATGAGCCTTAACTTTCCACCTTGTCTGACTGACTTATGGAGATGAACAAAAACATTCTGGAATTTGCAATACAAGACTAAATAAAAGAAATGTAACAATCAAGAATTTACTGACTGGTTTCAGTCTGACCTGCTGAGTCTGATTTTCTTTAAAGAGACAAAGTCATACAAGTTGGTCTATGTGACATTGTTTTAATTCAACAAATTAATTCAAAACACTTTTGACCTTGGAAGAAAAATGTGCACTTGATCAGGTTAATTGTTCGTTGAGAGACTGACAAAATTATCCCCTTCTTTATGCATCAAAGCATTTCTTTCTAACAATTTTTAGTGGAAGTCAATTCAAATGCATCATGTTGTTAGTCGATGCATCCAAACCTACTAATCACCATTTAGAGCCAAGTAAAGGAAATTTTGACTAGTTGGCAGCTATATGGTTTATTACTGTTGAGTAATGGTTACATTCTGTGGTACAGGGGACTGAAAAAGTTTATCACAATATTTGAACCATTATACAAATTTAACAGATCTGAAGATCTTCTAACAAGTTTTAACCATAGGAGTTTGATTTGTAGTTTGTTTTGAAGAGATTCTGGTGATGAGAAAAATATCTTTTTTAAAAAAACTCCACATAATGTGTGGTTAGTAGAGTCAATAGAATCTAATAATACCAGTCATTCAAAAAGACTTAACTGACTCATTAAACATGTTAACTGCTACTCACATAATGCATACGTAAGCCACTCTGGCTGGTCATAGTGTACTATAGCTACACACAGCGTGTTGAGGCCAACAAGACACAATACAGTCCAGTAAAACGTCTGGGATTTGACCAGGTGGCGGATGGTGAAGCGAATTCTCTTCTCCTTCCTCCTCAGGTAAGACGAGCTCTCGTTCTTGCTCTTCACACTCGCGCGTGCAAATGGTGACCCTGGGGGGGCAGTAGGAATGAAACACACAAAGATGCCAATAAAGTTCACAGGTCTCACACCAACCTGAGTCTTATCAGAACTGTACAAAACTGTGATAGTTACTTTTCTGAATGACTCACTAGTGTGCTTGAAGTTGACACTATCTAGCAAAGAGGACATTTCTACTAGTGCACCTCGATAACACCATCATATCGGGCTTCTGCTGGGAGACCTAGCAACACGGTTCATGGTCTAGTGATGTCACCGCCTATCACTTATGTCTTTATTTTATCTGCATGTTGCTATGCGCATACTTCCCTAATGTACTCTTTCCTCTTTTGTATTTCATTACTTGTTAGAAACTGTGGAGTACTTACTTACTACTTAACCCAGAAAAGGAATTAGAATAAACTTAGAATCCAGAGACTCACTATTTAGACCAATTTTATACTTTTTAGATTATTCTAGTTTATTAGTAATTTTAGAAATTGTGGAGTACTCATTACTTTAGAGAAACTGTGGAGTACTCACTATTTGGACCAATATTGTATTTTTTAGATTATGTTTTGGTAAATCTTTGTACTAAGGATGTCAGTCCTCAATAAAGCTGTACAAGTTTGAGGTTCCACCCCTGATTATTTACTGCATATCTAATCCTTCTCTCTGTGCTCTTTTAATGTAAAGCAATGGTTAAACAAACCACTAGTGCCACAGAATCTAAAGAAAGTACTGGAAACCACAAATATGTCTCAGAAAAGAACAGAAATCCTTCAAATATATATTTTTACCTTTAATGGCAGTCATGTAAAAGTCCAGCAATACTCTAGCAGCATTCAATGTGATAGTAAAGTTTTATTTCTGTCTTTTATTCTGTATGGCGTTCAGAAGGTATATATTCTGCTCACCAACTGATGAAATGTCAGTGAAATGGTCCTCCCCTTCTTCTGTATTGATGAGGTCATTCTTACTCTTCTTCGTTCTTTTCAGCACTGCAAAAAATGGAACCAAGTAATAATTTCCTGCTGTAATATTTGATGTGTCTCACTTAAAAAGGCTTTTCGCAGGTCCTTTTTCTCCTCATAACAACTAATTTAAAAACTCTTTTTAACAACAGGTAGTTCAGCTCACTGTATTTGTGTATTTATTTATTATACATTGCAATATAATTACTTTATGACTTAAGGTGGAGGATCACAAGCTCCTCCATTTTTAAATGAATGCTTTGGTTGGTTTTGTTGAATTTTGATTTGCTGTGAGTCAGTCAGTCTGTGCTGACGGCAGCCCTCACCAGAGTTGGGGTTATGTTTCCTTTTGTACCAAGCTCCATCCAGAGACTTCTCCTCAGCGTTCTTGTCTTCCTCAGCCAACATCACCTCTTCTGTAACACATTTACACTTCATACGGTTTTCAATAAAATACTTTCTTGTATACTAACTTTATTGTGTTTCTGTGGCTGACTCCATATGTGTGCTTGTGTGAGTAACCAACCTGCTTTACAGATCCACTCCAAATAACCAGTCAGCTCTCTTTCAATCTGCTGCTGTCGACGAAGCTTCAGGAATTCTTGCCTCTTCTCCACACGCTCCCTTTCCTTTGCAAACTCTCTTTAGAAATCCCAGAAAATAAGAAAAAACACAACCAAAAATGGTTGTTAAATTTGGAAAAAATAAAATAAAATAAAACAAACTATGGATCCTGGAGTTATTAACTGTTGACAAGGAGGCAAGAATTGGAGGGATTTAATGTCCTCCCACTGTTGGCAGCTGGACTGGTTGGTTTAGACAACACGCTACACAACTCATGGAGATTTCTTTTCTCTTCATTCAGTTAGCACTGGCCTGTGGGATTACTTGTTTCAACCTGACATCACCATGTAGAACAGCAATGTAAGCTTCAGCCAACTCTGAGAACAGTGGGTCTGTTAGAAAAATTATCTAAGTTCATTTACTTGTGAGTTTATTTGAAAGGTTATGTTTTCATATTATTATTTCGTGTGATGTTTACTTGACTCCTTTTCTTCTGTGAAACACTATTAACCATTTTTAGGATGTTTGCCTGGAGGCTAGAGACGGTTGCACATTCCTGTGGTATCAGCTTTCTGTGGGGCTGATTGGTTGCGGTCAGCCCCATGCCCTTGTAAGGGCATGTCCACAGAAGGTTCCAGAACACCCTGTAGAAAAAGGTCATTGGTCAAATTCTTTGTGTGACTATGTGAAAAAGCCCAACCTCCTTCCTAGTATTTTCTAATAAAGCCAAATGCGGAGAAAGATCGGGCAGAGTTGATTCCAGACAGTGTTTGACAGCCGTATTCTGTGTCTGGGCTCAGCCTCTCCTCTTCTGCAGAAAAGTACATTTATGTCTCTGGTTGATTCTTTGCAGGTTAGGAAATAAAATAAACCTATCAGGGTCTATCTTGTGAAGAGCAAACCAAATGAGCATTAGCTGATTTGGATTGTTCTTGGATTTTCTTTTTGTCAAATTTAAATCTTTGACATCAAACTGGTTTTAATATCAGATAAAAGTACTGCATTTTTCCAGTGATTTAATTTATTAAAGAAAAACAGCCAATCTAATTCAACTTGGGTCAATGGGAGAGGTGTGACAAGACTTGGTTTCAAAATTATTTTTGTACGTTTCAATAAAGAGAAACAAATTATGATGCATACATATTTTTACTTTAATCAGCAGTGAACAAAGGATGTTAAATTATCAATAATTATTATCAATAACTATCAATGATTTTATTTTAACTGTATGTTTTAGTACTATAATCAGTGGTCAAAATAGAACTGACTTGTTATTTGGCTTGATTTTGTCAATAAACAAAGGTATACAATATTCATTAGTAGATTCAGTAGCTCAATGGGCCTTCACTGTACTGTCACTGGTCAGGAGAAATATACAACAATTATCCCCCCAATGGTCAATATCGTTATAGAAGTGTGATGACATTTGAGAATAAAAAAATGTTTGTATTCTTTTTGAGTTGTTTTGTTATATACAGACAATCTAGTGTAGAAGTTGTACTTGAATCCTCCACAGAAGCACAACTGGTGGTTCCTTTCACACTGCAGCATGTTTAGTTAGGTGTACATGGATATAAAGGTTTCTGTAGCTTTTAGGACTGGATGCTACAGGGAGCTGGATTTGGACTTGAAGTGGATGGAAAACTAAATCATGAACTCTAAACTCGACCTTTAAGGTATGAAAACGTTTGTGCTTTGGAATCATTTCAAAAGAGAACATTAATGTTATTCTAAGCAGTCTGTACCTTGCTTACTGAAAGGGGAAATTAAATCAGACTTCTCTCTGAATATGTTGCTAACGTTGTGAAACTGTGTCTATAAGAACCTTGCTTGTACTCTTTGGTCTTCAAAACGCTGTTTTGGCTTTTTGAATAAATACAATGACAAAATGTATTTTCTTGTTCTTACTTGTCTCAGGTGTCTAATCTTAATTGATTGCATTATATTTCAATATGGTTGGAATAACACAGCATCACTACAATGAATGAATTTCACTGAACTGAACCGATTTGAATTAAATTTTGACCCATATGGATTCTACATAACAATCTTTGTCTTGAAACTATATAAATAAAGCGACCTGAACTGAACTTATAATAGAAGTTGTGTATTTTATGTTCAATGAGGAGGGATTGAACTGAAATATGAAGGAGATGACAGAGAAAGGAGGAAATTGAAAAAAGTTCAAGATGGAGAAGACAGACTGAGAGATGGATCATGTAGAAGGAAAGAGAGAGAGGAAGCCAGTCCTCTCCAGTCCATCCCCGCTCTCTGATTGGTGCGTCCAGGGGAAACCTCTATCCTGCATTGCAGTGGATTTCTACCTCACTTTGTGTGTGTGTCTGTGTGTGTGTGGGCCATTCTCAATCTAATTTTGTGGGCACTATCTTCATGTGTGGCTGCAGGAGTGTGTGTGTGTTTCTAGGAAGATAGTTTCCAGTACCACACTCTCCCAGTTCCTGACAGATATTCCTCAGAATGAGCACATCTCACTGCCTTTACAACAAATAGGACACTTCAGCGCTTCCACTTACACACAGCTCACAATGTTTTCTTTCTCTGGAGCTATACTGACTGAAATGTCTGTTGTGATGACACATGAGTGCATGTGAGGATAGAAACAGGAAAGGAATGTTACCATGGTAGAGGATCAGACCAGGACACAGAAGGTCTAGTCTGATGAGTCATGCTTTCTCTTACATCACATGAACAGCCTGGTCTGCTCACCTGCTTCCCAGAGAAAGAGAACAGGTAACAACATTTGTCATGGTTTGCTGAACCTTGGACTGTTCTGCACATATGACTGCTACTTCCATATGTACTCCCTATATACGTAAAAATATTCACATCACTCGCACTGGTTTCTTGTGCTACGTTCACACAACCAGACACTGTAATACTCCTGTTCAATTCTTAATAAATACTGAGTTTTACAGAACTCAAGCAGAGAGTTCCTATTCCTGGAAGCAGGAAGCAATTACATCCACTGCTGCCCATGAACTCAATATTTTTTACTGTGGTTTATTTTCACTGTCATACACCTAGACTAATAAAATATATATCATATCAAAACGTCATCTATCAAGAATAAATCATATTGTTACAATCATTTCATAAGGAGTGGTAAAAATATTTCAGTTCAACTTTATCAGGCAGGTCGTGTGTTTGAGAGATGGATTCTACTGTCTTAAGGGCCAGAACTGTAGAAAACGACACGAAACAACAAAAAGAAAAAATAAGGAATTGATTGAGCCATATGATAAATTCTTCACCAAGTATGCCTGGAATGTTTTGTTTGTTTCAGTCCAAACCATCAGTTTCATAAACTGAACATAGTTCTAATCTGCATAGACATGGATATGAGTGGAATTACATTCCCAAGTACATGATTATGAATTTAACTGACTGTAAACACATCAGTCCTTGGCCTGCACACACCGTTGGGATTATAGCCCTGGGGGGTCTGAGGCCTCTGAAACCAGCATGTCTACACCTCGGGATATAAAGATCAGATCATGGCCTTTCAACAGAGACACGGCCCCTGCAGGGCCCAGTCGGACAGCATCAGTGACCTTCACTTTACCAGTTCAGTGTAAATCCTTCTGACAACGTCCACTGAGAGAACAGGAGATCTGAGCAACAACAGAGAAGAGGAGGCAGGTGAAGGCTAACTGCCCTCTCAGGCTTCCATACAGTCTTTCTATCTGTTGATGACATACAATCAACAATGTACAGTATGTCTGTATATCAAATGACTGAGTAAGAATAATTCAACCAGTTAAGTGTATAAACATTTCAAAACTTTACTTTGAATTTTCCAATAACTACACTTTTGTTTTTCACACCTCCATGGACGGAGGAAGATGGAAAAATCAGATCTTTTAGTCTCACTCTGTGTAAACAAAGGAGTGCATATACTGTAGCTGAACAGCAAAATATTACAATTTTATCTCTGTTGAATTAACATAAATTTGCTCTTCACATTTCTATTAAAAGATTAACATGAACATGTTCAAATGTAACCTAGTGAACAGCTCTTCTCTGTTTTAAAACAAGTGTCAATGAAATAAATAAATAAAAAACTAAATAAAAGAAAGCTTAGACAGCAAAAATTAAATGATTTTCAAACACTTGATCTAATTTATGAATGTGTTCCAAAGGAGGTTATAAATTTAAAGTTTGAGTAATGGAGTAAACTTCACCTGCTTTAAATTGTTTCCTGCATAACCCAGACAAAAGGAATCAATCCAGATGATGTTGGACAACAGATTTTACATGTGACTGCAACTACATTTTCGGATCTTACAATACACTTAATCAGTATGAATTTTATTTGATTTTAAAGAGAGTTTAATGCCGTGTTGATTAAATTGATGGCTTTAACTTCAAGTGTTAGGGACCTTTTCTTTGGCAAAATGAAATTCAAACAGAAAATAATTAAGTGATAAATTCTTCAAGTATTGTAAACAGTTCTCTGAGAACTAAATGAAAATAATAGCTGTAATACATAAAAGATGCTTCCTGCTAAAGAACACAAACCTGCTAAAGATCATACTGAAGATTATGTTCATAAAACATTATCTTCATATTGTTTAACGTTAATAAAACATTACGTTTTATGAACATTATAAAACATTACTTTTATGTTACTTTTTATGAACAGTGTGGACAGTAAAGTAATGTTACATAGCACAGATTAAAAACATAGATGTCTCATGTCCATAATTCAGTTCTAATGGTTCTGACAACGTTATCTACCTTTGTTGATTTGATAAAGGAGCAGAATGACACTGAACAGCTCTGAACACCATAGCAGCCACAGCTCTCATAAATTAATCATTAAATTAACATTTCAATAAAGTCTTAATATTTTACTGGTTCTGCCGCATATGTGGAATTGACCTAAATTAGTAAGCGCAAGAAAAGTGTACAGACTGGAGGAGACAGTTCTAAATGTTGGATGTCAAAAAGCTACAGAACAGTAACATTTCTAAGTGCAAATGTTTCAGCTGCCGTCACACTCTTTCCTTCCTGTGAATGCTGTGATTTAGACATGTTACATGGGGCCTATCATGAGGTAACAAAATTAGATTTTGTGGACTATCAATTCCTATTTTTTGAGGAAAATATTCTGTCATGTTTATGTTGCTATGCACACAACTTAAAACAGTCTTTAGATGAGCTGATGAGCTCAAGTTCTAATGAATAGTCCAAAGATTGACTTGCTGCATGGAATTTCTTATAAAAGGGGATTCAAATAAAATGGCTTTTGATTGGTGTAAAGGTCAAGTAGTTTCACAAATGAAAAATGAGTAGTGCAGTGTAAGGTCTGCGCTGCTCATCTGCAGATGTTGTTCTTGCAAACAGTGATGAGAAAAAGCAGAGAACATGTAACTAACGTGTTTTCAACTACCTCAGAAAAAGACAAGCATGTCTGGTTGAGAGTTTTTTTTAAAACCTGTTTGTATTGTACAGAAGAACCTTTGGAGCCCTCTGCTCAGGTCTGTTTGCAGGCTGTACTCACCCCGACAGCACGCCCAGCACCAGGTTGAGCATGAAGAACGACCCAATGATGATGAGAGGGATGAAGTAGAGCCAGTTCCACATGTTCCCAGAGGCATCATTGGCCTGAACACGAACACACAGACACGGAGGTTTAATGACTCATCCCTATTACTACACTTAGAACCATTTTCTATCTGTTTTTACATATACATATATTAGCTATCCTAAAACCATGATAGTTTATGTGTCTATGTGTCTGTTACTGTAGTGGAGCATATTCAGCCTGGAAAGTCTCACACACGGAGTGTGGGTATTAGAAAGTTTAATTGACAAATCGAAGTCTTTGGCGCTCAGACCCAGGAGGAAGACATGGTGATGGAAACCAAGAGAATGACCCTCTGTCTATGAAGATTAGAGACGTCTTCCCCTCAGGGCCCAGACACTGGTGGTGGAGAGGAGGCAGAAGATATAGTGATAGGTAAGAACTAACTCCATGGGTGTGTCCAGCCATCATGCTGTTCAGCAGGAAGACGGGTTCAATGATTTGGTGAGAAATCTGTAAAAGTACCCGCCAATAAAAGCAATAAACTTTCTGAAGTTGCTGGTTTGTAAATTGCTGCAATGGAAATTTCGTTGAATTCTGTTCAATGACAATAAATGCTATCTATCTATCTAAATGCACAAAACCCTTAGTCATGCCCTGTAGTCTGAAGGGTATAAAATACATGTGCTTGACTAAATCATAACTGACATAAAATATCAAAGCCTTAGTTTTATTTTCTGTCAGACAGGGGGAAATGAGTATTTGTGCTTTTATATAAAGTATGTAACTGTCAAAGATATAAAGGCTTTCCTGTAGAAACCTGCTCGGAAAATGGATACTGCAACACCTGAGCATCATTTATAAGTGAGTTAAGCAGGAAACAATTAAAGTAATGTAGAACATGCAACACTCAAGCTTTTTTGAGAGAGATTTCAGGACATGTATTATTGCTCTCAATAATGTATTAGGCTGAGATTCATTATCCCCACATCTGTATTTTATACAGATAAATCTTTGATGGGATGTGCTGTGGTGGCGCAGGAGTTATGCACAACCTACATGTGGAGGCCTTAGTCCTCGACGCGGCTGTTGCAGGTTTGATTTCCGGCCTGGCGACCTTTGCCGCATGTCTTCCCCTTCTCTCATTACCCACTTTCCTGTCAATTAACTATCAAATAAAGGCCACTAGAGCCAATAAAACCTTAAAAAAGAAAAATATTTGATAATTACTTCAGTTTCACTGTAAATATTTACATCTCATGAATTTAGAAATGTAGTATCCTTGCATGTCATCCAAACTGATTTGCCAAAGACGCCATGCAGATAACAGTATTCAAGACGGCATAGCCTGAGCGCTAAATAAAAAGACCTGACTTGACCAGATCCAAGGACATCAAACCACACATCTGGATCTGTTTATCTCCACACAGATGTTTTCTGTAGTAAAACTCACATTGTACAGGATATCCACCCATCCTTCCATAGTGATACACTGGAAAACAGTGAGAATGGCAAACAGGATGTTGTCAAAGTTTGTGATCCCAAAGTTAGGTCCAAGCCAGTACTCTTTACAGATATTCCCTTTGCCACAGGTCCTTGCTGGAGGTTCAAGTCCACAAGGGAAATCTGCCACCTGCTCTTCTACAACCACAAACACACACACATTTATACACAGTTAAACACACCAAAGAAAAAAACATCCTGATTTTTACGTTGGCTCTGAAGTAAAGAAATTATTTGCAAATACCATGCAGATTTGAGGCAGATTAACTTATGATGACTAAAAAGCTGTCAAATTCAAAAACCACAAATCTTTTGGGATATTATCTGTCTGCAGGTCCCACAATCCACCAAATTCTCACTGATATGCATAAGAAATGTGACACTGATATGCGCAAGCTATAACACTTGTTTGTGCCTTTAAACAAACAAGCATTATAGCTGGAAAAGCCACAGATCAAAATATGTCAAGTAGAAAATCCATCACTTTGGTAACACCTAAAAACATTATCCTTTTAAAATGATAAGTGTTCAAGAGGGTCGTGAATTTAGATGAAACCCTTTTTTGTCTTGATCTTGCTTACGTGTTCCATTCTTGAAGCATGTTCGATGAAATTTGCCAATGTAGAAGTCCAGGCCGATGATAGCAAACATGAGGATGGCAAAGAAAAGCAGCATTCCAATCTGGAGCAAAGGTACCATTGCTTTCATAATGGACTTCAACACCACTTGAAGGCCTAAGAACAGATATGAGAAACACCTTAAAGCAAAGCTTAAAAAACACATTTAGGATATTTCATGCTCTAATGTCAGAGAGATAAAAGCTAACCAGCTTTTGTCTCTTAAGTTGGTCGGACTTAATTAATTTTTTCAAGGCAAATGCATAATAGGAAACAGGCTGATGCAAACTAGAAATATTATGATTTAGGTGTAGATATTTTTTACTATCTGATGAAGTTAGTCATTTATATGTATAAGGTGTTTAAAAATTAAGTCAGAGGAAAAGCAGGAGGTGTAAGAGGCAACTACATGAACGAAGCATGAATAAAACAGGACTGTTCTGTACCAGGATCTCTCCTGCTCAGACTACAGGCTGAGGCTTTCACTTACCATTCCAGGTGATGGACAAAAGCTTATTAGAAATTGGCAAATAAACAAGAATTTTCAGTTTAGTAGTTAGGATTATAAGTTAGTTCATGGTTACAGCAGTAATATGTGATCTTTTTTTAACAGAAGTAAGTGATTTTTTTACTCAGCTGCAATGATTATTTTCAAGGCAATGGAGGAGACATTTTGTGAAATGAGTTATACTTTTGTAGGATACAGGGAAGTGCTTTGTTCTTCCATCCAACCAGACAAAACCTTTTGTCATCTGGCATCTTCCCAGTCTAAAGCGTGTAAACTGATTTATGTTTTTATTATTTAATTTTTAAACCTGTCACTTACACCAAGGGGTGATGGTTGGAAACTCTGCTAATTGCATTCATAAGTGTTTATGAATGAGATTAAAATAAAATAAATTATTGAAAAATAATACATTGTGGTTATACAGTATATATACAGTATATATGTATATATATATATATAAAGATATATATATATTTATATATACTGTATATATATATATATATATATATATATATATACACAGTACAGACCAAAAGTTTGGACACACCTTTTAATTCAATGAGTTTTCTTTATTTTCATGACTATTGACATTGTAGATTCACACTGAAGGCATCAAAACTATGAATAACACATGTGGAAATATGTACTAAACAAAAAAGTGTAAAACAACTGAAAATAGCCCTTATATTCTAGTTTCTTCAAAGTAACAACCTTTTGCTGTGATTACTGCTTTGCACACACTCTGCATTTTCTTGATGAGCTTCTAGAGGTCGTCACCTGAAATGGTTTTCACTTCATAGGTGCCCTGTCAGGTTAATAAGTGGGATTTATTGCCTTATAAATAGTCATGAAAATAAAGAAAACCCATTGAATTAGAAGGTGTGTCCAAACTTTTGGTCTGTACTGTATATATATATATATATATCTTACTGTAACATTTCCTAAACAAGGTTACACCAATATCTCTGCATACAATGGCAGGCTGCAATCTTTATTAGTTATTGTCATCATCAGCCTCAGTATTTGAAAACTTACTTGGAATGCCAGAGACGAGTTTGAGGGGCCGCAGGACTCTGACTGCTCTCAGTGTTCTCAGATCAAAATCAGCCCCTACAGTGGCCAGGATCCTACAAACACAACAAACAGTCAGATTCACAACCAGATGTTTCATATTCCCCTGACTCCTTTATGGTTTTCAAAATAAATGACTGACATATTAATATTAAAAAGGCTGTGTTATACTTATGCAGTTGCTGCTCACATTAACACCACTGCATCATAAATAACAATGAAAGACAAGAAATAATCACCACAACTACATAATCATTCTTTTTGACATTTACAAAAACCAAAAAAAAGGGGCATTTGAAAAGGAGACTTTGAACAAAAAACAGACATCAGAACTCATCAAGAACCATTTCACATAGCTCCATAGCTTTCTGCCATCAACCACAGGAACAGTGACCTGATGTTAAAGTTTCCATCTAACATTGAAAATGTGAGGATAATCCTAATAGATAGATCTGAGATCGCAAAGCAGAGCTTTAAGAATAATTTTTATGCAGTGTCATTAGGTGTAACATTTGACCTGATCACTCTGACCTGATGTCTGGACACTGTTATGTCAAACTTTGCTTTATTTCAATCAACCAAGCAATAAATTTTAGCTATAAAGCACCCTTTATGTTGGAGGCAGCTCGCTGGAAAAACATAATAAAGGTTATTTCTGAACTGGGTTTGAACCAGTCAGGGTCACAGTCTGCAGGTGCAAATACCAGCATTGTGAAGTAAACTGAAACTGGTGGGATTCTCACTTTTTCTTCCATCTTTGTAAGAGGGCCGGTGGAAATTAAAAGCGACGTACTTTCATCTTTTCTTCCCTTCCCTGGACTAGACAGAGTACATTGCTATATTCTTTGCTTTATTTCTTAACAAAATAACAATCAAAATGCATTTTGATGTGTTCTTGATTGACTCAGTGTTTAACCTTATGTAAGACTTGTTTATTTACTTAACAACACCCATTGCCACAGATTCTCAGGAAACCACAACTGTACATTTTCTGATGTTTGCTCCAAACAAGAGCAGTTACGCTGATCTGTAAAAGAATGCAGCAGGACAGAAGGTGGAGCTGTAGAACCAGGTCAAATTGGAAACCTTGAAAATCCAGTGTGTAAAGGGTTGTGTGTATGAACCATTTCTTGGCCTTCATTAATGTATTCAGATTTTCTAAATAAAATTTGACTCTTTATTTAGAGGTGTGCGTTTGTTCAGTCCTCAGGAGCCCCTCTTTTCCTACTCATCTTTTGTTTGTTTTGTACAAAACAACACATACATCAGAACTCACCACACTGTTCACACATCCATTTGTGAGCAACTGTGCCAGCAATCATAAGTCATGAGTTTTGCTATTTGCTTTTATGTGTTTTTAATGAATAATGTTATCTGGTGTGGCAAGCTGTGGCAGTGAGTGATGTCATAGTATTGTAAACTAATTAAGAAAGTGTGAACGTGATCACTTTTCATTTACAGCCCTGGGTGTAAATGAGAGGTTGTCAGTGAAGAAAAAGTGATGTGCTTAGAACATTGAATCTTGGGATAAGCAGAGCCAACCTCCCACCTCTCAGTTTGGTTATTATTTCAGCTCATACACAGATGATGCCATCACACAGGTTCTGCACACCAAGGCATTTAACCATTTCACGGTTCTGTTCTTTGACTGCTCTTCAGCTTGTAGCACTAAAGGCTGAAAAATTGTTTTGGACCAACAAAGCCTACATGTTCTATTTGTTTCACTCAATAGGTGGCAGTAAAACCCTTTTTACTTGCTCCTTGAACTTATAATTAATGTTTTCTCATCAGACTGATGTTTCATAATAATATTACCCCACAGGTCCGTTTGCTGCACAGAGCCATTTCTTCAACACTGTAACACAGACTGCTGGCCATGGGAGTTTGTATCACAGTGTGATTGTGTTGGTGCAGCACCAGGCAGACTGCGGGAGCGGCAGGCCAGAGAACGATGCCTGTTATGGACCAAAGCAGACGAACAGCAAAAGGAGCAAGAGAAGGAACAAAACAGAGAAATACTTAGGGAGGGGAATCCAAGGCAGAGACCATTTAGAGTGTTGCCATGGAAACAGAGGAGGCTAATCTCATTAGAAACTAACAGCCACAGGAGAAACACTGGAGAAGAGGGAGAACACAACACTTTCTCACAAATATCCTTTCAGCAGAGGTGGGTAGTAACTTAAGAAAACAGGACTGGTAGGAGTTTTACTGCACCATACTTTGTACTTCTACTTCAGTCATATTATTTGGATGTAATTCTTCTTTTACTTGGTTCCAATTTCAGGCTGCTTAATGAAGCTCCAGTGGCTTCACTAAATGAAGGTCAAGCACATTTTGATCAAAAATGCTCCAGACAGAAACACGCCTACAGTTTATGTTCAAGTCTTGTTTGCACACAAGTTTCCTTGTTTTAACATTATTTTGCTGAGCCTGCTGTGCTGTATGCATTTACACTAAATATTGTCTAACATGATTCTTCTGAATGAAATAGTTATTTTGTAACAATGCCATTTTATCCATTTTTTTAATACCAGAATTTGCACATTTTTTTGGTCTGTGGTTATATAATTTTCACAAATTTAATCGGTTGTTAACAACAACCAGTCAGTCAGTACTTGAGAATCCTTCTAACATTTTCTTTTGCTCTTACTTGACCTATTTTCTGGATGACTGTTTTGTACTTATGAGTAAATATACATTGAAGTAATTGGAAGCTCATCATAAATAAACCACCATCAACATGAACAGAAATCTTAATCACTTTTACTCTTAGCTATTATAATGGTTTCAGATATGACTTAATGTTGTGTGCCCTGGATAAAGGAAGACAAACTAAGGTTCTCTGTTTCATGTTTCTAACCATGGAGCTGTTAAATCTCAATGTGTGCTTCTCAGACCACTAAGCAGGCGGAAACTGTTAGAAACACTGGACAGGACGAAACAACTCTTTCTATGACACATTCACTTAGGTCCAAGCATCTGGAATCTATGAAGATAAAGGTTATGGGTGGATCTGATGAGACTTGACTATTAACTAGATTGTTTTCAACAACCATCCTAGTTCCAAGACTCCTGCCTCCAGAGCTACAGAAAGTCTCAGCTTATTGTATGAGTAATTATCACTACAGAAGGCAGAGGAATAACTAAGCAAGTGTCACATGCAGCAGAAGCAGTCAAAGCGCTGGAAGCCATGCTAAAGCTAACAGACCTTAAATATAGCAACACAATCAGAGGTGTTATTACACCAAAAGATTTCCAAGAAAAAGCTGTGAGAACAAAACCAAGCATTAAAAGCATAAAAGCAGCTTATTGCAGCTCACCCTTTTATACCTAAAGCATATGCTTTAGGTATAAATAATGCCATTGCATATGCTTTAGGTATAAAAGGGTGAGCTGCAATAAAATTATTTAACACTTTCAGTTTGTCAAAAAAAAGGTAGAGACTTAAGCAGCATAGCTAGCAGGAGAGCACAGCAGACTGCAGATGTCAGTATGTTACCAGAACTGTGAAGACTGGCTGACTGACAGAAAACCATGACAGAAATGACCAATACTCAAAGCAGGCTGAAGGGTGTGGTTTATAATAACTACATTATTATATTACTGTTGTGTTTTGAGTGAGCAATACTTAGTTTGCAAAGGAATGTTTGTAAAGCGGCAGTTGTTGGTTAACCTAATGAATTCCCACTTTGTAAGAGTTTGTAACATTCTGTTGGATGGAGTCTCGCATCAACTGTCAGAGATGACAGTGATCTCACAGAGAAAACTGAAGGAGTAATTCAAATTTTCCTGTTTAAACCTAGAAGACCAGATGACTGTGTGGATGGTCTGAGGTCCTTCTCACTGCAGAACTTTCTATGGTTAGGCAGCAGGCTGCCCAGGGCTCTGAGAGTTGGAGGAGGTGCTGCTTATAAACAAATAAACAATTAATTTAAAAAATACTAATCATTTTGATAATAATAACAGTAATAATGTACAGTTGTGACCAGCAACTTTTGATTATGTTCTGTGTTGAAAAATAATAATAATAAAAAAAACTAACAACATTAATCAACATTAATCATGTCCTCTGTGTTTCTGTTATTTCTAAAGTTATGGGAATGGAGCCTTTTCTCTTTACTGCCACTGAATTTAGTCCTAAACAGAATATGCCCCCCTCTTTCAGACTCCATCATTTTGCTTTTTCATCACATTGAAATGTTTTAGATCATCAAACACCTATTATTATTAGACAAAGATAACTTCAGTGTCCACAAAAAACAGTTTTTACATGGTGATTTCATTAATGGTCCACTATTATGCTTCCTTGAACAGCAGAAATCAAAGATTACAAGATGATATTTTGGATCATTTGGATCATCAAGAGAAGATCCACTTGGGTTTTACTTGCTAAGTAAAAAATTGCGATGCAACAAGTTAGAGGTTTTTAAAACAGGCAGTTTTATAAACACAATCAAAACATTTACTTGTTTCCAAAAAACGGATGTGCATTTTTGTTTTGTTTGGTTTTTCTTGGGTTGTTTTTTTTTTTTTTGCTCTTGAAGTTTCTCTAATTGTGGCCCTTTAAATCATTTGACCCCTCAGTTTTATCCCTGATTACTGCCTCACATTTATAAGCATAATTCGTCTTAAACAGTCCATCCATCCATCTATCCATCCATCCATCCATTTTCTGTACACCCTTGTCCCTCAGAGGGGTCAGGAGAGGTGCTGGTGCCTATCTCTAGCTAACATTCCGGGTGAGAGGCGGGGTCACCCTGGACAGGTCACCAGTCTGTTGCAGCCTCTTAAATAGTGACTGTGTAAAAGGTTAAAAGGCTAAAAAATTCCAAAAGCAGCACTCCAGAACTCCACAGTAAACCATTATTTACAAATAAAGAAAACATGCAGCCTTACCCAGACTGGCCTAGCAAGAGTATTCCACAAGTACACTGACACTCCAGAATCCAGGAAGTGACAAAAGAACCCATAACAACATACCAAGTTCAGCTAACATACAGTAAGGTAAAAGCACACTTAACATATTACATTAATCTGAACAAAACCGTCTCGTCAACATTTATAAACTGGGTGTGGTGTTCAGCATAAGTGCATATGAAATGCTGGTTCATTCAGCTCATCTATAAATAGACACAGCTCTCTCACAAGCTGCATCTTTCTACATGCCAGCTTTTGATTCCCCCCATAAAGTTTAAGCAAGGAAGCGTGCAAGGATTCACTATTATTAACAGAAAGCAACACAACTGCCTCAAACTCTGCAGGGTCCAATTCCCCCACCCCTATCCACCACCACCTACACAACTCACAGGGCATTTAACTCCTGTAAGAAGAGATGAAGAATCTAGAACTGAGGTCATTAATCAGCAGACTCAGATACAAGGGACATACAGTCTAGAACACAAAGTTCTTTTGTTTGCCTTCGTCTTACTCTGGAGTTCCTGACTTTTCTGATCAAGGTTGGGACGGGTCTATGAATGATGCCTAAACTTCCCATTACACAAAGATCAAATTCCCTACATTATCCTGCCTTTCTATGCATTTTATTAGGACAAAATTAAGTACATGTGTTGGTAACAACCAAGTAACCCATGTCTACAAAGAAATCATAGCCCATAAATGTTCCCTGCAGTTTGAAGTTCATCAGGTTTTTTTACCTTCTGATCAAATCCTTCTGATGTCTATTTCCTGCAACCTGATTGGCTGTCCTCCCTGTCCTTATGTTACCTTGCACATGGTTTCAGCATGGTTTTATTCTTGCCGATATTGTCCAGATCCTTCCATGTATTTGTGAGCCTGTTTGAGTTAAGGTTCCTATAGCTCATCATCAAATGAGACTACTGTTCTCTTCTTCCACAACAAAATATGCTCTGACCAAAGGAAGGATCCAGCAGAGCAAAAAATAGATTTAGCAGCATTCCTTGTAGAAAGGTGTGGAAATCTTACTGTGTCCACTGCTGCTAGAAGAAATGGAGAACGTCAGTCCTCTTCACCACAAAACCCCGTGCTGAACCGGTTCAGTGAAGGACTCAGTCTGGGGCACCTGCAGCACTGCTGTGGTCATGTGGGGTCTATCGCCTCCACAGGCCCCTCCTCACCCCAGAGCCTTAAAGCCCAGGTTTTTTCTCAGCCCTCTAGAGCTGAAGCAGCCGGCACCCCAATTAAAACCGTAGAACAACCATCTCAGCTCAAGCTTTCTGCATGATACACCTCAGAATGTTTCACTGTGGCTCTAACTGACCTCCAGAGAAACTCAATTCAGTTCAGTTTATTTGTATAATGCTAATTCACAAAAAATGTCATGACACTTTACAAAAAAAAAAAATTCAATTCAGTCTTAAATATGTTCCAGTTGATCCTAGTTATCAAACACTACAGCATCCTCAAATAAGTATTCAAAATAGTTAAAGTTTCTAAGGAAACCCAACAGATTCATTGACTCATTGACTTCCATCATTCACTGCTACGGCAGAAACAGGTAGTGAAAATGGCTGTGTGTTGTGTCATTGACTTTACAGCAATCATGTAGCATGTAGCGACAGTGGAGAGGAAAAACCAGGAAGAAACCTCCAGCAGAACCAGAACTGGACTCAGTACAACAGAGGACCTTCACATACATTTCTTCTTATACTGTTGTACAATAAGATCTTTTTCATGTGTCCTCTCTGCAAAGTACAGCTTCAGAACCAGGAATAGCACAGCGGCTCAATGGGTAGAGTAGTTGTGGGTTGTCAGAAGGTTGTGGGTTTGATTCCAGTTGATGTGCCCCACTGCAATGCACTTAGCCCCAATTTGGCTCACATAGAACTATTGGTCTATGTGTACATATGAGTGTACATGTGTAACTATAGTGCTTTAAGTGGTCAGTCTGACTAGAAAAGTGCTACATGAATTCAATCAATTTTCAATTTAAATGAGCAAGTGATAAACTTCTCAATAGTGGATAAATAAATGATTGGGAGATTTCTTCAGTCATTTTGCCTTTTGTGTAATAAGCTTATGAAGCAACTGAACTATGAAACAAATATAATGAAGTGTACAATTAGCTGTTGAGCTCTGACAGAGCAGACATGAATAGCATAGCTAAAAGTGAACTTAAGCTAAAGAAGGGAACACAAAATAGTTCTCGCTCTAAATACAAAGCACAACATTGATTGTTACAGGATGTATGCTCTTGTACTTTGGCCTCAACACTTCTGGTTTTGCTGTCTGAATTAACCCCAGTTTTGCAGTTGACATTGTGTTGGCCAAAAGCAAAGTTGTTCCTGGTTTGAGTTCAGTGGGTGTTGTACAGGCTGCCAAGACAAGGCTCACAGTCATACCATTATGTCTGTGCCAAAGTAGTACTGTGACTGCAGAGATAAAAGTTAACAGATGGTGAACCTCCAAAGACCAAATATTAGTTTTATTTCTTCTAACAGAACATTTTGACGAAATTATTAGAAGTAAAAAAAAGACAACACACTGACAACAGGGACCAAACCACAAAACTGTTGTCAAATTGCTCTTCCATTAATAAAGGAGCATAGAACATGCCTCCATTTACGATACAGGAAATGCTGTTACAGTCATAGAAAAAGATCTTTGGTCACCAGTAAAACACACACTTACCATAAGAACACACTCAAAAACATAATTATTTGTAAGTTAGTTAATTGTGCTTTTATTTGTTAGTGAATTGACAGGAAAGTAGATAATGAGAGAGAGAGGGAAAACATGCAACAAAGGTCATGAGGCCGGAACTCGAACCTGTGACGTCCCAGTTGAGGACTAAAGTCTCCATATGCAGGTTGTGCTTTTCCCTTGCATCATCGCAGTACCCCAGGGTAAACTTTATTTAATCATACATAAATCTGATAGAAAATGATATGTACTAGATATAAAACATGTATAACCCAGAAAATCCCACACACAATTTTCTGGCAATTGTTGCAGATTCTTAAAGTTAACAATAATCAACTGATATGGTTCTCTTCAACCCTTTGGTTTCTAATATGAAAACAATATGAAGCTGAGAGTAATGATCTGAAGCTAATTTTTAATAATATTGCACACGGACTTGGACTAATGGTAAAGTAGATGTTCTTTATTGCTAAATTTGAAACTTAGCGATTTCTAACACAAATTGATCCAACAGTCACATCTAAAGAACTCAGTATTTAGTGAGTCATTGCTGTTCTCTAATTGCCATGAGGCTCTAAATAGTGATTTGTTATTGTTGGTATGTGTGTTGATGCATGTTTCAGTGTATATGAATGTGGAGCTCTTTACAGTCTCCATGAGGATCAGCTCCCTCCCCTGACCACACTGCAGAAGCTATCAGTGTAGCCCAGCTCTGATAAGATGTCCAGACCGCTGCTGTAATGGCCTCCATCCACAGCCCAGCCCTTCAATTATGGTTATCATATGAGTCTGCTGAACACCAATTCAATAAAGGCCTGCTTGGGCTGCTCCCAACATCACACACATACACACACACCCCAACTTGAAAAGCTTGGCTGGCTCACAGGCTCTGCAAATCTGTCAATACACACTCAAACACACGCCCAACACACGCCCGCACGCACACACACACATTCTCCCACAGCTCATAAATACTACAGTTGAGAAAAATCTCCCTGGAACTCTCATATTGCATTGTGTATTGAGTATTGCATATAATAAATATTGATATTTTTTGCATTCTTTGGAACCATTACATAAAACAAGATTGTTTGAGATCTGGAAAAACCAAAGCAGCTGTTAATTTAGCAGCTGCCATTGACTTTGGTTCTGTCTGCCTGGAGAGACTCATCCTAAAACATAGTGCAACTTTGCAAGGTGTTGGGTAAACTTTCTGATTATGTTTTAAGATCGTTTTTGGCTTTGTAAGATGAAGGAAAATCATAATGCCAGAGTATATGAAGAAAAGGAACCTAGAATCTCAGCTGATACAGATTTGGATATACCCTGAAGCTGTGTCGAAAATAACCAGAATCAGTTGGCTTCACGTTTGGTTAACTCTGACCAGTGACAGTTTCAGAAACTAAAAGAACGACCTCCATAGAAAGGTGCACACTGTCTTGATTAGGCTGCTGAGGTCCATCTGCTGGTGTGATGCCCAACAAGGACAGAAAACAGAGTAGATCATAGAGAGGAAGCACTCGCAGCCAGATAAAATGTTTTTACGCTGAGGAAGAAACAACCTTTTAAAGATAAAACTGAACAGAGCAACTGTCTGTGAGCTGAGCACCAGATGAGAATCTGCTTTGTGGAGGGTTAAGTAAAATGGAGTTCAGTTCTATGTGGACTAACCATTCCATTGTTTTCTCAAGCCTGCCTAAACAATTTCATATAGCAATCACTTCCAGGCATTTCCCACACAGAAATTAATTGCATTTAAGAGAAAACAGCTTTCTGCAGAAGCATGTCGGCAGCTACTTTTAAATAAGGAAGGGAGACTTGATCACAGCAAAGCTGCTCCATTTCATCCATTTAAAGATTCAGTTCTTACTGTCAAGGAATATAAATAAAAGATGCTTATAGTTAGTCATGCTAATTGCTAATATTATTATGAATTGAGAAATGATAGGTGGAAATGCAGACTAGTTGTTGAAGGATTTAATAAAAAAAAGAAGAAGAAAAACTTACAACAAAACCCCATGGAGACTCAAGTCAAAGTATCAGAGTAGAACAAAAAACACAGGAATCCAAGAAATAAAGACCAGCATAGATAACACGGGGAACTACCAAGGAGTGTGAAGAGTAGAAGTATTTAAGTACTGGGAGAGTGAATGTGGAACAATGGACCTGGGATGATGAGCTAACGGGTTGCAGGCTGAAGAGAGAGACGAAGAGGCACAGGGGGCGAGGGAGAGTACAAAACAGGGGAGTAGAAAATAAATATAACACTAAAGAACTAATAAATATAATTAAACTAGAGAAACAAGGAATAACTAGACACAAGAAAGAAAAAAATAAACAAATTAGAAACACTAAGAAATAACTGAAATAAAGTAAAACAGAAACATTACTGATTTAATCAAAGAAAATGAACTAAGGAGCACAGAAAACCAAAAACCAAACTCAAAAAACCCTGAAGAATATAATCTTCTGCAGACATTTTAAAATATGAACTCTAATATATTCTTGAGTCTGAGTTATTCTTTTTTTTCCCCCAAGGGGTGGTATTATGTATTTTCCAGTCACATAGCAATATTTTATAGCATAATGAAGTAAATAACAAACATGCCTTAAAAGAAATTTGTCTTAGTAATTGATGCTTTGAAATCGGGCCTCTGTCTCCTTAAGAAGCTCCGGCTCTTTCTGACTATCTGCCTTCAACACAACATTCTTATAAGCATTGGACTGAGCTCAGCAGACACTTCGTTCCACCAGGTGTTTGCTAGTTGCTGCTAATGCTAGTCTGAGGAGCAGAGGGGGGGAGGCAGAGGGGGGGCGCTCTGTGAGGTGGAGGCTCAGCTGGAGACTGCAGCTCTGAGGAGGAGCTTTGTGGAAAAGGCAGTGCTTGGTGAGATTAAGTGTTTCTGTTGCTAGTAGCGATTAAAGGATTTTTTAAACATTCATGAAAGAACCAAGGAAACACTCCAGGTATGACTTTGATGAGGGAATAACATAAAATGATATAAAGATCAAAATAGTTGTTATCACATAACACCTTTTAAGATTGATTCCTCTTGCTAGTAGTGGATGCTGTGCATTTGGAAGGATTTTTGCTGAAACCTTTTTATTTTTAGGCTTTTGTTAGGTTGACTACCCACTCAGTTTGGTACTCAGCAACAAGAACCTGGATGATTTGCAACTGGGAGAAGTTGCTTCTATATGTTTGTCTTTAACCAAATTAAAAGATGCTGCTGCTCCCTGTGCCTTCCCTTTCCATGTGTCTGTAGAAGTCATGTGAAGAGATAGTAAATAAAGTAAACAATTACTAATCATTCATGCCTTAAAGGCTACATACAATAACTGAACAGACGATTTAGCTAAAACGTCTTAGTAAATTAGAGCGTTTTTTTCTGTTTGAACACAACAGCCATCATGGGTTAGTAGAGAAAATATTGTGATTTGGCTCACTGTCATATTTTCTACCCAGCACTACAACTTTGAGCTATGTCTTAGCATAAACATTTTGTTGTATGAGCTACACATTGGTGCAGTTGGTAGCATCGTTGCCTGGCAACGAGAAGGTTCTGAGTTTAGATCAGTCTGGGGTCTTTCTTGCATGTGTGGGTTCTCTCTGGGTACTCTGACCTCCTGCCACAGCCCAAAAAGCTTGATTGGTTGGTCTTAATAAATGTGCATGGATTTTGTTGTACAGTCAGACACATTATAAGGTTGAACAGAAAATAGAAAAAAAATCTACTTTTTCTAATTATTTAAGGTGTATTGTTAGATCAGATCTTTACAAGAGTTGAAATACTTATTACCCCATAAAGATTAAACAGCTTTCCTGTTCTCATTACTCATTTTTACAGTACTGGTTTTTTGAAGTGATCCTGGCAGAATACGTCTCAGCCTGATAGTTGCTTAATGCCTGCTGCTCCTCTCTTCCTCCAGGGCATGCTGTCAGAAACGCTGTGTGCTTGTCAGAGGGGATTGCATTCTGTCGGGCAAACCAGTTGTACATACTGACATTTTTGTAACTTGGTGTGCTGAACCAGTCAGCAAACAGGAAGTGCAGCATGATATTCTAAAAGAATATATAGTTGATGCAAAGTTGAATATAAACACTGAAGTGAGAATTATAGTAAAAAATATTCAGGGGAGAATTTAATACTCTCAAAAATGCCTAAAAGATCTAAGATCAGGGTCAAACTGTATAATGTTGTACATTATCAGTGGACTCTCTCTATAGTTTCTTCTTCTACTAACTGATATCAGGCAGATTTAAAATCAGCTGAAATGAGCTCCCTATGGCCGCAGTCTGACCAGCTGCTGGCCGTCTTCTAGTTACAGAATTTCTTTCTCATTTGCACTCTTACTTTGATTAAATGTTCTACTGGGAAAGAGCACCGACATTACTCTGCACTTCATTCACAAAGAAACACGGTTGTATTAGTGAGGGAGTCTACGGCCCGCGATCAGGATAAACTGAGGCTTTCAAACTGGCTGGATCCAAATAAGCTTCTGGACAAACAGTGGTCCTGCTTTGCTCCTGTAGTGTTTACAGTTGTTGAAATGTCACAATTTATCAAAAAAAAAAAAGCAAAACAAAACATTCAACAGCTATTTGTTGTTGTTAACAAGTTTAATCTTTGGTTAGAGAGATGAACATGTGCACATGTCCATGCACATATTAAGTGAACTCATGGATGATTTTTATGTTCATTCATTTTTCCTCATTTCATATTCAGAGGTGTTTCAACAACAACTTGAACATTGTGATTATCTTTTGGGAAATGCTGGTTATTTCCTTCTTGGTTGACTGAAAATATCTGTTTGCCTAAGATATGAATAATTTTGGGCTGAACCATAGAACCACCTCAAAAGTTACGAACCATCCCATCAGCTACAGCAGCATTTATGTCTGCTGTTTTAACAACCATCCATTTGAACATTTGGACACGTAGTGTTATAAGGTTCTACCAAACAGATGATAGCCAGCTGTTTGTGGTCGATCTGCAGGGGAAAGTAAATGTGTGCTGCTTTGAGCTCGAAGGCCAAATACATTTTGCTCTCTCTTATTGTAATAATGCTGATTAAAGGTTGCTGAGCACTGAATGTCTCAAAAGAGACAGACATGGTGAGCCAGATGGGCTGAGTTGAATCAAGAGGCTCAGTGCTGACCGCCCTCAAAAGCCAGTATGCTACTTTCATTACTTATTCATAAGGAAGCTGTTTCCCTGTTGTAGTTATATTAATAAAGTATATCACAAACATTTCAATCAGACCTCCAGACCTGTGAAAAATAGTTTCTTAAAACAGAAACATAAAAAGCATAGGTCTATGTACATGACTGCAGAAGCAGACATTGTTGTGGATCCTGTGTGTTTCTAACATTTTCCAGCGAGTGCCTCCCTTTGTGTTCAGCTAGTGGGAATGAAAACTCAGTTGACTTGCAGAGGGAGGAGCAGCAGGTATAATGAGGTGTTTGGGAATTGGCCTGCTGCTTCTGCTTGTTGCAGCGAGGCTCTTGGTACAAACCCAAGATGTTCCAAATAAATCCAAAAGCATCATGTAAGACAAACTGAGCAGTTCCCTGCTGAATCCAGCCGTCGCTCTGGGACTTTTTACAGCATAACAGTATCCTCTGTCACTGCCCGCCTCCCCCCCACACACACACCCACCTACCCACACACAGCCTTCTCTGCTCTGTCTCTCCTCACACACAACACTACTCCTGCAGTTTTCTCATCCGGCCCCAGGGGAGGATGTCTGTTTACAACACTGAAAACACGAGTAAGCTTTACTACTTAAAGATTAAATATTGTTAGTAAAAATAGAACATGGCATGATTTATTTCTAGGATTTTTTACCAGAAAAATAAAGAATAACTAAAACATATTTGTCAGCGTCAACAAAATGGTATAAAAGCCAGATCGATCCATTTATTATCTTACTTGATTGGGAAGCAAACAAAGCAACAAAAAACAGTTAGCATAAAGCTGTGCATGTGATTTAAATATTTTTGAAACTGTATGTGGAGTTTAAACTTAGAATCAAGGAAATTAACCCAATCCATGTAGAAATACATTTCAAAGAGACGCATCAAGGGAATGGACAAGAAGGTGTTGGACAGTGGTGATTATGTGCAGAAAATCTACTCCAGCACCACAGAATACTAATAATACTACTAATAATAAGAGCCTTTAAAGAAGTATAAATGAGTGGGCAAATAGTTGCATAAAAACAGTAAAAGAAAAAAGAGATGACAATTAACAAAATTGGGTATATAAGCTCAAACTGTATTTATTTATTTACTTATTCATTTATTGGTGGTTATAATAATGCGTGCAACTCCTAAATCACAAAGGCAGACATATTGGGTAGGTTATTGAAGCTGTCTGCATGTCGGTAATATATCTGGCCTGTTAGATGAGCTCAGAGCTCCTGACAGCTGAGATGCTAAAGCCCACAGAGATGCAACAAGGTGATGATAGATGAGACAGAAGAATGAGGAAAATGTGATTTTATCACAATCAATAATAATATTACCACAAACTTCAGGAATAATATGGGAGATATCATGTTCTCATAATATTTCGCTGCCCCAGTAACAACAGTTAATACCTTCAGCAACAGTGCTATTCTGCACTATTCTATGTGCAGAATAGTGACTAACAGTTCTAGTGTTTCCTGCAATGTTTGCAGGAAGTAGCCGATCCAGAGGAGTCTGACATGAACTCTGAACGCTACTTAATAACTGACAGGAATTCTCAATAACACAACATTGTTTCCTCTGAAAAATATCAGGAATCATCATAAACGTGGAAACATGCATCTTGATCATTTCTGCGATGTGAGCACAGTGTTTCCTCTGGAGCTCTGAACATCTAATGCAGATAATACCATCTTATTCAGACCGGAAGAAAACATCCTTTCATCTGGAACAGCTCGGCTTTACCAATCATTACAAAGGCAACACACACCCATACACAGAGCAAAGCTGCCCCTCCCCTCGTTAATCACTGCTGCCCATCAGCACAGTCAGTTACCAGCTGTGGAAGCCATTAGGCCAGTGCTACTTACCCTGTTAGGACCACCACAAAGTCCATTACATTCCAGCCATTACGTAGGTAGGAGCCTTTGTGAAAAGCAAAACCCAAGGCAATGATCTTGATGCCTGCCTCAAAGCAAAATATTCCAATAAAGTAGGGCTCTGTGTCATCCTGGAATGGAAACAAGGAGAATTGGAGTTAGTAAACTAAAGATGTTATCTTTAACAAGCGCACATTCTAGAATCTGTTTATCTTCCACTTTCAGTAGCACAAAACTCATCAGAACATGTGCTATAGTTAGAAAAATGAAACTTGGCGCGTTGACATAGTCCCAGTATTTCAGAACTTTACACAATGTTTGGGTGTTAAAGTGCTGTACTAAAGATTTTATCAAAACATTCATTTTGGGTTTTCCAAGGTCTGGTAAAAACCAGCCCCTTGTTGAGAAACAACTGTTTCCTGGAGGTGTGGACTCTCTTGAGGTTTTAAATCTTATCCAATTGCTAACGTTTGCCTATCATATGTGAAATCCACCAGTTTGATGCTAGAAAGCTTATCAGAAACTGTCTGTGCTGTAAACAACCACCCTCCACTAAGAGAGAAGAGGCGGTCTGAATGAGGCTATGTTAGATGTTAGATCAATATTTGGAAACGTGGTCAACATGGACTGAATGACTTCAGTCACTTCCTCTGCTGCCATTACCAAAACTACAAGTAGACTACAATTCTAGAACAGCACAGAAAATTCACATCATCATTCCCAGCTTCTTCTGCTTGCTGATTGGATGGGTAGATAATCTTCCGGAGACAATCCGTGTGGAGGGGAAAAAGGCAAAACTTTTCTTCAAGCAGAGTTCAACAGGAAGGCTAGGCTAGGTACAGATACAGGGAACTTGTTATTCCAGCACTAACCTGACTCTTTACAGACAATGACATTGAGTGGTTTTAGTATTAGTCTTATATTTAGAAGACTAAAAGAAAAACGAACTCAGGAATGTACAAGTTGAAGCAACAGGCTGTTGGTCTGAGAGGGTCTGACCTCAACAAAATCTCAAGAGTTGGTGCAAAGGGAAAATAGTTTTTGTCATGGAACTGGTTCTACGCTGGTGGAAACAGGAAGAACTAGTTCTGATTAGCACCAGAACCAGTTTGAGGGAAACCTTTCACACTGGATCTCTTGTAACTCTCATTGCAATTGAGACCATTGGTGCCATTTTGACTTTAAAATAGCAAAGTTCTCATTTAAGGTATTGGAAATAATACCTTAAATAAGTATTATTAAACTTCCACCAGTTTAATAAATTTGTCGTTGGAAGAAAAAAAAAGAAACATTTAAATTTTGTATCAGATATTGAGTTTGAATACCCATTAAAGCTGTCCTTTTACATCTACTTGAGAAGCAGAAGCAGAAACACAGCATCCTCTGTTTTTGTCTCCACAATGTTTGCTCGTCTAAATTATTTTGTATGAGAACTGATGGAAAGAAACAATCTGATATCAGGCCTTTAACCCATCCTGCTGAGGGACAGTCGGTGCTATCACTGTGATCTACTGTTCATCAGCTCTTTGCCTGCACAGGAGGGCTCACAGCACTAGCCTCTTTAGTGGAAAGCTTTAAGCAGGGGGCTGTCGGGGGGGATTAGGGTACAGCAGGGGTAGCCTGACATAACGGCACACAGGGGAGATCAGAAGCAGCTCTGCAGGGTTCAGCTTCACCTGCAGCGTGACGCTGCTGGTGAGACTAGGAACGAGGATCCCTGGCAGTGAAAGAACTTGCAGACAGACACCAAGCTAACAAAACAAAAACAGGGGTCTAAACAAGTGGACCTGTTCCACTTAGAGAAGTTTTGCGTGCTGCAATGGGAGAAGTGTAATACTCACCAAACGTTCTGACAGAGGGGTTTTGTCCAAAGCTGGCAGGTGTTGCTCCAAGGCCAGAACGATGCAGTTTGCTATGATGGTGGCCAGGATCATGTATTCAAACGGAGTGAGAGTGTTAAGGACGTTTGGTGAAAGGATGAGCTAACATCACACAGCTGGAAATGATCTCTCTACAGCTGAACCTACAACACATTCAACTAGCACATCACTTTCAATTAGCTTCTAAAAGGGAGGTTTTGGTTCAGTTTCTCACTACCAAGAAAGGTAACAACAGGATGAGTCAACAAACAGCTGCTGTAAGAAGCAACATGTGTTCACCTGCATCACATGGCAACAGCGTTATTTCAGCATCCTCTCTGGATTACCAGCTGAACTATTTATATCTTGGCATTATGATGTAAATCCACTAACATCATTGTGTCAAATATCTAATTCATCTTTTCCATTTCATTTATAAGTCAGCTTCCACCTTCAGTCTGTTGGTTTAAATTCCTCTGACAAAGCAGAAATCTGGGAGTGACCATGAATCGATAACTACATCACATTTATCATAAATACAACACATTGCCCTCTAAAAAAAACATTGCCAGAATTAGATGACTCGTCTAATTCAAGATTCAGATAAATTTATTTATGCCTTATTTATGCCTCTTGCTGTGGCAAGAGTCCTGACCAAAACAAAGAGAGATCAGCATCAGTCCAGTTCTCAGGTCATTGCTGGCTACCTTTTATTCAAAGAATAGAATTTAAAATCTCACTAATGGTTTACAAAGCACTTACTAATAAAATCCCAGACAACGTTTCTGATCTTCTACAACACTATCAACTATTAAGACCTTTAAGATCATTTGAATCAAACCAAAGAGTCACAGCTACACATGCTGGAGAAGCTTTCAGTTTTTATGCACCAAAAATAGGAGTGCTCCCACCCTGAGCTCTTTTAAAACGAGGTTAAAATGTTTTTATTTGCCTATGCTTAAGCAAATTGCCTTGCTTAAGCATAGGCAATTTGCCTATGCTTAAGCAAATTTTTTACTTTATTTTAATTTTAAACCTGCTTAATCCTTGTATGCTTGATGTGTTTCTCTTAAAGTATGTTGGTTTTACCTTCTATGTACAAACACTTTGAGTTGCCTTTGGCTGAAAGGTGCTAAATAAAGTTACCTTTCCTCCACCATTACCGTCTTCACACTGAATTGAACCCAAACGTCTGTGGCATATCAGATTGATATTGGTGTTGAATACATTAAGCATTTCCCAATAGCCCCATATCATATATTTTGACTACAAAAACTTTTTCAGGTTATAGTGGCATAAAAATATGCAAACAGATCCAGTCTTAGAATCTGGATTTTCACAAGAGAAGCAATAAGTTACAGGATCTGGAAGTTCAGTGGGAATCAGCCCAGAGGAAATCTTAGCCACCAACCTGATGTCCACTGAGCAGGATGAACACGATGCTGCACTGCATCTTTTTGTAGCCAGTGATTCGGGTAGAAACAGCCACATAAACTGTTTGCAAATATGAAAATCGAGGTGAACCAGAGACAGATGTACAATTTACAAATAAAAACTATAAAAAATAACAAATGAACTCTGTACTGACAGCGTTAGTTAGTAGTAGAGGGATCGTATGAGTATTTGAAGGCACAGCAGTGTCTGTCAGGAAGATGCCGTTGCTCACTGTGTAACTTTAGTAAGCTGTGTTGACTGTATTGCTTCCTCTGATGCCTTTTGACTGGAATCCACTCTGAAGGAAGCAGCAGCATCTGGCACCAACTCAATGTTTTGCTCGGTCTGGTAAACGTTGTGCCAATATGAAAACCTCATAAATTTTACATCACTGGACCAGAATGCAATGTGAACCCAAAGCAATGGTGGACACTATTGTTCAAAATTAGAGAAGGACGGACGGACAGACAGACATCTACATTGTCTTTAATCTTAGAGCAAGATCCACAACCTCAATAAAAATGAATCAAAAGTCCTTCCACTACATTGTTTTCACTTCCTCATTTCACAAGGGGGAGTTATAATGTCAGATTGGGCTGGGGTTGATTTAGATCACTTCCCCCCATCATTAATGATTAAATAATCGTTTTTGAAAACTGTCTTTTGGATTGACCTATATTGACAGAGTCTGACAGCAGAATTTATTTGAGGAAAATTAAATCATAAAGGGGGGAAGCACTCCTTCGCAGCACTGGAAATGATCAATCATTCTTTCAGTGGGATTTGAAGCCTGATTGTTGGATCACAGCAGATGGCAGCTACTCCATGTCAGCAGCAGCTTGTTCAGACAGCCTGAATGAATCCTGTGAGTGCAGCTTGTTTGTTTGAGTCACACCCATGAGGAGAGCTGCTGTTTGAAGGCAGCCAGCAGCTCCTGCCCAGAGGGACCGAGATCCTCCAGCCTCACCAAGAAACTCACCAAACACCAGCCTTTATCCTCCGTTCTGAAGCCAAACCCAGTTCATAAATTTATGTTTCATGAAACATCAAAGACAATCAAAACTAACAACACACCTTCACAGAATAAAACACTGTAGCACAGGCTGGCTTCCAGAACGGCCCGTCCTGATGGACTGAGACTGTTTGATCGTTAAAAGGTGATGTGAATAATATGCGCAGAAATGTTAACAGCAGCTGCATTTCTGTGGCAGAAAGCCAACTAACCCCCCCCCCCCTCCCCCCAGCAGCAGCTACCTGTTCCTTTATAATTTATAGTGAATAAGGCTGCAGACATCATGAGACCTAACTATAAAATGCTCCTGATAAGTATGTTTCTGACTGAGGTCTGCGCAGTGATCCGCGCTGTGCACAGTAAGGATATGGCCATTCTGTGATCTTTTTGGCATATTTCCGGATGATATTATCCTCGCTAAAGATAAACAGGGAGCGGTTGACGGTGAGGCAGTTCTGTTTGACTGGAATGGGGTTGTAAATAGCCATGGTCCTGGCTCTCTGAGCCATGGTCTGTTTGTACATCCTCTGGCCCCCCGGAGGCCCCGGCTGCCGGTTGGCCCCTCTGGCTGGCCCCGCGGGGCCGCTGCCTCTGAAGCGGCTGGACGCATCGTCTTCAAAACGAGCCATTCTGAGACTGCGAAAATCTGGCTGGAGACACCGACACTGACAGAACAGGAATGGAGATGAAGCATCACAGCAGAGCCTGCTGCACCGTCCCCCGGCAGGTCCTCACTGACAGAGTCAGCAAGAAGATCCAGCAAAACAACGAGAGTGGCTCCTCAGGGTCGCTCCGACAGCTCCTGGTCTCCGCGGCTCCCCATGCCGCCGGCAGCTCCGAGGTGAATTTGTTGCTCAAAGTTCAGCGGCTGCCCCTCCATGGTGCATCATTTTCCTGGGTGTTGCTCCTCCGACTGCCCGCCCCGCTCCTCAGAGGCGACAGATCCATCCATCCAGTGAAAACAACTTCCCAGCTGTTTGACTGCAGAGACGGGCTTCAGTCAGTCTGTGATCCCTAGCCTGAGAAGAACGCCCAGAAACAGCCGCATTTCCTCCTCCGGGAGGCTCCAGTCCGCGCCGAGTTGAATGAGGAGCGCGTTTCTTGGAACTGCCGCTCCCCACGGAAGCTGAAAAAACACGCCCCCTTCAGATGATCCGTCTTCCGCAGAGAAATCACGACTCGGTCGCTCGATTCCACGAAACCTCCTTTAAGAAGAGTGCAGACTCCACTTTCCCCAGCGCCGCTCATTCATCCCCCCATGTGGCTGACAGACGCCAGCCAGTGGCTCCACCTGGACCGGCCCTGTTTCCATGGCAACAAGGGAGGGAGCGAGCCACATCGTATAAAAACGCATCCCATCAACTGTCAGAATAAGAGCTGTTCCTTTTTGTTTACTTATATTTTCATTCTTGAGTTTAATGAAATAAATAGAATGAATCTAAATGAAAAGCATGTCACACATGCTGGATTTATGAATCCAACCCCTGCATTCATAAATCATTGAGTCATAAATGAGTCAAGCTTACAACTTTATTTTCCAACAACAAAGGAACACATTAGGTAAATAATCCCACATTATATAAAGTGATGCTGGTAAGAACAGCTGGTTGACAGGAGAATAACAGCCCAGCAACAGAAAGGTCAAGGATTTGATGAGGTTGTAAAAGGTTCTGCTTTTAGGACACATCCGGTTCCTGTGGGCAAACTACATTTTAAAACCTCTTATACCGCATGTGGCCATCCTGTTTCCTTAGCAGCAATGAATTACATTTATGAGCAAATCAACAAAAAAATAGTTAACCCCTTAATGCCTCAATTCATATCCAGTTGTGCAGAAAACTGCATTGCAAATTGAACAGTTTACCAACCTGTAGAGTCAGTTAAAGATTTGGGCATTTAAGGAACGAAACCAACGGATCAATCTCAGATGTTTAAAACAAACAAGCTGGACGTTCTGGAGTGGCCAACTTAAAAAGGCCTCCTGACAGACTGGACAGTTTTACAAGGAACAGTGGAGCCATAAAGAGACCACACACTCTCCATGTTGTGACTGCAGCCAAAGGGACTTAAAGGGGTGAATGCAATGCAATCACATATTTTATGTCAAACATTTGTCTCTTTTATATATAGAAATCAGTTTTAAATTTGACAACAAAAAAACAAATCATAATTGATTTGTAAAAGTCATAAAGTGTTTGAGGCAGGAGACATAATCCGTTTACCAGAGGTGGGAATAACTACTGCTCCTCTAATTCTCTGAATTTTATTTTATTTTTTAAAAAAGACAAATCATTGGAGGGATCAGTAAACAGTAAACACAGTGGAAACATCAGGATTGTTTTTATTGCAGTCAGAAAAAGAGAAATATCTGACTTTTTTCCTCAAGGTAACAATATGACAACTATTTATAGAAATGAAAATGAATTTAGTTTAGCTCTTCTCTACCTTGTTTGGGTTCACTACACTACTCTTTCACCTCAGACTTCTGCTACATTTCTCACCAGTCCCTTCATTGTTCATGTTAAACAGCTTCAGACAGAACAAAATCAGCTGCAGTCACATGAGTAACATCCAGACCTTTGGAAATGACCAGACTCAGAATATCTCCTTTGTTAGAAGTTGATCTACAATGTTTCAGAGTCCTTCTGCTTAAAAGCTGAAATCTCCCACAATAAAAATGCAGTTATAATCAAAATAAATTACAGACAGCAGTTTTGGAAAGTCAGTATAAAAACATGACACATATTTTAAAAACTTCACAACAACAAGGCCTTGAACAAGTTAAAATTTCCCTGGTACTTTCTTACATATTGATGACTCATTCGACATTTGGCGTGTTTAGCCAATGTATTCAAATCAAAAGTTCTGAAGCACATGCACATCTAAAAATGTTAAGACACCAAGGACCAAGGTTTGATAACTCCTGCTCAGAGACTTTCACAGTAGACGGCAGGTGACAGTTTCATCGTTTTAACATTGATGCCTGAAGACAAAAACAGTGTGTTGTACAAAAAATGTTTTAAAAAAATTATGTTTCACTGCAAGTTAAATGAAGCACAAAGAGCAATAAAGTAGAAACACAAAAATCATATTTATCAATAAGATAAATGTAAAAGGACAATTACAAGAACTTTAGTGCAAACCAGAATACAACTTCACTATAGGAAGAGAACACACTCAGCACAATTGAGTGGTTTGTGCTGAGATGGACTTTATGGACAGGGAACTAAAACGAATCCTAAAAACATCAACTCATTTTCCAAGCCAAACCAAGGACGGTCCATGATTCTGTAGTTCTCACTGCTCCATCATTTGCTGATGGAGGTGAAATGGATCAGCTTCTATCTGCCTGCAGCTGAGTGATGGCACTGGGGAGAACCACACAGGCAGCTGAAGAACTTGCTTTTCACCCTCCAGTAGTTGTCGCCATAGTCAATCCTAGAGACAAAATGATTATTATCCAAGAATGCCAGAGAGAGCCGAGGAAAGGATTTTAGCAGAAACTCACCCGATCTGTTCTCCAGCTTTGATGGGTCTACTTGAGAAGAAGGCTATTCTTGGGAAGCGCTGGTCTTGGTGCACGGTGAACACCCTCACAGCTATCAGGTTGGGCTCACACATATGGTTGATGAAGCGGCCGATGTTGCCGTAGAGCCTGGCATCGATGCAGTATGGCTCCCCTACCTGAATAAGACCATGACCCAACAGCATCACAGTCACATGACTTTTCTTGTTCTAAATGGAGAATTATTGTGGAGAGTGGTGTTCTCTAGACAAAGAACTGCAAAACAATGGACAAACATTACGTTGGTCTGATCTGTAAAAAGGTCAGCTCTAGAGCTGTTATGGTCATAACACATGCTAACCTTGTGACCACACTGAGGAGGACAGGCAGCTTTGCTACATGATTGTCTACTTCAACCACTTTCCAGTCTCAGTTCTGGAAATGGAAGTTTCTCTTGGGTAATACCTGATGTAATTCCTCATTTGCATTAATAGGAAATGTTCTATCACACTTTGATGATCAATCAATCAATCAATGGATCTGGTTAAGCTTTTTTGAGCTTTATATGTTATGGTGTTATTCCCTCATCAAAAACATGCCTAGAGTGTTGCCTTGATCCTTTCATGCATGTCTGAGAAATTGTATAATCTCCATGACAACCATTCAGCTGTGCCTTAACACCTGCTCTCACAGAGCACCACCTGCTTGGGTCTAGCGCCACCTTCCAGGCCTCTGCCTCACAGAGCAGCTCTCCCCACTCGGCTCCTTCAGACTAGCCAGCAGCAATTAGCAAACACCTGATGGAACTGATGAGCTCACTATTGGACTTCTCAGTGAAACGCTGGTAGAAACATTGTTAAAGGGTTAATAGAGGAGAGATGTTGTAATGACTTCCTGAAGGCAGAGTTTCAGAGAGACCAGGAGTTTTTAAAAGCCCAATTTCAAGGCGTTACATTACAAAGGGAGTTCTTTTAAATGATATTTGATCCATGCAGCATTTTTAGAACAACTGAAGGTTACATAGTTACTTGGTTAAGCTACGAAAGCAACACGGGTCATCTTATGTTTTTACTTCAGAAAAAAAGTTACACACACCTCAGTTCACCATTGGTTAGAAACAGATTATTCTTTTATGTTCTGAATTATAAAAACTTATATTAGGGCATGCACATTTGTTCTTTCACTCTAACCCTTTATAGAGGAAGGAGCATGGTTCCACTAGAAAATATTATGCTGTAGACAAAAGATGCATGGAAGCAGGAAATGTTTCCAGGGTTCAGCATCCCTAATGTGTGGGCTTCCTATCAACATGTCTGCATGTAGTTCACCTTATTGTCCAAGGTGAAGAGGAAAGAGTCGTTCTCTCTCTTGTCAGCCTCAGAATTACTGATGATCTCGCCAACGTACCTGTTAAAGTATCCAGAAGCAGAGCTTAGCATGCTGCAGCTCTACAGCATTGTGTGTTAGCAGTATAGTAATGGATTTAATTATGTCTCTTCTGTCAGCGTCTCCTCACTCGCAAATGAATGTTCCTTGTGGGACGTCTTGAACGGTCCTCACTCCCCAGCCCATCTTCTCTGTCTTGTAGAGCTTCAGGCGGATTCTGGAACAAACAACATCAACACACTTCATGTCATCATGTCATCATGTCATCATGTCATCTTGGTGGAAGGGAAGCGGATATCAGGATTCTAATCTGCCTCGTCACTCGGTCAAAGCTTTCAATCTGTTTTCTTTTTAAAGTAACATACCTGATCTTTGTAAATCATACAAAAATACCACAGCACAAAAACACAACTGTTCCTGCACACAACTGCATGTGAACTAAGTTTTTTGTTATTTAAAAGTTTTAGACACAAGAATTTGTGTCTTATTTACGAAAACTACCCACAAAAACTGTAACAGACAAAAGCCCTTTGTTGTCCTGGCTTGTTCGCTTTGTGGCCTGTCAATTTGAAGAGGGTGAAAAGTGTTGAAATAAATAATTATTTGAATGTGTGATTAATAAATTAAATTTGAAAACAAAAAAAATTGTACACAACATAATTAATTATACGTGCCACAAATAAAATAGTAATCTCATTTCATTTCACAATAAAATGAATTATTTCACAATCTGATGAATTATTTCATGTTCCTCTGCTGCAGCGCATAATAAATTGATTTAATCTGTCAGCGGGAGGAGCTGAGACTGAGCCTGATCTTCTGTTCTGAACAGATGTGGAGGATCTGCAGGAAGCTGACTGGAGATATTTTGCACCTGGTTGAACAAGCATGAGTCGCTCACTGGATTATGTGACTGAAAAAAAGAAAAAACCTTCCGGAAGTTTTTTCTGCTCCTTAGAAACATATCAAACATTTCCGAAGAACTCAGTCAACATGCATTTCAAACACCAGGATGGAGGCAAACTACACTGAGCTGTTAGGGAATTCTAGATGCAGCAGATTTTCTGAGAGGACGGTCCCACCTGAGTCCGTTCTGCACCACACGGTTCCGACACGTCCTCCAGCAGGAGCAGGCATGGTTACACTCAAACAGCACGGGAGGCTCCCACTGACAGAAGTCCAGAGGCAGCCGACCCTCCTGTAAAAACACACAATACTTACTACAGGTGACTGAAAGGAAGCTAAATTAATATGTGCATTTTCACAGTGGAATCACAGATCACGTTCAGTTGATTTATAAACCTGGGTTATGACTTCTGGATAACAAACTTGCAATAATATCTCATGTATGAGAAAAAATTATAATTTTCAGGTTATTCAATATAAAATATTCCACTGAGTTCACTACGTAGCTCAAAGAATGCATAAAATGGGTCTAGTTTAGTCTGATTTATGTGGAAACACTTTACAAAATAATTAAGATAAATATTTTCATGCTTTATAGCTTTAGCCATTAAAAAAAAATTCCTTTAAATTGGAAAACGAGGACCGCTGCCCGTCTGACACTTCAGACAATTTTACTCACTGAACACATTTCAATGGAAAATTATCTTTATATAATAGATTTTATATGATTTTCACTTCAAAAACATGACTGTCAGGTTAATTGGTTTCTCTAAATTCTCCCTAGGTGTGAGTGTGTGTGTGTGTGCATGGTTGTGTGTTCTGTCTGTCTGTGTGTTGCCCTGCGACAGTTTGTTGGAGACAGGCACCAGCACCCCTCCTGACCCACTAGGGACAAAGGTGTACAGAAAATGGATGGATGGATGATTTTAACTTAAATTATAAATAACATAAATTTATCTATTATGATTATTATTATTTTGCCCTTCCTTTATTCTCTCTCTTCCTTCTCCTTTTTTATTTTTCTTTTCTCATCCCATGTAATTACTGTATAAAATCTAACAACCTACACTTAATAGAAATAACTTTTTAACTCTATTACTGATCTGTCGTATGTTTATATTTTCATATGTTTAAATCTATTAGATAAAAGAGCTGTGCTGCGCTGCAGGACAAACCAAACATTTGGACCATTGGTGTTGAGAATCAACATTCTGGAAAACCAGAAACGTTGTACCAACCTCACATGGTGGCATCAAAATTGTTGGCTTATGTCATCATTAATAATTGTAATCAATATTTTATTGATCAAATTATCAATACAATTATTTCTGTTTAATAGAAGCACCAACTGTAGTAATTCTGAGTAAGCCAAACTCAGTCTCTCAAGAAGAAATGAATTCAGAAAGCAGCAGAAGAAACTCCTCACAGAACAAGGTCTGATCACCGACACGCTGATTTCTAATCAAGTCCAAAGAGTTTATTGAGAAAATGGACCAACTTTACAGCTGAATTATTCTGAAAATAATCTCATTTTTAAATGATTGAATAATAGAATGGAAATCAAAACAGTTTACAGAATAAACTATGACCAAACAAAATGGAATGTTGAAAATGAATTTAAAAAACTAACTAACCACCAAATTAGACACGAAAAAGTAAAAATCTGCATCTTAAAGGCAGCACCACAGTGTTGTAGAACGGAGAAACTCCATCCTTTGGAGAAGAAGGAGGAAGACGAAAGCAAAAGGGGAGGAAGGTTAACATGCAGATGAGACAAAGGAAACATGGTCCAAGGTCTTGTATGACCACAAAGTAGATATGAACAGAAAAATCAAGAACACAAGATGAACAGGAGGGAGAAAGAAAGAAGAGATTGGTCAAGAGAGAGCTAATGAATTCTAGAAGTGCTGAAGTCAATTATCTTCAACCAGAGAATCACTGACATGTGAAAAAATTAAAATGGCAGAGCAAAAACAAAGCATAAGAAGAGACAGCATGTAGCCAGCACAACATTAAGCAAGCATGCAACTTACAATACCCTTATTTTAAACATCTAACTCATCCCAGATAATGGAACGTTATCACTTTGAGTCGATTATCAGGTGGATTCAAAATTCAAAAATCCAAAAATTGATGGAACAAAATAAAAAAAAAATTAAAAAAGAAACTCATTCTCTTCAGGCAGGTGTAAGGTCGGCTGGCGTCCCAGCTTGTGTTTCACAGCAGAACCTCAGGTACTTTGGGTTGGAAGAACTGAAGAAAGTATCCTTCTTGTTGAGGAATGGAGAGGGTGCCACAGCAGGCCTCCAGAGGCAGATCCATCAAGAGACTTTCAGCAAGTTGGAGGAAAAACATTCAGAGTTCTTTTGACTCCAAAGAGGATGCTTAAGGATTCAGGTCTTGCTTTTGTAGTTCTTATCTGATCAGCATTGAGTTTTATTGCAGGGGGAAGTTTGGCAAAGACGTCTTCAGCAAGAAGAATGACGTCTCCAACAGTGGTGTCTCCAGCACAAGAAATGCTTAGAAATTAGATCTGATTAGGTCGTGAATAAATGGATCCCGACGTTTGACTCGAGGTAAATTTAAACCGAATTCAGGACATTTCTAGTAAATTAACAATTATGTTTAAAGACAACTTTCCATGGGTACCCTAATGTTTTTTCTGAATCTTTATTACATGGTGATACTTTTAAAAACACTTTATTATTATTATTCTATGTTTGCAAAAATATAACAAGTTTATGTCAAGTTCTGAGCTGCATCAAAAGGGAAATTACTGTTGAAGGAAAAATTAAACAAATACTTTTTTTCCCTAGGATTATATAAATATTTATATTTATAGATAAAAGATCATTTTTGTGATCTTTCTGCATTGTAGGCTCAGAATAGATGTAGCGAGACAAACTGCCCTCGCAAATCCCATCAGCTAATATGTTAAAACAAAAAGAAAATACAGAAATTGTTTTTCCTCATCTGCAAATAGTAGAAAACAGCAACACTTTTGATATCGGGGATATCAGGTGTGTGTGTGTGTTTGCACTTACACTGTCATACCAACATCGCAGACTGAGCTGGCCACACATGCAGGAGCTGGATGAGCAGTCATCTGTGCAGCTGCAGTGCTTAGTGACAAAATACATTCATAGCCATGAGGAGCTCCACAAGCAGTCAGCCATAAGCTTAGACTTCACAGGTAGAGATCTAGACTCACCTGGAGATGGGTGATGTCCTTGTCTATGTTCAGTGATGAGCTGAGGCAGCTGTCTGGTATATATTTAAAGTTATCAGGACATGGCTCACTGTCAACACCATTAACACAGCTGATAGGGACCGCCTCATATCCCCGGGATATGTCCCTACAAGAAGAAAAGAAATGTTGGACCTTGTTAACATCTGAGAGGTAAAATAAAACAATTCAGGAATCGGTTTCGCAAAGGTTCCCTATTCTCAAAAACTACAGATATTTTCCTAAGCTGCACGGACAGCTAAGGCACATAGCATAAAGAGACGTCTAATTGGCTAAGTGGGGTCAAATCAATAAACAGTCAATAGCGATCTCATGCTAGTAACCTGGCTCAGCAAAAAGGAAGGAAGGAAGTGGAAACCTGGTTGTGCAAAAAGGAAGTTCTACTATCATCTTTCAAGCTCAAATAATATGCTTCTAGTTTTCTAGTAGAAAACCCAAAGAAAAACTACTGAATAAGAAACAAAATAATAAGGCTTGGAAATCTTCAATGTTGGGAAATATATTAACCTCATTGTCAAACTTTCTGGGCTTAGAAATTCAAGCCAATTTAGGTCTTGTTATGGATTCAGTTTTGGTGTCTACCTGCTGAGCTGCCTCTCTCCTTGACAGTCCCGTTCTCTCCTGGCATCAGTGAGTCTTTTGTTGGTGTTGAGAGCCGTCCACACTTTGGAGCCGCTCACACTCAGGGCCAACGCTGTGTCACCTTCCTTGTTTTTCTGAGAAACATCCGCCCCATGACACAAAAACAACCTGCAGTCCGTAAAATAAAAGTCATGTTGTAACTCTGGTGGCTCTCATACACTGTAAATGCTGCAGTACTTACTTCCTTTTCTCTTCAAGAACAAAATGAACCTTTCTATGTCTCTGTTATACACATATACACACATGAAAATGTGTGTAGATTTTATAAATATGATTATAAAATGTTATCTTTGGACATGATAATCCTAAGAGCCTTCTTGATGTCATCAGAACATCACTCCTCTATCAACCCTTCAACCTTTTCACCAGCATTTCACTGAGAAGTAGCTCGTATAATGAGCTCAGCAGATCTGCAATTCCACCAGGTGTTTGCTGATTGCTGCTGGCTAGTCTGAAGGAGCTGGGTAGGGGAGGATGCTCTGTGAAGCAAAAGCTCGGAGGCTCCAAGGAAGAACTGCATCTTAAAGCTAGGTCTACTGAGGCGTTCTCCACAGCTGAATGGTTGTTATGGAGATTAAAGAATTTCTCAAACATGCGTGAAAGAATCAAGACAACACTCCAGGTATGTTTCTGATGAGGAAATAACATCATAACATGATGTAAAACTCTAAAGAGTCGATTCTACATAATACTGACCCTTTAAGAAATGCAACATAAAGCTTAAAGGAGACTTCCCAATTAATGAAACCGTAAACCTGACGCTCTCAGTATTTCCCCCCTACAGTCCACAAAACAAACTAAAAAAACTAGAACAGATCCTCTTGATAAAGTTAAACTGTTTACTTCAAAGATAAAAATGATAGATGTAACTTGTCCACAAATACAATAAAGAGCAAAAGAGTAAAAACTGTGACTCCACTCCAACAGTCCAGGGTTTCCCCAAAAAACTTTCTAAGCCCGGTGCTTGGGGTGCTAGGGCAGTCATCCTGCCAGCCGCCATGTTTTTGATTTAAAATATGTTTAAAGTTGACAGGAAATGTGAAATTATCACTTGATAGTCATGCGTTATTGGACAACTGGAAGATTAATGCCTAAACACCAACTATAAAGTCTTAAAAAAAGAAATAATAAAAAAAAATTACATAAATAAACAATGCTAAGCCTGGTGGGGACACAAGTAAAGCCTGATGGTTCGAATAAACTTAAATTATCATAAGAGATATAAACTTAATTTATCCTAAAGGTCTGAATGAACTAAAACTGAATTTAGGCTTCTGCAAGTATTATAAAATAAGTAAAGTATATCAATTTAATACAAAATACTTTTTTGTGTTTCAAATGTAAGACAATTTGATATTTTATGTGATGTTTGGTAACCATAGGAGCATTTCTGTATTTACTTAATTGTATAATTTCCTTGAAAGTGAGAGAGAGCTCCTCAGACACGGTCCAGACACAGACCATGTCCTTAACAACGTCACCACTGATCCTTTCACACCTATGAAGAGCTACAGAATCTAGCAGACATTTGACTGTAGGCTACACACTCACATAACACACTGTAGGTGATTCTCTCTGGCAGCGATGTGAAGTGGTGTGTCACCGTGAATGCTGATGGCGTTCAGGTCGCACCCAGCCTCCAGCAGCGCCTGGGCGACGTCGTCGCAGCCTGACAGAGCCGCCCAGTGCAGACAGACGTTTTCCTCCTGTACAAAGCCCAAGCTAGACGTCAGCATGGCAAAGTTCACAAATGTAACACTGTTGCTAACCAGTACACTAGACTGGGATCCTCAAATCCAGGCCTTGTCCAGCAGGTTTTAGATGTATCTCTGCTTCAACACATCTGAGTCAAATAACGTGGTCATTAGCAGGACTCTGGAGAGCTTGACTGCACTGAGGAAATAATTCAGATATTTGATTGAAGTGTGTGTAACCAGGGACACATCTAAAAGTTGCAGGACACCGGCCATGGAGGCTTGGATTTGAGAACCACTGCACCAGCTGAACTCCGCAGACAAACTTTCACCCTCAACCAAAACTGGTTTGAAATGACTCCATGTGTCCCACAGAGACAGTGAGTGTCACTGCTGTTCTTATGGCAGGTGACACTGATTAACCTCCTACCTGTTCCAGGATGAATACAGTCGAGGCTTGTACCACAACTGCTGTAAAAACAAGCGCTTTGATTCCATCTAGTGGTCACACTGTGAACAACGCCTGCTTCATGTAAGCACAAATGTACACCAGGTTGACTTCATTAAAACTAGCTGATAAACTCAGTAAATTGTCTGATTCTTAACTTGGTTGTACAATTGTTAAAATATATAAAGACTTACTAATGTCTTCCACAACTGATATATAAGAATAGGTGATGTGTGACCATAACTCTAAGCATTTTGTTCTGATTTGGTTTCTGAAGCTTTTCAGCAACATTATTCAACTAAGGATTGGGCAGATTTTATATCAATTAGTAATATATATAATTAGGGGAAAATTGTAGAAATAGTAAATTATGTGCATTTATTTGCATTATATGACACTGAATAAAGAAATAATTTCAGCTTATGAAAAAATAAAAAAAATACTTCAGCATTACTGTGGAAGATAAAGGTTGCTGACCCCTGGCATACCAGGGGTCATACTCAGGTCATCATTAGCAGTACTTGTGCATTGTTTTCTGTCATCATTGACTGACATAGATGCATAATGCACAATAAGTAAATACATTTACATTAATTAAATGTAGTTAAATTACATTTACTCCAAAACACCTGTGCACCAGTGTTGTAGTACCTAACATGTCAACATTAAATGCCAGTTTGCAACATCTCTCTATAAGGAGCCTTGCAGAAAGTCCTTACAAGGGACTCTGCTAACACTAACACACTAGTGGTGTGTTAGTGACTCACCTTGTCTCTGATGTTGACATCAGCTCCTTTCCTCAGAAACAGATGCACCAGTTCTTTGTGCTTGTGTTCGATTGCCCAGGTGATGGCCGTCCACCCCCCATTATCCTGAACAGACAGAAGCTAATAAACTCATATCAAGATTTTTCACACACACACACACACACACACGTGTATGTATGTGATCCCAGTGCTTAGTATATGAAGATTATATGCATTTTTACCTGACAGTTGATGTATTTGGATGCCTTGTTAAGCAGATGATCGACAACATCATAATGTCCCAGTTTAGCAGCCAGATGCAGGCAGGTGAAACCCATGATGTCCTGGGATAACATTATGATTCACATTGAACAAAACAACATGGATGCCGTCATGGTCTGAAAGACTCTTTGTTGTATTTGTTTCTATCCTTCCTCACTTAAAACTATGTGTTACGTCAGACGGGACCTACTGAAATATGATCATCTGTTTGAAAATGTTTGCTGTCTAATCTTGTCTTTTACAAACGACCTTTCAGTATTAAATACTCTTAGGCTCATTTAATCGTATCAGTTTTCAGCCAGATTTGGAAAACAACTAATTTATATCTTTCAGTAATCACTGATAAACACACACACACACCTTTTCCATATACCCTTCACATGCTTACCTCAGTTTAACTGCACCTTTGTTCATACAAAGCAAAAAATACAAGAACACTAATATTAGAACCTAGGTCAGTTCTTCTGCAGGAGTTTGCTGGAGTTAAGAGAAGATGCATGGTAGACTAGAGCACACACATTAAGAACACTAAGCTAAAACATAGATGGAGCAAGAAATGTGAATTATGGGAGAGGACTGTGTTCACTGGGGTTCTCATGGCACATAAAGATGTAGTAATCAGAGTTTTGTGGTCAGAACACCTTCAGTGATTTAATAGGCCGTCTGCAGATCTAGGTGATGATGCTCTAAAAGAAACTCATCTTAACTGTCCCCAGTAGTTGGCACTTTCTGACTTTAGAACTATGTTAAAACAGAATATTTCTGAAAAACTAAACACCCTGTTGCTTTGCTGAGTTAAATGGTAAAAATTAGGTTTTAGCCTCTTTGTTTCTTTTTTAGTGATTATATGGAAACAACAAAAATGAAAATTAGAAAGTCTGAACAAACAAATATGTTTTTGCCACCATAAAAAAAAAAAACATGTCTCACATGTGGTTGGAAAAAGGCTTTGATGCAAAGCTGTCTTATTAGGAGGGGGATTTTTCTAGACTATAATTTTCCATAAGACATATTCAAATGCTCTAAATGTTCACATTAACACGAGTTGAAAACAACAGCAGACAGAGTTCAGAATAAATAAACTGAAGAGGCAGAGTGTAATACAAGTACACAACAGATGAAGATGGCAAGCAGGCAGTAAGTGGGTGCCCAATGTCCCACCTTGTGGCCAACTGTAGCTCCGGCTCTGACCAGGTACTTCACTGTGTCCAGATGGTTGTTTTCGCAGGCCGCCATGAGAGGTGTTCTGTGCTCCTCATCGAACATCTCCAGGTTGGCCCCAGCCTTTAACCACACAGGGACACAAAATCCATCATCATCTCTCCCAGAGAGGCAACAGCTCTGGGTTCTCAGACCTCAACAGCTATGGACTCAGGAAAGTTTTATGCAACATAAAACTCCCAACATGATCTGGGAGTAGTTTAAAAAGCATTAAAAACTTTACAAAATATAATTCTAAGCATTTTGCGATAGAATTAGGCAGTGGTTAGGAAAGAGATTCTATAATAAATTTGAATAGAAATCTCGGCTTTATGGCAGCCATAAAGTAATAAAAGGATGTAATAAATAGCTTTGAGAATCCAGGATCCTCTGTATTTGGAAACCTGCTGCTCAACATCGCCCTCTGGTGGTAGGATCTGCTGTAACGTCATCAGTGAGGGAATAATGAGAGACAAAGTGGGTCACTTTGACCTCAGTCGGAAAGGCTGGTGAAAACTCTGAACTTTCTCCAGTATCTAATTAAATTAACTTTAAACCACAGTAGCTCTGTTGTGAAGTGTTAAACTGGATCTGGAAACAGAACTTACTAAGCCTGGATTACAGACAAACCAGTGCCAAAATACAACAGAGGAGTTTTCCTGATGGGTAAGACATAATTTTAAGACTTCTCCTATTTCTTCCTTTAGAGATCCACCAGTTTGGTTCTGCATTGAGGCCCGTTTTATTTTACCTGGACCAGCATGTGGCAGATCTCCTGGTGACCCTCAGCAGCTGCTGCATGAAGAGCGGTGCGCTTGTGGTGTCCCTCCATCAAGAAGTTTGGGTCCTTTCCATCAACTGCAGAAAACTATCTTTAGGCTTACATGGACGTTTCAAAGCATATACTGCTGATTAAAGTACATAATAACCACTGGTACAAAGTAACACCTAAGGATCTGTGCAGACAGTCTGGCTTATGGGAAAGTGTAAATGTGAACTTATAATTCACATTTACACTGTGAATTATAATTCACATGAATTATAATTCATGAGCACCTGCTCATGAATTATCAAAAACTATCCTAAGCCAAGCAGGAAGTTGAAGTGTTCCATATAAGAACTGTTCCACTCCTGTATTATAATATTTCTAAATATTTAGGAAACGTAAGGTGCCAAAGTGGATGTGTAGCAAACTGGATTTACCAAGAAGCTGAATGACCATCTGTAGGTCTCCTTGCTTTGCCGAGACGTAAAGCTGCCTGGCAGGACCCTTCGCTTTCTTCCGTTTTAAGCTAAAAGAAAAACAAAGTGTTGAACAATCATTCATGCAAAAGCAGAACCTGTAAGGTCTTCATTTTAGCATTTCTTTGAAATCTTACTTCTCGTCATCCAGTGACATGAGGATGGTCTCCAGTGACTCTTTACGATGTACAGCTTCTCCCTTGAATCTTGAACAACAAACATTAGCTCTGGGTCTGTGTTGTAAAAGAGTGGAACCGCCCTTTAAATGACTCATTCTGTATATCCTAGACATTATAAAGGACAATGTTACCTCATCTGGCTCTCCTCCCTACTCTTCTGTGGCTGACTGCTCTTCTTCGCCCTAAGGATCTGAGGTACAGCGGGGGAAGTTGGAACAGAAGGCAGAGTGGCGACAGCAGGAAGTAAAGGTCCAGGTTTTGATCTGGGTATGGAGGGTGACAGATCTGGCTTTGGGAACATGACCTCTGTTGCCCCACTGGCGTCCTCTCCGCAGTGGGGGCAAAACCTACGCTCGTTCAGGATGGAGGCACAGTCCCGGTGGAAGCGGTGGGAAATGCTGCTGTATGGCCGGCACTCCATGAAGGAACCCTGAGAAGCAAGCAGAAACCATGGAAACGTGGTCAAGTTTTAATCTCCAATTACTTCAGGTTTTCATACTTGTTGGGACATGCTAGACATTTCATTAACTTCTAATCATGGGTTAGTTGTGTCTACCTTATGAACATGTCTGATAGGAATGTGATCTTGGGGTGAACCACTGAGGCTTTGATGGCAGAGAAAAATTATAGCAGGTCTTCAAGTCAGCAGCTTACTATCAGTAGATTTATTTGTAATATGGTCTGCTACTTTCATAAAATAATGAGAAACATTTATTTATAAACTAGCAAGTTTTATTTCTTCCTACCAGCCTGCAGAACAGCCCACAGCCAGGGCAGCACTGATGCTTGACCATGCCGGCTCGGTGGTCCTCGCACAAAACCAGCAGGTGGACGGTGTTGGAGGGTCGCATTAACTCTGCCTTCACCACTGGCCTCTGGCAGCGACTCACCTGGGAAGAAACAATTAAACAACAGGTCTGCAGCACAACAGCATCATGTGACTTCCAGCGAGCCGTAACCTTTGCATGGAGCTGTGACTTCTTATTCCTAGGATTCCACCTGTCAGGAGAGGAATGACTAGTTCAAGGTATTCAGATGAACAGGTTCTCTCCAGATTCTGGGATGTGGTATTTTTGTAAAGAAACAATTCATCCACAAAGCTGACTGTGCTGTTTGATTTTTACCTACAGAGTGCAATTCTGTAAATATGACAAATATTCTACATGTACCACATTTTCCTCCATAAAACGACTCACTACAGCTTTTGATTAAAAACTCTGACTCCAGTTGGTCCTATGTTACTCACATAAATCAAATCAACTGCAAAGAAACATGGAGTTCTCTCACACACTGACAGCATACTCATCTGCAGATTTAAACCAAATGAAAGTTCTTTGCAGCAACAAATCTAAGCACTTTTCTGAGCCGCAGTGGATCAGTGAGAAACACTTGATATGTAAAACCTTTAAAACTTCAAAACAATATCCATTCATCCATCCATCCTTTTTCTATACACCCTTGTCTCTAGTGGGTCAGGAGGGTTGCTGGTGTCTATCTCCAGCTAACGTTCCGGGCGAGAGGCGGGGTCATCCTGGACAGGTCGCCAGTCTGTCGCAGGGCAACACAGAAACAGACAGGACACAACCATGCACACACACTCACACCTAGGGAGAATTTAGAGAGACCACTTAATTTGTTTTCAGAAAACTTTTTTTTTTTTCTGAAACATGTTGTTTCAGAAAAACATTTTAAAAAATAGCTGATGGTCTATTTATCTAGAACCACTTAAAATTTAAAGGAGCAGTATTATGTGTTTTCCAGGCACATAGTGCCATTTTATGGCTCAGTCCAGTAACTATGTTACCTTCAGTTGTTAAATGCTGTACATATTAAACATGACTTAAACAAAATTGGATTTTGACTATTTGAAATTGGGATTCTGCTCTTTCCAACACTCCCACTTTCTGCATCACAATGTTTCTCTATTAAGCAGTGTACAACCGTTCTTGGGAGTGTTGGACAGAGAAGAAGCTCTTATGAGCTCAGCAGACTCACAGTTCCACCAGGTGTTTGCTAATTGCTGCTGCTGCTAGTCTGAAGGAGCTCTTCTTCAGCTTGCTCTTCCTGGGGGAGTTGCGGGGTAATGCTGATCTGTGGGCGGAAGCTCAGCCTGGAGCTCTGGGGAGGAACGGTGCTCTGTGACAGCAGGTGCTCAAGCACCCCTAAATGGTTGCCACAGGAGATTAAAGGATTCCTCAAAAAATGCATGAAAGAATCAAAGCCACACGCCAGGTACGTTTTTGATGAAGGAATACCGGCTAGAAAAGCAAAGTATAGATGAAAAAAATTGTTATATCAAAGTAAAACGAGCTGTTCTGAGCTTTATAAGTTGATAAAAGGTTTGATTGAACCTATCTGTATCCATCCATTTCCCCGAGGTATAAACATGAGGTGACAGACACCTGCTTCTTTTAAGCACTGGCAACCAGCCTTGACTAGGACCCAAAGTCATATGAAAAATAAAACTGTTAAGAGGCCCGAAGCATAAAGTGGCTTTGTAGGGTCACCAAGTCTAAAAATGATTAAATCAGGGACTTTTTCTGTGTGCAAGTTACTTATAAGAAGACCCAAGTTAAAATTATTTACCTACTACAAAAATGCAAAACATATATTTATGCATAAATATATATGAGAGTTCTTTATTTGTCTCATTATACACTGCTCAAAAAAATAAAGGGAACACTTAAACAACACAATATAACTCCAAGTGAATCAAACTTCTGTGAAATCAAACTGTCCACTTAGGAAGCAACACTGATTGACAATCAATTTCACCTGCTGTTGTGCAAATGGAACTTTGTACAGAACAAAGTATTCAATGAGAATATTTCTTTCATTCAGATCTAGGATGTGTTATTTGAGTGTTCCCTTTATTTTTTTGAGCAGTATATATGAAAGTGATACGTTTTTGCCTTCTTACTTGGTCCAGGTCCCCTACTCATTTTTATTCTCTTTCTAAAGTTTAAGAGAAAAACTGAAGGCTAAAAACTGGAGGTATCTAGACACTTAGCACTGTTATTTGTGCATTCATAGGGACCAAGGTGTCCAAGTCCTTTCTTCTTTTTTATAATAATCACAGTAAGCAAACAACTAAAGGAAACATTACCACCACCAACTGGTAAGGGTTCTCTGTATATCAATCAAGTGACAGGATGATCTCTATTTTTCTTTAATGTCATGCAGTGTACCCACACTACCTTTGCAATCGACTGGTAGATCGCAATCGACGTATTGAGCATCCCTGCATTAGATTATCTAACTGTTAGTTTGAGAGTTATCTATATGAATCCCATCACAAATGTAAACATCCATCCATCCATTTTCTGTTCACCCTTGTCCCTAATGGGGTCGGGAGGGTTGCTGGTGTCCATCTCCAGCTACGTTCCGGGCGAGAGGCGGGGTTCACCCTGGACAGGTCGCCAGCCTGTCGCAGGGCAACACAAAGACATACAGGACAAACAACCATGCACACACACACTCACACCTAGGGAGAATTTAGATAGACCAATTAACCTAACAGTCATGTTTTTGGACTGTGGGAGGAAGCCGGAGTACCCGGAGAGAACCCACGCATGCACAGGGAGAACATGCAAACTCCATGCAGAAAGACCCCGGCCGGGAATCGAACCCAGGACCTTCTTGCTGCAAGGCAACAGTGCTACCAACTGCGCCACTGAGCAGCCCACAAATGTAAACAGGTGGAACCATATGTTTGGCTCGCATGAGCCCAAGATTGGACTTTCCAGCAACAGATGGGATTTTAGTGAAACAAGCGATGAATGGCCATTTAGAATTATTGGATTTTAGTTTATGTGTTTTATTGTTACCATTCCATCTGAGCTCTCCATGGCCATGCAGGTCTGACTGCGGGTAGAAAAGCTCCCTCCGCTGCTGGGAGTCTCCATACGACAACAGCACAGCGGTAGCTCCTCTGCCAGGTCTGTTTCCTTCTCCTCAGCCTCTCCTGCAGCGCCACAGAACATTATCAGCTCACTAAAGTTCAGGGCGTGAGGCTCATTCCAGAAAACCATTCAGTGTCTACCTGAAAGAAAAGGGGAGAGTAGCTCTTCCTGAGCTTTCAGGTCCAGACAGTCCAGAGCCAGCTCTGTGTATTCAACATGGCCGTCTTCTAAAGATATTTTCCTCTTCTCTGTAGCCGTCTGTTCTCCAGCGTTTACAGTCCTGGGCTCTGTTACTGACTTGTCAGATGCAGCAGACAAATTCTTCTTCACACCTGCTTTTGGCTTTTCTTTCTATGGGAAAACAGAAATGAAACTCATTCATCTAATCACTGTCCAATCAAACTACAGTTAGTAAAACAAAACACGGCATCCTGAAAGAAAAAGACCTGCATCAACTTCATATCAACACACAAGCAACTCCCCAAATATTTAAGATATTTAACTCTGTTTTCTTACATTTAATTTGAAGAAAACCCAATTAACTGTCCACCAATGATTATTAAGTAACATCCCCATAAATAATGAAACAAAATCATTTTCTCCTGTCTGAATGATACACTATATTCCTTCAGATGTCAGGACATCAAACACTATATAGTTTTGATTCTATATGTTCCAGCACACATCAGCAGCATCCGACTATGTTAAATAAACACACCCATGTTATTTCCTATCCAACAGCTCTCTCTGGCCTAGTCTGTTGAGCTGTGTGTGTTTTAAGGTAAAATGCAGTTCTATTCAGAAGCATTAACACTTCAGATAAAGCTGCCCAAGCCTGGAGTCCGGAGCTCTCAGCGGCCTCAGCGTGTTAAAGGAGGCAAGTAAGGCGTGTTAATCCACCCAACGGTGCTGCCTATGTCCCCTTAGTTAGCAACAAGTAGACCTGCCTTCTCCAATCGTTTAACTGCCTTTGCTTTCTTCTTTGGGACAAGGCTGTATGTTCCCATCCTCCTCTTCTTCTTCTTCACAGCTAGAAGAACAAATATACAATTTTGCAAGGTCTGGCATTATTATTTTTTAGAAAAACAAAACAACAACTGCACCAGTTTCATTTTATGACGGAATGTGTAGATACTGTCTATATGTAGATACTACGTTAAAACATTACAGAGCAAATCCTGTTTGCAATGAGGTCAAAATGTGAAACACACTGCAGCAGTTTCCAACACTTTTTGGTTGGGAAACAGAACCAAAAAATTCCAATTATAAAAAGACCCATCGTTTTTAATATTTCCATGATTGCTTGTTGTTATAACTGTTGTTGTTTTAGATCTTATTATTGTTCAGTGTCTTCAAAAGCGCTTTATAAATAAAATGTATTTATCACTAAAAGAACTGGTGACCTGTCCAGGGTGACCCTGCCTCTCACCCTGGAGACCAGCACCCCTCCTGACCCCAATGGGATAAGGGTGTAAGAAAAATAATGAATGGATGAATGAATGAATGAATGAATGAATGAATGGATGGATAATCACCATAAGATGATTTTTCCCTAAACTTATTGAAAGATAAAAAAAATGCTAAAATCAAACTCTGTATATTTGTGGCCTGCAGGAATTCTGTACTTACATTTACCCCCTGCTGCTCACCATCTCTCACTATGAAGTGAATTCTGTCTGTTTATTTCTGAGCAGCAAAATTTTCAGTCAGCAGTCCCTATTTATTCTTATCCATAGCTACCTAAGAACATATTCTGCATGCAGCAGTCTGAAATAAAGACTCTTGAGAAAAAAAAAACAAACAAAAAAAAAAAACTGCAAACTTTCTAAGTCGCAGACAAACGGATCAACTAACCCATCTGAGCTTTGACTGCAGTGGACACACCCCTCCCTTTGGCTGTGTGGTTTTGCTCAGCAGTAGATGCTGGTTGAGATGACATAGAGTCCTTAGCAACGGGCTTTTGTGTCTTTTGGCCAGAAGTCTAAGAGAAAACAGGCAAGACCTTCCATTAAATGAATGAGAGAAATAAGGCAAGAACAAATGGACTTGCAGTTATTTTCTATAATACCACTGTGAAGTGGTGTATATATATATATATATAGATAGATATATCTATATATCTATCTATCTATCTATATATATATATATATATATAGATAGATATATCTATATATATATATATATATATATATAGATATATCTATCTATATATATATATATATAGATAGATATATATATATATACACACACTAATTCACAGTTGCATACTTTTGAAGATCGCAGTAACAATGTCTTGCCTTGCTAAGAGAACCTGACTGCTGTGCCTTTTCCACTTGCTGAGCCTGTGCTGAACATGCAGATGGAATCAGCTGCTCTGACTTTTCAGCAGTAGCAGCTGGAGGAAACCGTTCTCCAACAGCTTCAGCAGTCAGTCGTCCAGCTGCGGCCAGAAACAGGCTGCTACGAGCTGGAGGCGCTTTCCCCATAGCTGTGCCCACAGGTTTTCTCTGCAAAGCAGCATCATTATTGATTATGGGTGACATGTGGAAAGGAGTCACTGTGAAACCAGTCCTTTGATTGCTTTTAGCTTCTTGTCCTTTAGTAGCTTTGGGTGTTCTAGAAGCAGGATTAGAGGATCCCGCTGGTCCAGGGGACACATGGTTTCTGTCGAGCTCCATTGCTGTGAAGAGAAAGCACATTTATTCTATTCAACAGTGTAGTTGGTGTCGGACACGACAGGTCACAGACAATAATCTATTTCAAGGAGAAAGAAATGAATCAATCAAAATAAAAATGATCACTTGTAGATGATCATTTTTATTTTTTTCTTAGATTTACAGCAAACATACATTCACGCATATTACATTTTAATTAGTCGGTCAGCACTGTGAAATATGACCATTAAATAAACAGCATGTCTAAAGCACATCATTTACTTTATTCATTTCTTTGGGACTTACAGTAATCTGATCGGAATCATTTTTAGTGGGATCGAAAATTACAACTTATATAACATAACTTATATGTGGCAGACATTATCATCATGAAAAACTTTATTAATATTAAAATTATTGCTCTTTTTGAGGGAGGTCGGTATCGCTCGGGAAATTCTAGCGGTACCAATACAGACCCTGTTTTCACCAGTTTATCATTTTTGTACCGATACTAATTTCTGTTCATTCGCCCCGTTAGTTGCACATTATTCCCATTTAACCCAGCGATAACTTAAGCAGCCCCACATATCGCTGCGGCCCCTGTTTCACAAAAGACTAGTCAATGCAAAGGATGATCACTTGGAACTTGTGACTCCTGCATCTGCAGGAGTCACAAGTTTGAAAGAGGCAACCAAACAATGGCTGCCATCTTTGTTTTGATTCAGTAGGAAGCAGGGGAGAAACTTCGGGAAGCGGTTAACAAATAACCCTGTTATATTGAAAGAGTTGGTTTTCCATCCGTACAGCGAGAGGACGAGAACGGCCTCTGTTGCTACTTTAAAAACTCGCAGTGTTTTTAAACCGCTTCTTTCTAAAACACTAAACAATGTGCGCTTCGCTCCGTAAAGGCATGCAGAGAGGAACCAGGAGAAACTCTGGCTGAAGGGGCTCTACTCTAAGCAGAAGTCCCCGGTAGAAAACTACAAAAAAAAAAGTAGATAAAATACATCAGCAGCTGTTAAACATGAAAAGTTCAAGCAGCAAAAGTTCCAACTTACCGAAGAGAGAAGCAGCGCTGGGCCCACACCAGGTATGGAATGCCTGAAGGGTCATAATTCGCGCAATTTCCCCAGAAAATCTTGGGCAGAATATTTATGCATGCTTTTTCTTTGTACAAAGAAAACTTGAAATTGGCATATGGTTTAACTCTAAAACTATATTGTGGGTGTGTTTTTTTTTTTGTTGGAACACTCCTAGTAAGTGTTCCATCAGAGTCTTTGTTGAAGACTTTATATTATTAATAGGCAAATTGCATACCCACAGCTATACATTTTCCAAGCTAAAACCCAGGTTTATTGCTTTCTTGACCATGCAACTTTGTATTTGTCTTCTTCACAGTGCTGTACCAATGGAAAAACCTCAAAGTTTATAACACTTTGTGCAATCTTTACACCACAAGATACAGGTGGAGGCCTCAACAATCGCCTGGATCTATGACTTCCTCACAGACCATATTTTGTGAGACTGAAGAGCTGTGTGTCTAACCAGGTGGTCAACAACACACGAGCTCCACAGGGGACTGTACTCTCACCATTTCTTTTCACTTTCTGCACTTCAGACTTCCAGCACAAGTCAGACTTCTGTCATCTACAGAAATACTCAGATGACTCTGTAGTTGTCAGGTGTATCAGAAATGGACAAGAGGCTGAGTACAGGGAGCTGGTGGACCTCTTTATGGCATGGTGTGGAAATAATCATCTCATTTTGAATGTAAACAAAAGAGATGGTTGTTTATTTTCTGGAGAAAAGGGTTAGATCAAAACTTATTTCCAACATGGGAGAAGAAGTGGAGGTGGTTGAGGAATATAAATACCTCTGTGTTCGCCTGGACAACAGACTGGAGACGCAACAGTGAAGTCATTTATTAGAACCATAGAGCAGACTGTATTTCTTGAGGAAGCTAAGATCTTTCAAGGTTTGTAAAATGCTGCAGACTATCTATATTCTAGCACAATATCTTAAGTCTGTTGTTGAGAGCGTCATCTCTTCTGCTGTCATTTGTTGGGGCAGCAGCATCAGAACCAGGGACCTAAAAAGGCTCAGCAGCCTGATAAAGAAGGCTGGTTCTGTTCTGGGGACAACTGTGGAACCTCTGGAGATGATTAAGCAAAGAAGGATTCTCCATAAAAATAAAGAAAATGATTGGACAATCCTGACCATCCTCTTCATGGGACTGTTTGGGGAAAACAAAGTCTTCAGTCTGAGGCTTCATCAAATTTTCTGTAATACAAACAGCTGCAAAAGATCTTTCCTGCCAGCATAATCACATAACAACATTTAATTTCCTTTTGAGATTAATGAAGTATTTTTGAATTTGACATCTATACCAACATGAGCTGCATTCTACTTAAATACAATGTATTGGACCGGAGTTTGAATACACCTGAGGTAGTCTTAATGCTTCAAGTCAAAATGGTTTAAACAGAGAGGCGGTCCCACCTATAGAATGACGGTACCACCACAGCAGAGCTTGCTGAGGATCAGCAGCTGATGAAAACACGAGCTACATCCCACTTGTTTAATTCAATTTATTATAAACAGCAGCAGGAAGACATTTAACACAATAAATAAACATAAAATCCTTGATTTCACAGGAAAGGCAATATATCTGCACTAATCTACATGACTGAATATAAAACACCTAATAAATGGCCAAATAAAAGCTCCAATCACAGTGATGTTGCATTATTCTAACAGCAAACATAAGAGGTAAAAACAAAATCAGTACACGTCATTAATGTGAAGATTTCAATGAGAACGACATTGGACATGAAAAGAGCAAAGGTGCAAAAAGTAGCATTGATCACAAATATCCTTACAGGTGTCAAAACATTCAAAATGAATCTTGCTGATTCAGTTCCTGTATTAAACTATTTAGTAGTATGTCACTGATGCTGGAAAGCAAATAAACAAACCCACAACTAAAAATCTATTTCAAACATATAAAAATCAAATTATTTTTTATTTGTATTAATCAAATGCAAGACATTAAACAGACTTTTAAAAGAGTTTGGAGTTTAAGATCACTTCAAAACTGCAGAAACTCCAGGAATAGAGTCCAAAAGGAACCCAATTTGCTCCAGGTTTCCTGCTGGCCTGCTCTCTGTATTCTGGGCTTGTTAAAAAAAAAAAAAGTAATCCTGGAAATATGTCCACATTGTCCACGCTTAATAATTCCCACATTGTTTCTGTCCTGGTTTTGGTTTTTTGATGAACTTCATGTGTTGCAGCTCTCTCTGTAGGAAGGAGGAGCTTCTGGAAAACACAGACACCATCACACAAAAACACAATGTTATTATATTATGGAGAGTGAAGAGTGCTAAATTGCATTAAATAAATAACTTAGGAAATGTGTAAATTTTTTAAAACTGGAAAAAAAAAATTTAAATATAGAGTTAATTATATGTACCACAATCAAATTTATTGGTTTCATTTTAAAAACTAGATGCAATTTTTTTAATGATTTAATCATTTGTTTAATGTTCCTGTGCTGAAGTATATTATGAAATAATTTTAACTAAACTTCATCAGGGCTTTTTCTACAGCAACCCTAACATGTGATTGACGCTTCAAATAGCATGTCAGGACAGTTTCTTCCAGGTTTTCTGTGACTGGTTCAATATTTTCAATTAAGGTGTAAAAATTGAGGCGTACAGATTTAGAAATTATTGATTAGTTATTTGTGAGATGGTAGGAGTTTTAGCATTAGAGAAAATCCCACTTTGCTCTCTGATTAAGAGCTAGCACTAAATCTAGCACTAGCACTAAAGCTGATATCTGCTTCATGGAACTGAAAAGGCAAATGGTCTTTGTTAGCCACTGCAGGCAGAACCCCACTTGACAAAATTCAAACTACTGTTTTTAAATTGATCTGATGTTATAATGTTTATTTTCCACCTCCTGGTGGCTACCACCACCTAAATGTGTCACCAGAAAGAGCAGCTGGGGCAAATCTCTTGTTCTGAACTTTATTAATGTTTAACAGAGGAGGGAATTTGTGAAGCTCTATAGAACCGTCTTCCTTCAGTTTGAAAGTCTTTCAATCCAACCAATGTAGCTCTGGTAATTCTGAACTCTAACCCTTCGATCCATGAGTGGATTCATTTTTTGTCTGGACTGGTAATGTAAAATTATATTGAATTTCTTTTGACTGAATAATATTCTGACATAATTAGATGGAATCAATATCTTTAAACGCAACACGTTTGTTTGACCCATAAGCACATGGTCATAGCTGGACCCATCATGCCTGCTCAGACATTCATGTCCTCCTGTTGTCTCAGAAAACCTCACCATCTGAAGAATAAACTACAAACAGCAATGACTAAATGCTGCAAGTTAGAATATTAGTTTCTGAAAAAATGCCAGTAGCTTTCAAATGTTCTGGCCCTTTAAAAGAAATTGAACACAAATAAAAAAGCATTTTTAAAAGCTCTTGACCAAAAGTAATTACTAATGTATATGATTAAGTGCTAACTCGCAAATAAAGTCAGTGAACCTTTGCAATGCAGTGACAGATGTTATATGTGGGGATTTTACTGGTATAAGTCAAACATTTTCAGTTTGAAAGCAGTTTCACCTCTCTGTTCTCTAAACTTGTAATACTTGCACTCAAAACTTCTGCTCTCTTTCAAATATTCTCTGTGCTCTCTCAACTCTGGTCAGACTTTCTCCTCGCTCGCAAAACTTCTCTCTGCACGGATTAAATCTCCACTCACAAACCTCTCTGCTCGCTTGCAAATAGTTTTCCATTGCCTGGCAACCGTTCTAGCCAGGCTATAAATAAAGTGTTATTGAGCCTTTGCAGGTGATGTCACACTCTCCAGAACTCCACCCACTCTGCCATGATGAGCTCAAAACAACCAATGCGCTCCTACATCTGTCTCAAAACAGACATCTGTAACCTAATTTCGCTTTTATTTAGTTTATTTCACTTTAAAAATGGTCATAGGGTGCTGCGCGGTCAGCTGCAGAAACAGACAAGGATTCAAACCAAAACTTGTCATTTTATTTTGTAACTTTTAATGAGGAAAGATACGGCGGTGATGGATAGCAGCCGTCATTTATCATGACTGTCAACCCTCGGTGTAATTGCTGATTTGCAGTGAACATTTTTTAAAAGGCAAGAAGATTAAGGTTCATATACTTTATGAGTGTAAGTATGATTTGAAAGATATCAAATATTGCTTTATTGAGAAGGTGCGCATAAGAAGGAATGGGTGGGGGTCTAAGCTAGCAGTGAAAATCTAACAGTGAAAATCCACTGTTTATGAGCCCCAACCAGGTGTGTAAAGTTCACTGACAAATTAGCTTGACTCGAACAGTAGAAACCATGAATAAACTGACAAACTGACAAAAACAACTTTGGAAAACAATTTCAGTTGCTCTGTTTAATACTCCCTTCCCTCACTTCCAACATCCATCATGGTGCCTTGAATGATTAAGTGACATAGTTGCAAAGGTTCAATAGTGGGCAGTGGGAGCCTCCTCTAGGGTGCGTTTGTTTCCTTCTACTGGGTGTTCTTGTGTTGCTACAATCAATTGTAGCACATGTTCTTTCTACACTGTCCACTGGATGTAGGGAGAAGCAACTTCAGCTTTTTGCTCCGTGCTGCAACTTTCAGAGTCATGACATTCTTTCAAAAGAAGAGCGACAGCAAGTTCAAATCGTCACAGCGGCAACTAGTAATGGCACTTGATGTGGCAGCTGCTGGAAGCTGCCACATTAATAGTGGCAGGTTTCAGCAGCTGCCACTAGGGTACCAGAGCCAGGGATATATAATCTGTGCAGAGAGGACAAAATCTGAGCATGAACACAAAGATTTGAAAAAATATTTGAAAGATAGCAGAAGTTTTGAGTGCAAGCATTGCAAGTTTTGTGAACAAAGAGATGAAATCCTGCGTTCAAACTGAAAATGTATAAGCTTCACCCTTTATGGCAGTAGAATTCCCCCATAAAGCTACATGAAAACTCACCTTGTGGGTAGGCTGAGGTGCCATAGTCTGGAGGAGGGTGACTGAGTGGTGCTGCCATTGGGTGGGCACCATTACCAGAGGGGTAAGGGGCTGTGGCCCCTGTTGACCCTCTAGATGAAGGTCCACTTGGAGCTGGGGCAGACGCATTGGGTGGTTGGTTCTGGGGAAAGAAGAGGCCTGGAGCATAGCTGAAGGCATTGGGGGATACTGCCTGAGACTGGCGCTTGTTGGGAAAGTCGGCATTCATCAAGTTCCCACCTTCTGCTCCATGGTGGTACTCAGTAGGAGGGGCACTGGGGAAGCTGTGGGAGGACATCCTGGAGCGGGGTGTGGGACGGGGAGCAGGTCTAGGACCAGGTTGAGCTGCTGGTGTGTTCATGGAGGAAGATGCTGAGGGCTCTGCTTCCGCCTCAGGGGCTACGAGCTCGTTCTTGGAAGGAGGAATTTCTTTTTTGGAATGACAGCGTTTTTTGTCAAGTGAGACATTTCCAATATGGATGGGTAATGTCAGCGAGACATCGGGAGACTTCAGGCTGACCTGAAAACAGAATAAACAGATTCACTAAGCCAAACATTCTCTGACAACATCATAATAAACTTTAAAGGACATGGAGTGTCTTAAGTTACCTTGACATAATACTCAATCTTTATAAGTTCACAGCCATTCAGTGAGGACTGAGGGAGGGCAGGAACAATGATCTGCTCCTCCCACTTCACCTCTCTACCACTCTTTACCCCACCGCCTTCTGCCTCCACTATGGACTTCAGCTCATGGGTGGGCTTCTTCGTCTCATAGGTCACCCTCTGAAAACAGTAACGATACGGAAATTACTAAAGCAAAGCTGAATGTGACATGGTGTTAAAAGGCAGGTTTTCACAGAAAAAGCACAAAAAACACAAAGGCAAAGCTAGGTGTTGTGAATTATGAAATATTTAAAATAGGGGAAGAGCAGTTGATTAAGAATCTTTGACTAGTCATCACCCATTTTGACTTTAAGATCCCTATCTTTTTGTTTCTCTGAACATTCTTTAGCTTTGGTTGTTTTTCTCTAAATTTGTGGCTCTAAACTTCTTGAAACTTACTGAAGATAAGACAGAGGTAGTGATTTTTGGCAGATCCACTGTAGATTCCCTGACCAATCTTGGCTCCTTGGCCCAGTATGTCAAGCTGGTTATTACAAATTTTGGGGTCAAGATGGATGCTGGTCTTAAGCTGGAAGCACACATTAGAGTCGTTGTAAAATCCAGCTTTTTCCACTTAAGGCAGCTAGCCAAAGTAAAACCTATTCTTTCCAGGCAGCACTTCGAAACAGTGATCCATGCATTTGTGACCACATGGCTGGATTACTGTAATGCAACTTTATACAGGAGTCGATGATTTATGTATTTCCCAGCTTCAAAGGGTACAAAATGCTGCTGCACATCTTTTAACAGGTACACGAAAATTTGACCATATTTCCCCTATTTTAGCTTCCTTACACTGGTTGCCAGTATATTTTAGGATTCATTTTAAAATCCTTTTATTTGTTTTTAAAGCTCGTAATGGCCTTGCCCCTCCCTATCTGTCTGAGCTGTTACATTCTTACACTCCCTCCCGTTCCCTCAGGTCAGCTGATCAGCTGCTTCTGAAGGTACCAAAGACAAAGTGTAAGCTCAGAGGGGGCCGCGCTTTTTCTGTGGCAGCTCCCAAGCTATGGAATGATCTTCCTTAGGGCATAAGACAGGCCTCTTCACTCACTGTTTTTAAGTCCCTTCTTAAGACCCATCTTTTTTCTTTGGCTTTTGGCACAATCTGAGAGGTTTCACTTTGTTTTATTGTGTCTGTATATTAATATGTATTTTATATTCGATCTTTTCTATTTTATAATTGCATTGTATTTTATGATTGTGTATAGCACTTTGGTCCTGTCGATGTAGAATGTGCTTCATAAATAAAGTTGGTATGGTATGTTTTTTCTATGAACATTTCAACTGTGGGTCCAAAACAGGGTCAGGTGCTGATCAAGGAACTCTTCCCACAGCAGCAGCGTTGACCAATGGTTTCTCAGCAGAGGAGATAAATAAATAAATAAACCTCCTGAGAATAATCCATTGTCAGGAGTTGTGGTGGCTAAACTCCACTAGTTCAAGCAAAGCTTGATCTTTGATGTCTTGAAGGGATGAATCAGTGAAGCTGGTTTCTGGAGTGAAGGAATTCCTGCTTGGGATCCAGAATCACTGTTTTGTTTCTTATTTTTTTCTGTTCAGGAGTTGGACAGGGGTTGTAGAGACAGTAGCACAGAGACATAACATACAGCATACATAACATACCATGAAAAAGCAAATCAATCTGTGTGTCACCCCTCCTGCTGTATTCTCAAATCAAACCTGATGCACCTCACAAAGCAAGAACTGCAGTGAATGTCTACTCAAGGTAAGGCCTCATTAACTATGCATATAGCAATAGGTGACATGAAAAGTTCTTTAAGACATATTTTCAGATCATGATTGTTTGTTTTTTTTAATCTAATAACTTCTGTTCATAAATAAATAGAATAATTAAAAAAAAAAAAAGACATCCACCACGACGCAGAAATTGATTGAAAAGCTTTTACCTGTACGAGGCTGGCAGCTATGTGGCCTGTGGACTTTGAGGACTGGTTATGGATGTAGGCCGACACCTTGATGATCTGGCCTGGTGTGTAACCCTTCATGTCTGTTTCGGCCTTCAGAACAATTGTCCCCGTTTTTAGAAGCATGTAGGTGAACTGTTGAGTTACTTCAGAAGTGGATGGTCCCTGTAAAGAATAAGAAGGACAAAATGATCAGTGAGTTTGTAAATAAATTCCATTGAATCTTTCATTGGTCTTTTCGCTTAAAGTCTGACACAGAAAAAAAAAACTACCCACAATTAAACATTCACATTGTGTCTCGTCTCTCTTAATTATTTCCGTATTTTGTGATCTACTTATGACTTTGACTGAAACCTCTCTTGATTAATGAATTGAAAAAAAAGTGTCCAAATATGTTTTTCTGAACTACTTCAAAGAATAGCATTAATGTGCAACTAGTGCCAGTGAAAGTTTTCTCTTCAATATGTTTCCTGTGTGTTTTTACCAATATTTAGCATTGTTCCAGTGTTACTAAATCAAGATGAATGTGAAAACCGGGCCTAAAAGTGTCTAATCACTTATACTCTAATCTGGAACTCTGGAGTGTAAAGATCCCTTGTTCAATAAATTCAACATCCCTTCTCTACACAACAACCTCCAAACAGCTTAGCTTGCCTATCTCTGTTCTACATTTATGCATATCCAGTTTATTTTCTTCCCTACAAAAGAATATCTGAACCTGTTCCATTTTACCACCTGGATTTTTAATTGAACACCCACATCCACCACCAACCTGATGTACCAGGACTAATCTGTAGAAAAATCCGGAACAGCTCACCCATATGTCTGGCAGTTCATTCAGGTTCAGAAGGCTCAGCAGGTAGAACGGCTTCTCTGTGCTGTAGTCCTTGGCAAATCGAGGGGTTTCGATAAAAGCCCTCACTCTGTAAATGATTTTGCCATAACTGCCTTCAAAAGAGGTTGGGGAAGAGGCTGTGGGAGACAAGCATAACAGAACCATCATGTTTTTCTTTACGAAATGCTCAAAATCTGATCAATTCTACTCTAAAACACAGTTCATCGTGACACATGGTTTTTACTTTAAAATTCAGATTCAATTTGATAATTTATTAAATATAATAGAAAAAGATTTTTGTTTTTACTTCCAAATCTTGAAACATTATCAGATCATATAAACAACCTGAAAACAAAGTGATAGAGGTAAGAGCAAGCACACATTCCATCATATTAGGATTTATTTGAATAACTCTGTGTCTACTCCCAACATTGGCGGTCTGCCACAGTAGGGCCAAGCTTATTGGTCTTCAGAATTATACCAAAAAGGGTCTTAAATAGGTAAACAGGAACACACACACACGCCCACACCAGCGCGCACACCCCCACATGCCCACACACATTTCAAACCACACACAATGTTGTGTAACAGTGTAAAAGACTGGTTGGGCTGGTTTATTGGTTTTACATCTTGCAATGCAGTGGCAGCTTTACCTAGAAAGAACAATAATCTCAAACAGGAAAGTGGTTCTTCCAAGACTAAAATACAAAGATATAGTCAGCGCTGTGCTGCGTCAGAGTCTATGAAGTCAAAGCGTGGCAGGAAGTAAATGACTACAAAGTCCACGTCAACAGATAATCATCTCAGTCGAGATGTTTATCCAGAAATATCTTCATATTCTCCGTTCAGCCTCATGTCAGAAACTGCCATGTGTCACCGTGGAGTGACACAGTTTAAAGGGAGAAACTGCTTACTGAAGTTTCTCCCAGTTTACTGCGTCAACTTACTGCGTCAGACCCACATAAACACACACCTTCAGCCTGCATACCTCTGACCAGTACTTAACATGTCATCTGAGATAAATGTTCCATTTGATCATTCTCTTTGGAGTTCAACAAAACATTCTTTGATAAGTCAAGATTTGTTTGTAACATTTCCTGGAGACATCTCTTTGCTGATGACTCAGATTGAAGGTGAGAAGGCTTGTCATTACAGGCACAAGTGTTCTGTAGGAACTTTATGTCCTCATTGGGAACTGAGGACATAAAGCTCAACAACTTGAAAACAAAGTGATAGGTGTTTGTTTCACAAACGTAAAGTTCACTTCACTCCTTTAATATTAGTTACAACCCGTTAGCTTGACGT